>NC_143052.1:353427586-353730603 GCF_052426305.1 Pelodiscus sinensis | reverse complement strand
TGGGATTGGCACCAAGATATTCCCTGATCCTGTCCCATGGGCTGGCGTCTCCCTGGCTCTGATCCTGCAGGGATAAACCCACTGGGCTGAGGCTGGACCCTGCTCAGCTCTGCTCAGGGTTCTCACCACGGATCCTTCCTCTCCCGGCCAGAAGGGGAGACAAGTCTGCGTTTCCCTGCCCGAGAGCCCAGCAGAGCCGGGCAGAGGCACCAGCATTTCCTACCCTGAGCCCCCAGTAACTCCGATACAAAATGCGAATGAACGTCCGGGACACAGACACAGGGGCAGGGCTGGAGGGGGCAGAGAGGGCGGGTGCATGGACAGACGGGCAGGGACAGACGGACGCTCTGTAGTTACTCTGTGCAGGGAGGGAAGGTGCAATTCTCATGGAGCAGCCGACGTCTCCGTTCTCAAACCCTGCGTCAGGGCTGCCGGGGGCTGGGCTGACCCGGGGGGCCTGGGGAAAGGCTGCCCAGGGACACACAGTGGGGCTGTCTGGGTGCCGTGTCCCATGGATCCCGGAGCACACGCTGGCCCCACAGAGTCTCCAAACTTGGCAGCCACAGCTCAGATGTTCCCCTCCCTGCGCCAGGGCAGCAGGTGAGCCCCAGAGAGCAAAGGGCCTAATGGGTCCTGGGAGGAGGAGACTCTGGACAGTCCCAGACAGAGGGGAGAGGGGACGGCGGAGGGGGGGGTGTCTCTTTCCTGTGCGGCGTGCTGAGACCCAGCCCCATTCCAGGCTCAGCCCATGGTCTAGGCACAGCCAAGCTCTGACCTTGCTTTGAAGTGAGCATAGGAAGTATCTGCCTAGCACATTGGGTGCTCCTAGGTCTGACCTCTTGAGAGCAGTACTCCAACGGACAGACAGACGGACACACAGAGACAGACAGGCCGACACTCTCACACATAGGGTGGAATCGCATAATAATTTACTCATGAAAGCCAATGCTTAGAACGTGCCCCAGGCCCCTCTGCCGAGAGATGGCCAGTTCCCGGAGGAGAGAGGCTGAATTTCATTTGCCGCGATGCCCATGGGCTGGGTGCAGGATTAGCAAGATGGATCCCCCCTGCCGGCCAAGCAGTGCTGCAGGAGGCTGCAGGGTCACTGGACGTGACCAGGACTCAGCGGTTAGGTGAACAGGAGCCCCTAGCACAGAGCTGGAGCCAAACGCGCTCGGGTGGCTCTATGGCCGGGGACTGTCCGTAGGTGCAGGGAGATTCTATCCCCGCCGTGTCTGGGGCTGGTCCAGCCACCGCTGGGATCCTGGGCCCAGACCTGTGTCCCCAGGCTCCGAATCCATTAGTGCCCCTTTCTGCACCGAGGCACCTCTGAGTGGCCGCTGTGTTCGTGGACTCTGCAGCTCCCCGGGGGTTCAGAGTCTCTCAGTGGCAAAGCAGAGAGCAGGGCTACAGATGGGACAGTAAATACTCATAGAGCTCAAGTAACTGAACGTTCCCTTGTTGTTTCCGGGTGTGTCCCAGAGATGAGGGAGGCCGGCTACACGGGCTGGGCTCTCTGAGACTCTCCGCCCGGCCCTGCCTGCTCTGTGGCTGGTTTGTCGAGTGGTCACCACTGAGCTCTGAGCTCCTGACAGGTCCCTGTCACCAGCTCCGGCTCTGCCCTACCCAGCTCTGAGTGCGGCTCTTAGCCAGGGGCGCAGGGTGTGAGCGGGAAGTGAGAAGTGAGTGTGAGGCGGCGAGAGCCCAGGAAGCACTGACCTGGTCTCTGCTTCCATCCAGGCCCGGCGCCCAAGCGGAGCCCTCAGCGCCCCATGGCCGCGCCCAACAGCACAACGTTCAGTCACCTCAGCTTCGTCCTGGTCGGCATCCCGGGCCTGGAGCCCTGGCACCCCTGGATCTCCATCCCCTTCGCGCTGATGTACACGGCGGCTGTTCTGGGGAACTGTGGTCTCCTCCTGCTCATCGCCACCCAGCGCAGGCTGCACGAGCCCATGTTCATTTTCCTCTCCATGCTGGCGGTGGCCGACGTACTGTTATCCACCTGCACCGTGCCCAACACGCTGGCCATCTTCTGGTATGGACCCAAGGCCATTTCCTTCAGTGCCTGCATCACCCAGGTGTTCTTTGTGCACTTTGCAAGTGTTGTTGAGTCCGGTGTCCTGCTGGCCATGGGGTTCGATCGGTACGTCGCCGTCTGCGACCCCCTGAAATACACAACTGTCCTCACCAATGAGAAGATCGGGAAAATAGCCACGGCCATTGTCATCAGAAGCTTTTGTGTAATTGTCCCCGTGGTTTTTCTCCTCAAACGGCTGCCCTTCTGCGCCAGCAACGTCATCCCGCACTCCTACTGTGAGCACATGGGGGTGGCCAGGCTGGCCTGTGCAGACATAACCCCAAATATCTGGTATGGCCTTGCAGTGCCTTTGTTAACCATTATACTAGACGTTGTGTTTATCGCTGTGTCTTATGTGCTGATCCACAGGGCTGTCTTCAAGCTGCCCACCAAAGACGCCCAGCGCAAAACTCTCGGCACCTGCGGCTCCCACGTCTGTATCATCCTCTTATTTTACACCCCAGCCTTTTTCAGTGTCCTCACCCACCGCTTTGGCCAGAACATCCCACGACACATCCACATTCTGCTGGCCAATCTCTACATGCTCATCCCCCCCGTGCTAAACCCTGTTGTTTACGGGGTGAAAACCAAGCAGCTGCGGGAACAAGTGAGCTGTGTGTTGTCTCGGAAGGGGAAATGGTGCTGAGTCCGGAGCCATGTGACTTACCAGCAGGCTTCTTCCACATTGCAAGGAGAGGGCCCCTCGGCACCGAGATATGGACGTTAACACTTTAGCTCCCTGTTGCAAAACTGACTTTTTCTGCTTCTTGGAAATGTTGTTACCTGTTCAGGTCCATGAATCTACAAGGGCCCTTGTTGAGAAGAGAAGGCTGGAGGGGAATGGGGGAGTGGCTGATAAAAGTCTCCAGTTAGGTTCTTGCCAAGATCTGTTATCTTTGCAGAGAATGCTGTGAAACCAAGAATATAACACGGTTGAAGAAGGATCTCGATAGATTCACGGAGGGTGGGTCCATCAGTGGCCATTAGCCAGGTAGTGCAGGAATGGTGTCTCTAGGCTCTGTTTGCCGGAAGATGCGAATGGGTGACAGGGGATGGATCATTTGATCATCCCCTATCCTGTTCTTTCCCTCTGGGGTGCCTGACACTGGCCACTGTGTTACCAGATTTGCCCAGTACTCCGGGGTGTGCTCGTTGATTCGGGTTACTCTTGTGGGGCTGAGGGGACGTTATCAATTCTATCCGTGTGCTGCTTGTGCTTACTTGTGCTCTCCTATGGAGCTGAATTCTCCCTGCTGCCAATTCCCCCTCCCACTGGAGCTCTCCTGCAGGAACTAGGTTCCTCAGGACGGGGTTCTTGAAACCTTAGCAACACACACAGACACTCACCCCACTACCAGAGCACGTCTGAGAGGACTGGGGAATCAGCACTCACACGCTGACCCCTCATATGTTCCAGGACTCAGCAGGCTGGTGTCGGGGACTCGAACCCGGACGGCCTCGGTTCGTTGTCTGACGGCAAAGAGACAGCAAGATCCACTCACAAGCTCTTTATTGAATAGTGCACACTTACAATAGAGAGCAGCCCGTCTCCAAAGAGAACCAGCCCCGATTTCAGGAACAAGTAAGATTATATAGACAGTTCCGTCCTGTCATAAAACATTTGCCCAAGCATCTCAGCCCCCCTTAATTAGTTAGAAACTTCTAGTGTTCATGCGTATACTTCATGGCCTTAAGCAATTCATAATGCGTCAACAGCTGTCTTATCAGCCCAGAAGGCAAGTACCAAACAACAAGGAGACAGGGAGTTAAAACAAACAGAGGGCAGAGACAGGGAGTTAAAACATCGAGGAGACAGTTCATTAAGATCAGGGTGAGAACAGAAACAGGGAGGCTGTGTCTACACTGGCCACATAACCCGTAATAGCTATGGAAATGAGAGAAGTCAGAATAGGGAAATGCGCGGGGGATTTAAATATCCCCCGCGGGATTTAAATAAACATGGCCGCCGCTTTTTTCCGGCTTGGGGAAAAGCCGGAAAAGAGCAGCCAGACTCCGAAATAAAGCCCTATTCTGGAGGATCTCTTATTCCTACTTGCAAGCCAGAAAAAAGTGGCGGCCATGTTTATTTAAATCCTGCGGGGGATATTTAAATCCCCCGCGCATTTCCCTATTCTGACTTCTCTCATTTCCATAGCTATTACGGGTTATGTGGCCAGCGTAGACACATTCGGAGTTACCTTATCAGTTCTCAAACTAGCTGTTCCCATCACAGCAGGTTTAGGCACAGCCTTTCACTTATTTTACTTTTGCAACTTAAGCAAGTATGTAGGGAGGGCCCCTTGCTTGAACCATGTCTCTAGTTCTGTTCAGGGAGTACCCAGAAACCTTTGTTAATCTCCTTTCCTTTTTAATCTGGCTTGGCATACCTGCACTAGGCTCGCTTTTCTAGGGCCTAACACTGAGTTTGAGAGCAAGGCCACACTGCACCTTCATGACCGTTTGGACTCTGTGGGCTGGATTTAACAGCACTTTCAGCTCCCATCCTCATAAGCCCCCAGGTTCAGCACCTCCCTATCCCCACTCTCACACCACAGTGATGCACTGGTAAATCACATGATGAGCAAACCCCACAGGATTCTGGGCCCTACAAGGATCTTTAGCTTGGGTACAAAACGCATTGTTGCTGAGGAAGACTGAGTGGGAGAGAAAAAGGAAAAGAGAGAGAGACAGCCAGTTTAACAATGAAAGGTATTTATTTCTGGGTAGTGATATATTGGGAGCTTAACACAAAAAATAGTTACAATAGTAAATGTAAATTGAAGCTGATTATGAATGCTAGTGCTAGCAAACCATATAACAGTTTACATAGTGCAAGGTCAGGAAGCTATGCTTGTGGGAGCAGGGCGGAAGAGAGAGAAGGAGAGAGAGAGAGATCTCGCCACTTCTGGAGCTTGCGGATTCCCGGATGAGGATGGGAGCTGGGGCTTCCAGAGAGCTTTGAACACAGCCAAGGCCCCTCAGTCCAGTTGGCCTGGGCTCTCAGCCCTCACATCAGTCTCTCCTGCAGCCCGCTGAGTCCTGCCTGTTCCCAGTCCCCAGTCTCCCAGCAGAGCCTCCAATATCCCCAGCAACAGCCCCTCCTGAGTCCATTGTCTTCTCCCCAGGTAAGAGGGTTGCCTGGTCCCTCTCTTCTCTGCTTCTCCCCTCGCTGCAATCAGCTGGCTCGGTTGCCGACGTCCCTCTCTGCAGCCTATTCTCTGTCGTCTGGCCGGAACCGGCCGTGTGCTCTGAGCAGGGCCGGGGTCACCTGGGTCCCAGACACCACGGCGACAATTCTGGGATGTTCTCTGAGACAACAAACTCCCCTCCTTTGTCACATTAAACCAGTAACTTCCAGGCACTGAGCGTCCCCACCTATGCAACACCCCCCTTTGAACCTCCAAAACCCACCACTCCCTCACAGGGCTCTGAGCCCCTCCCGTCCAAGGGATGCCCAGGCCAGAAGTATAAACATCCTCGCGTCTCCGCCCCGCTCAATGGGAACAGGGCGAATCCCTGACCCAACGGCACCCAGGGAAGTAGCATCTTCGGTGCCTCGAACCTGATTTGCTCAACCTTTGAAAACTTTATTTTGTGTTGCCTTTGTAGCCCGTCTCATGCTTGGATGCATTCGCATTCACCATTAACACTGTGCATTTGCAAACAAGGAGCAGGAAGACTGTATCCATCCCTGCCAGGTGTAACCAAATTAAAAAACAGTTTCCTCAACTCTTCTGTCACATTATGGAATTGTAAGGGGAGCAGACAGACCTTGGAGGGGTATTTGCCCCCAAGTCTGTACGAAGGGGGCTGTGACGGCGCGTTGGGGGTTCCCCGTCTCCTGCACCCCGAAATGGCACAAACAGACTGCACCAGCCAGTGGAATTGAGGGTGGTTTATTGCTCCTCCAGCACAGCGCAGCACAGATGTAGTCTGGTCACAGGAACTGGGCTAGGATGCCTCAGGCCCCCTTGAGATGAGGGAGACTGGGTGTGACGGCGCGTTGGGGGTTCCCCGTCTCCTGCACCCCGAAATGGCACAAACAGACTGCATCAGCCAGTGGAATTGAGGGTGGTTTATTGCTCCTCCAGCACAGCGCAGCACAGATGTAATCTGGTCACAGGAACTGGGCTAGGATGCCTCAGGCCCCCTTGAGATGGGGGAGACTGGGCCCCTAAACTCCAGCTCCTTCTCCTAGGCTCTCCTCCATGCCCTCCGACAGCCAGCAACCAACTCCCTAACTTCCAGCCCTGCCCCCCAGCCAAGGCAGCATTCCACCTTCCTTTGTTCCTCTCCATGGGGGGTGTCTGGCCACTGGTTTGCATAGTGACTCATCCTGTTTTGCTGGGTCGTGGTACCCACGGCAGCCAGTGGGGGTTCCCCCAGAGCCAGCAGCATAGAAACCAGCCAGGTACCCTCACTACGTCACAGTTCTCCCCCCTCCGAGAGCGAACTGAGCAGGGTCACTCCGCTCGTGACCTAGGGAAGTTCGGGTCCTCTGCGTGGGAACCCGCCCTGGGGACATGGGTGCTCCCCTTGACTCGGGCCGGCCGTGGCGAGGCCCCACATGAATTGGCT
The DNA here is from genome assembly GCF_052426305.1 of Pelodiscus sinensis. Classification (NCBI taxonomy): domain Eukaryota; kingdom Metazoa; phylum Chordata; order Testudines; family Trionychidae; genus Pelodiscus; species Pelodiscus sinensis. The sequence continues at coordinate 353,723,948 of NC_143052.1, read as the reverse complement.
TCCCTCTGTCCACTCGCCGCCCCGCTCCAGGGCGACTGGCACAGGCCTGTCCTCGGGGGTCACACCCACCCTTCCGCTGGCCTTGATCTCTGGCCAGGGTCTCTCGGGCTGGGGCCATGAGCCCAGCGAGCCTTCTCTGGACAGCCAGGGCGGCTTCCACCCCCGATGCTCCATCCAGGGAGGACTTCCCCTCCCATAACTCTCTCAGCAAGCCCAGAGGGTCCTCTATCTGGGGTAGAGACCCCCAAGCCGCTTTCCTCCTGTCTTGGGCCTTCCCGCCCCTCTGGCAGGAGTCACAGGACCGGCAGTACCGCTGCACGGCTGTAAAGATTCCCGGCCAATAGAAGTGCTGGAGCAGCTTCAGCCGGGTGCTCCGGATCCCCCGGTGGCCCCCAACGGGGACATCGTGGGCCAAATACAGCAGCTTGAGGCGATACTTTCGGGGGACGACCAGCTGCCGCTGGACCCCCCATGCCCTCACCTTCCTGGGGGGGAGCCACTCACGGAACAGGAGCCCACGCTCCCGCAGGAATCTCTCCTGGCCACCTCTCCCCCGGGGCTGAGCTGCATGGAGGCCAGCCTGGTCCCTCAGCCTCTGCAAGGAGGGGTCTGCCTGCACCTCAGCCTGGAATTCAGCTGCTGAGGCAGGGATCGGGACCTGTCCCCCACCTCTGCCTAGGTCCGGAGTCCCAGCCTGGCTGGACCCCGTGTCCACTGGGATGGGACCCTGAGGACGCTGCCAGGAGTCCTTCCCTGGACCCAGGTTGTCAGCCCCCCGCTGGCTCTGGCTCCCGGTAGTGACTAGAGCCCGCTGGGATTCATGGGGCCACTCCTCTAGGTCATTCCCCATCAGCACCTCAGTGGGCAAGTGCGGGTGCACCCCCACTTCCTTGAGGCCTTCCTTCGCCCCCCATTTCAGATGCACCCGGGCTACAGGCACCTTAAACGGGGACCCATCTATGCCCTTCAGGGTCAGCTGCGCGTGGGGTAGTATCCGCTCCGGGGCCACTATGTCGGATCGGGCCAGAGTCACCTCCGCCCCCGTGTCCCAGAAGCCCGTCACCTTCCTACCATCCACCTCCAGGGGTATGAGGCACTCGCTCCGCAGGGGCCGTCCTGCCCCCACCCGGTACACGGAGAAATCCGCCTCCTGAGAATCAGACCTCCCAGGGGAGGTGCACTGAGCATCCTTCCCCTCTCTCTGAGCTGAGGTTTGCCTGCCAGCCCCTGCCTCTGGGGCAGCCTGCCCTTCCTCCCGCCCCAGCCAGTTAACCCTGGAAAGTCCCCGGTCCTGGGACCTGGTGCACTGAGCCCTCTTGTGGCCTTTTTGCCCGCAGCGATGGCAAGTTAGGCTTTGGGCTGTCTCTGTCCAGGCCCTGGCTGGTTCTCTGGGGCGCAGACGACCTGTTCCTTGGTCTCGCCCCGTAGTTGACTCCCTCCGTCGCTCAGCCGAGATCCGGTCTCTGCGCGGTTCCCTCTCTCTCCGGGACTCCCGTTCACACCCGGACCGGCTCTCCGTGAACTCATCCGCCAGTCTCCCGGCCTCCTGGGGGTTCTCTGGTCTCCGGTCCTTGAGCCACAGCCTCAGTTTGGGTGGGCACGCTTCATAGAACTGCTCCATCATGACCAGCTTGAGCAGCTCCTCTGCGGTCTGGGCTCCGGCTCCAGACACCCACTTGCGGCAGTATTGCGCCAGGCGGGAGGCCAGGTCCACATAGGTCTCCCGTGGCCCTTTCTGTACCCCCCGGAACTTCTTCCTGTACATCTCGGGGGTCAGCCCGAACTTGTGCAGCAGGGCCTCCTTGACTCGGTTGTAATCCCCTGGCTGTAGGTCCTCCAGCTGACTGAGCACTCCGGCCGCCTCCTGGTTCAGTGCGGGGATGAGCTCCTGCAGCCAGTCAGCTGGGGGGACCCGTTGCAGTCCACAGGCCCTCTCAAAGGCACTGAGGAACCCGTCTATGTCACCCATGTCCTTCAATTGGGCCACCACGAGCCTCTCCAAGCGTCTGGCAGTCCTGGGACCCTGGGGCCCATCCGCACTTGGAGCAGCCGGTGCCCCGCCGGTTCTCCGCTCTGCCATGGCCAGCTCATGCTGCCGCTGCCTCTCTCGATCTTGGCGCTCCCTCTCTCGGTCCTGGCGGTCCTTCTCTCGGTCCTCTACTTCCAATTCCCTGATCCGCAGCTGGATCTCCAGGCGCCGCAGCTCCGCTGGGCTGGCCCCTGCCCTAGATGGGCTACTTGCAGGCCTCCCGGGAGACGCTGTCTCATCTCTCCGTTGGGTTCCAGCGCTCCTCCCCCTCTCTGAGCCTGACACACTCTCAGGGGGGGGTCTGGCTGCTTCCCCTGGGGACAAGATCCTGGCCCTGTGGCTGGTCATTCTCTTCCAGCTGGGTAATCAGCTGGGCCTTGGTTGCTTTCTGCACAGGCAAGCCCCTCTCTCTGCACAGCCCCACCAGCTCTGCCTTCAAGAGTCGGGCGTAGGCCATCTGCCCGCTGGGCCCCTCGGTGCAGACTCACCAGTCTAGTGCTGCAGCGCCCCACGATTCCCAGGAACCGCTTCGCTCTGTCTCCAGCACGCCTGGCTCCAGGGCTCTTGCTTCTACTGCGCCTTGTCACTTGCCGCTGGAAGCTCCATCCACGGGGTGCAGTGCATCCCGCTCCTGACACCAGTGTGACGGCGCGTTGGGGGTTCCCCGTCTCCTGCACCCCGAAATGGCACAAACAGACTGCATCAGCCAGTGGAATTGAGGGTGGTTTATTGCTCCTCCAGCACAGCGCAGCACAGATGTAATCTGGTCACAGGAACTGGGCTAGGATGCCTCAGGCCCCCTTGAGATGGGGGAGACTGGGCCCCTAAACTCCAGCTCCTTCTCCTAGGCTCTCCTCCATGCCCTCCGACAGCCAGCAACCAACTCCCTAACTTCCAGCCCTGCCCCCCAGCCAAGGCAGCATTCCACCTTCCTTTGTTCCTCTCCATGGGGGGTGTCTGGCCACTGGTTTGCATAGTGACTCATCCTGTTTTGCTGGGTCGTGGTACCCACGGCAGCCAGTGGGGGTTCCCCCAGAGCCAGCAGCATAGAAACCAGCCAGGTACCCTCACTACGTCACACTGGGTCCCTAAACTCCAGCCCCTTCTCCTAGGCTCCCCTCCATGCCCTCCGACAGCCAGCAACCAACTCACTCACTTCCAACCCTGCCCCCCAGCCAGGGCAGCATTCCACCTTCCTTTGTTCCTCTCCATGGGGGGTGTCTGGCCACTGGTTTGCATAGTGGCTCATCCTGTTTTGTTGGGTCGTGGTACCCACGGCAGCCAGTGGGGGTTCCCCCAGAGCCAGCAGCATAGAAACCAGCCAGGTACCCCCACTACGTCACAGGGGCCTTGTGAGGTGTCAAATGAAAGCTTCTGTTCTACCGATTCTAAGTATCCTTCTCATGTACTTGTGGGATATCAGTATGTGGAGTTATGAATATGGTCTCTGTGCTTATACTGGGAATGTTCTCTGAGACAGAGCAATGAGCCAGGAATGTCCAGTGAATGACTACGCTAATTAGCACAATTCCAAAGACAATGGGTCTCAGGGTAGCCCAATACACACCCGAGGGATGTGTCTGGAACCTGCAAACCAGCCGGTATCATGGCTGCTAGTATGGGACACAGGGACAGGTCACTTAGCCATGTGACCCGCTCTGGCTTGGAAGGTACCAGGAATGGATGTAAAGTGCCATGATGAGGACTCCATAAGAACATAAGAACGGCCGTACTCGGTCAGACCAAAGGTCCTTCTTGCCCAGTATCCTGTCTGCTGACAGTGGCCAGCACCAGGTGCCCCAGAGAGGGTGGAGCGAAGACAATGATCAAGCGATTTGTCTCCTGCCATCTCTCTCCAGCCTCTGACAAACAGAGGCCAAGGACACCATTTTATCCCCTGGCTAATAGCCTTTTATGCACCTAGCCTCCATGAAATTATCCAGCTTCTTTTTAAACTCTATTATAGTCCTAGCCTTCACAGCCTCCTCTGGCAAGGAGTTCCACAGGTTGACTACACGCTGTGTGAAGAAGAACTTTCTTTTATTAGTTTTAAACCTGCTACCCATTAATTTCATTTGGTCTCCCCTAGTTCTTCTATTTTGGGAACTAATAAATAACTTTTCTTTATCGGCCCTCTCCACACCACTCATGATTTTATAGACCTCTATCATATCCCCCCTCAGTCTCCTCTTCTCTAAACTGAAAAGTCCGAGTCGTTTTAACCTCTCCTCATATGGGACCCGTTCCAAACCCCTAATCATTTTAGTTGCCCTTTTCTGAACCCTTTCCAAGGCTAAAATATCTTTTTTGAGGTGAGGAGACCACATCTGTACACAATATTCAAGATGTGGGTGTACCATAGTTTTATACAGGGGCAGTAAGATATTCTGGGTCTTATTTTCTATCCCTTTCCTAATAATTCCTAGCATCCTATTGGCCTTTTTGATCGCCGCTGCACACTGCGTGGAAGTTTTCAGAGAACTGCCCACGATAACTCCAAGATCTCTTTCCTGTTTTGACGTAGCCAAATTTGCCCCCATCATACTGTACCTATAGTTGGGGTTATTTTTCCCAATGTGCATTACTTTACACTTATCTACATTAAATTTCATTTGCCATTTTGTTGCCCAATCACTCAGTTTGGTGAGATCTTCTTGGAGTCCCTCACAGTCTGCTTCTGTCTTGACTATCATAAACAATTTGGTATCATCTGCAAACTTTAGCACCTCACTGTTTACCCCTTTCTCTAGATCATTTATGAATAAGTTGAAAAGGATTGGTCCCAGGACTGACCCTTGGGGGACACCACTAGTTACCCCTCTCCAATCTGAAAATTTACCATTTTTTCCTACCCTTTGTTTCCTGTCTTTTAACCAGTTCTCAATCCAAGAAAGGACCTTCCCTCTTATCCCAGGGCCATGTAATTTACACAAGAGCCTTTGGTGAGGGACCTTGTCAAAGGCTTTCTGATAATCTAAGTATACTATATCTACTGGATCCCCCTTATCCGCATGTTTGTTAACTCCTTCAAAGAACTCTAAGGGTACGTCTACACTACAGCGCTAATTCGAACTAACGCGTCTAGAACTAAAAACTAGTTCGAATTAGCGTTTTGCTAATTCGAACTAGCAAGTCCACATTGAGTGGACCCTGAACAGGGCTTAAGGATGGCCGGAAGCAGTGCCAGCAGGGCATCAGAGGAGGACTTAGAGCGTGGAGCTGCTGTCTCAGGCTAGCCGAGGGCTGCGCTTAAAGGGTCCCGACCCCCACCCCGGACAGACAGTTCTAAGGGGTGCCCCTCTTGCAAAGCAGTCCTGGCTTGGATTGCCCAGAGTACCCACACTGGGCACATCACACCACTCGGCCATCAGCCCGGCTGCACTTGCCGCAGGCTGCCATCTGGGGAGAGGGGGCAATCGGGGGGCTGCAGGAGAGCTTCCACCCCCAGAAGCCCGCAGAGCCAGCCCAGTCCTCCCCATCGGGGGCTCGTACCCCATTCCTCCCTCACCTCCTTCCACTTACCCTTCCCTAGCCCCCCTTCTTATTGATGTACAAAATAAAGATAATGTGTCTTCCAACATTGACTCTGTCTTTATTGAACAAAACTGGGGGAGACTGGGAAAAGGAGGTGGGAGAGGGGAAGAGAAAGGCTGGGAGAGGGGAGGGCAACTAACATGATCAGGGGTTGGGAACAGGTCCCAGATGAAGAGAGGCTACAGAGACTGGGACTGTTCAGCTTAGAAAAGAGGAGATGGAGCGGGGACAGGATAGAGGTCTCTAAAAGCAGGGGTTGGGTGGAGAGGGTGCATTCAGAAAAGTTCTTCATGAGTTCCCATAAAGAAGGACTAGAGGACACGAAAGGAAAGGAATGGGTAGCCGGCTTGAAACGAGTAAGAGAAAGTTGTTCTTGACAAAGCAAAGAGTTAACCTGTGGAACTCCTTGCTGCAGGAGGCTGTGAAGGCTACAACTAGAACAGAGTTGAAAGGGAAGTGAGATCAAGTCATGGAGGTTGGGTCCATGGAGTAGTCTTAGCCAGGGGGTAGGAGTGGTGTCCCTGCCCAAAGTTTGTGGAAGGCTGGAGAAGGATGGCATGAGACAAATGGCTTGGTCACTGTCTTCAGTCCATCCCCTCCAGGGTCCCTAGGGTTGGCCACTGTCGGCAGACAGGCTACTGGGCTAGATGGACCTTTGGTCTGACCCAGGACGGCCATTGTAAGCTCAGGGCTCAGGGTCAGGGGTCTCAGTGGACGCCCTTGATTTTCATGCCATCCTGCTCCTGGGTGGCCAGGCTGACAGCTCTCCTGCCCTAGACAGCCACTTTCCTGTGCCTAGTGCGGAGATCGTGGACGAGGTCCACGATGTCTGCACTAGCCCAGGAAGGTGCCCGCCTCTTGCGGTCCTGGGCAAGCTCCCGGGAGCCGCCAGCCTGGTCCCGGGAAGAGGGGGTGGGCTGGGGGACATCGGGTGGGTGGCTCTGTGCCGTGCCAGGTGCAGGGTCTGCTGGCTGGGTGCTGGCAGGCTTGCACCTGGCACGGGCACTGTAGCCAGCCCGTGCCCCTTTAAGGGGTCCGGGGCCGGGAGGGGGGCATAGAGTTTCCCTGTTGTTGGCCAGAGTGGCCACCAAGGAAACCTGGGGAGGGCTAGCCTCCCACTAGTTCGAATTAAGGGTCTACACACCCCTTAATTCGAACTAGTAAGTTCGAACTAGGCTTAATCCTCGTAAAGTGAGGTTTTCCTAGTTCGAACTAAACACTCCGCTAGTTCGATTCAAATTCGAACTAGCGGAGTGCTAGTGTAGCGGCTATGAATGTTAGTTCGAACTAACGGACGTTAGTTCGAACTAACATTGTAGTGTAGACATACCCGAATAGATTAGTGACAGGATTTCCCTTTACAGAAACCATGTTGACTTTTGTCCAACAAATTATGTTCTTCTACATGCTTCACAATTTTATTCTTCACTATTGTTTCTACTAATTTGCCCGGTACTGAAGTTAGACTTACCGGTCAGTAATTGCCAGGATCGCCTCTAGAGCCCTTTTTAAATATTGGTGTCACATTGGCTACCTTCCTGTCAATAAGTACGGAAGCCGATTTAAAGGATAGGTTACAAACCACAGATAATAGCTCAGCAATTTCCCATTTGAGTTCTTTTAGAACCCTTGGATGAATGCCATCCGGTCCCGGAGATTTGTTAACATTAAGTTTTTCTATTTGTTCCAAAACCACCTCTAATGACACTTCAATCCGGGACAGTTCCTCAGATTCATCACCCACTAAGGACGGTGCAGATTCGGGAATCTCCCCAACATCCTCAGCCGTGAAGACTGAAGCAAAGAAATCATTTAGTTTATCCGCAATGGCTTTATTGTCCTTGATTGCTCCTTTTATAGCTCGATCATCTAGGGGACCCACAGGTTTTTTAGCAGGCTTCCTGCTTCTAATGTACTTAAAAAACATTTTGTTATTTCTTTTTGAGTTTTTGGCTAGCTGTTCCTCAAAATCTTTTTTTGCTTTTCTTATTACATTTTTACACTTGATTTGACAGTGTTTATGTTCCTTTCTATTTATCTCACTAGGATTGGACTTCCACTTCTTAAAAGATACCTTTTTGTCCCTCACTGCTTCTTTTACATGGTGGTTAAGCCACGGTGACTCTTTTTTAGGTCTCTTGCTATGTTTTTTAATTTGGGGTATACATTTAAGTTGGGCCTCTCTTATGGTGTCTTTGAAAAGTTTCCATGCAGCTTTCAGGGATTTGGCTCTAGTCACTGTGCCTTTTAATTTCTGTTTAACTAATCTCCTCATTTTTGTGCAATTCCCCTTTTTGAAATTAAATGCCAGGATACTGGACTGCTGAGGTGTTCTTCCCACCACAGGAATGTTGAATGTTATTATATTATGATCACTATTCCCAAGCGGTCCTGTAACGGTTATATCCTGGATCTGATCCTGCACTCCACTCAGGACTAAGTCGAGAATTGCCTCTCCCCTTGTGGGTTCCTGCACCAGCTGCTCCAAGAAGCAGTCATTTAAGCCGTTGAGAAATTTTATCTCGGCTTCTCTTCCTGAGGTGACATGTATCCAGTCAATATGGGGGTAATTAAAATCCCCCATTATTATAGAGTTCTCTATTTTGGTAGCTTCTCTAATCTCCCTCAGCATTTCAATGTTAGTATCGCTGTCCTGGTCAGGTGGTCGGTAATATATCCCTACTGCTAATTTCTTATTATTGGAGCATGGAATTTCTATCCATAGCGATTCTATGGAACATGTTGATTCACTTAATATTTTTATTTCATTTGATTCTACGTTATCTTTCACATACAGTGCCACTCCACCACCCACCCGGCCTGCTCTATCCTTTCGATATATTTTATATCCCGGTATGATTGTGTCCCACAGATTTTCCTCATTCCACCAGGTTTCGGTGATGCCTATTATGTCAATCTCCTCATTTAATACGAGGTACTCTAGTTCACCCATCTTATTAGTCAGACTCCTAGCATTTGTGTACAAGCACTTTAAAAATTTCTCACTGCTTATTTGCGTGCCCTTCCCTAATGCATTGGATTCATTTATATACGGTTGTTTGTCTGCTCTGGCCCATGGTTTGACCTTTCCCCTCCTCTCTTTCCGACTACAGCCTAGAGAATCTCTATTAATTCTCCTCTAAGAGAAGTCTCCCTCGTGGGCTCTGCCCAGGGCTCCCTGCTGGCTCCGACCCCGCTGGGACTCCCAGGCAGGCAGGATAAATGTCCCTGCTCAGAGCCCCGGCCAGTGTGGTTCCTGCCCCTGCAGCTCCCCACCTGGATCCCAGCAGAGACTCCTCATCCCCGGCTGGGGCAGGAGCCCGGTGAGTGTTTGGGGGGGATTCCCACACGACTGCCCCCCTGCTGAGAAAGGTGCCCTCGCGTGTCATCAGTGAGACCTGAGCTCACCAAGGACCCAGTCCAGGGGAACCCCCCACGGCCCCTGGTGTCCCTGGGAGCGGGGGCAGGTCGGGGGGAGCAGGATGGCGCCCGCAGGGGAAGGAAAGGCAGGGGAAGCACAGAGCAGGCTGCCAGGGGCACAGAGCCTGAGCCCTGCCTGCAAGGAGCCGCACTGGTCCCCTCCCCCATGGCTGCTGGGCGCAGTGAGCACAGGAATGACACTGAGACATTCCCCATCACCTCCCATGGCCTGGCCTCTTCCTGGGCCCATCCTGCAGGGATAAACCTGCTGCACCTCCGCAGGGCTTACGGCAGTCACCATGGATCCTTCCTCTCTGGGCCAGGAGGGGACACAAGTCTCAGTTTTCCTGCCCAAGAGCCCAGAGCAGAGCCAGGCAGATGCACCGGCATTTTCCTGACACTGAGCCCCCCGTGACTCCACTATAAAATGCGAATGAACGTCCGGGACACAGACACGGGGGCAGGGCTGGAGGTGGCAGAGAGGGCGGGTGCATGGACAGACAGGCAGGGACAGACGGAAGCTCTGTAGTTTCTCTGAGCTGGGAGGGAAGGTGCAATTCTCATGGAGCAGCCAACGTCTCCGTTCCCAAACCCTGCAATGTCTGCACTCCGCCATCAGGGCTCCTGGGGTCTGGGCCTGCCACGTGGGGACTGGGGAAAGGCTGAAAGTTACAAAGTATTGAAGCAGTGAGAAGGGCTGGGGTGAGCGGCAGGGCATCTGCAGCCAGGAGAAAGGCACCAAAGACTCAACGTCCAGGCTCTCCAACGCGGAGGCGCCCGGCGCCCAGGCAGGGTTTGTAACCGAGCATCCCTGCCTGGGGCACTCGGCCATTTCCGGACCCAGCAGACGTTCCAGGGCCCAGAGGAGCCCACGGGGGGTCATTAGTGCTGGAGGCTTCTGCTCAGTTGTTACCTGCAGACTCCCTCTGAGACGCCCTGCCCGGCCCTGACTGCTCTGTGGCTGGTTTGTCGAGTGGTCACCAGTGAGCCCTGTCAGCGGCTCCGGCTCTGCCCTGCCCAGCTCTGAGTGCGGCTCTCAGCCAGGGGCGCAGGGCGTGAGCAGGAAGTGAGAAGTGAGTGTGAGGCAGCGGGACCCCAGCAGGCACTGACCTTGTCTCTGCTTCCAGCCAGGCCCGGCCCCCAAGCGGAGCCCCCAACGCCCCATGGCCGCGCCCAACAGCACAACGTTCAGTCACCTCACCTTCGTCCTGGTCGGCATCCCGGGCCTGGAGCCCTGGCACCCCTGGATCTCCATCCCCTTCGCGCTGATGTACACGGTGGCTGTTCTGGGGAACTGTGGTCTCCTCCTGCTCATCGCCACCCAGCGCAGGCTGCACGAGCCCATGTTCCTTTTCCTCTCCATGCTGGCGGTGGCCGACTTGCTGTTATCCACCTGCACCGTGCCCAACACGCTGGCCATCTTCTGGTTTGGACCCAAGGCCATTTCCTTCAGTGCCTGCATCACCCAGATGTTCTTTATTCACTTTGTATTTGTGGTTGAGTCAGGCGTCCTGCTGGCCATGGGGTTCGATCGGTACGTCGCCGTCTGCGACCCCCTGAGGTACACGACTGTCCTCACCAACGAGAAGATCGGGAAAATAGCCACGGCCATTGTCGTCAGAAGCTTTTGTGTAATTGTCCCCATTGTTTTTCTCCTCAAACGGCTGCCCTTCTGCGCCAGCAATGTCATCCCACACTCCTACTGTGACCACATTAGGGTGGCCAGGCTGGCGTGTGCAGATATCTCTCTCAATATCTGGTATGGCTTGGCAGTGCCTATTGTAACCCTTATGCTCGATGTTGTGTTTATCGCTGTGTCTTATGTGCTGATCCTCAGGGCTGTCTTCAAGCTACCCACCAAAGACGCCCAGTGCAAAAGTCTCAGCACCTGCGGTTCCCACGTCTGTATCATCCTCTTATTTTACATCCCAGCCTTTTTCACTGTTTTAGCTCACCGCTTTGGCCATAACGTCCCTGGCCACATTCACATTATACTGGCCAATCTCTACGTGGTTGTCCCTCCTGAAGGGGGAAATCTCGCTCCCCTGGGGTACAGAGACCCCAGAAGGGTCCGAGGCCGGAGGTCAAATCAGTGAGGCAGGAGAGAAACTTAGAAGAGAAAACTTTATGATGCATGCATGCAGGCTGTCACTTCCAAGAGTGAAGCAGCAGCCCTGACAGACAGATTCAGGTATCCTTTATACAGAATGCTTAAACAGTTCAGTTGTTGCTTCTTTAACATATCAAAGTCTCAGCAGAAGTACTCTGAGACTTCTGTTCACCCCAGGAGTGCTAGAAGTAAGTTTTTACAGTACACAAAGCCACATGAGAACTTGAGTGGAGGAGTCTACAAGGCAAACTGTGACAAAGATAAGGGTTTACATGACAAATTGTGACAGACTAGGAGTATCCATGAATTTGAGATAGTCATTTGTAAGGGTCTTTGATTAGAGCTAATTTGATTTCTCTCTGTTACAGGGAGAGAGGCCTGGAAAACTTTTTAACCCTTACAGCAATTTTCTTTTAGAAAGTTATGATTTCTGCACAGTCTCCCCTTAGACACAATTGGAGTTATTTGATTTTCCCCACAATTCCCCCCTTTAATACTCCTATTGGAGTATTACTTAAAGTTTATTCTAGACATTCTTAGGTATTCTTCCTTTGCTAGGATGAAGTCTCATCTTAGAGGGAGGTTTTCTTTATCTGCTGGGTAAATGATCCACTGCCCATTCACCCCCAGATCTTTACCAGTGCCAATATTGCTTTTAAAACATAAGGGAAACATAAGGGAAGCATTCCCTGATGGATGTACTGCTTGAGTAAGGGGAATTCCTGAGGCAATCAGATTTTTATGCCAAATCTGCCTGTTCTCCCCCATGACTATGTACTTCTGACACAGTGTTATCATTCTGGGCATCTACCCACTCCCGCTCTCCTGTAGAGTACTGACTACCAGTAGATCTGAATTTTAGGGGTCTGGTCCACAGGGAGGCAGGAGTTGGGATAAACTGTAATGGTAAAAGGCCTTCAGAGCCTATTATAAGCTGTTCACATATCCAACAGTCACTTGTATTGGTGAGCGACAAACCTTCTGCAGGGCTTCCCAATAAGGGTGAGGAAAGTTATATACTAAGGCTATTCTGACTACTAAAAGAAGGAAAACAATCCCCATCTTATAGTATCTTAAGTCTCTAAAGTAGAAGGATAATAATATAGTAATTATCTAGCAACTAGCAAAGCAGTCTCTTTAACTAAGCTTAATCAGTTAGTATTGTTTGGCTTGCCTCTGCAGGCACTCTTCGAGATTTCGTAGTCTCTTAGTTCACTCAGTACTGGAATGGATTCCCCTTTGTGAGAGCTACAGGGCTCCAGGCTCACCTGTAGGTCTTTGCTGGTACAGTCCTACCTCTCAGGTTGTACCTCGAAGCTCCTGGTGGAGGCCGGTTTGGTAACAGTCTGGTTTGAGAGTTTGCCGCCTCGGTCCGCTGAACCTCGTCCTCAGGTGATTCCTCCAGGGAGGGGTCCTGGGTGACGGGGTCAATCAGCTCTGTTGGATCTGCAGTTCGGCGTACATGACTTGCGTGGATCCACGAGCGGCGCTCCTTCACCTTTACTGCTGTGTGGGTGATGAGCAGCAATTGGAACGGTCCTTCCCACCGGGCTGTCAGGGAATTCTTTTTGCGATGTTCCTTCACGAACACGTAGTCGCCTGGTTGGATGTTGTGGCGCGATACATCAGTAGGTGCTGGGAGGGCTTCCTTTACCTGCAGGTGCAAGCTCTCCTAACCGTCATTTTATGTCTAGGTTTCTTCTTTCTATGTGGCTGCTAGCCTGTGGGCCTCCTGCAACATTAAACTGCTTACAAATCACACATGAATTAGATATGAATTAGATATTCTTGAGACAGCTTCTAGGTGCATGCCTGGGGCGTACCATTGTTTTGGGATTTGTGAGGCCACCCCCCTTTTGCTCATGTGTGTCATTTGATGAGACACCTGAGCAAGCTGCCGTGTGAGAGATTTTTGGGGCAACTGGGCAGCCATCAGGTGCACCCATTATCCCAGCTGGGGATAAGGAGCAGCCTGCTTTCTCCCAAAGGTTTTTCTCTGCAGGTTGAGCAGCTTGCTGTAGTTCTATCAGGTCCTGCAAAGAAACAGGGAGGGAAAGAGAGACCAGAATCTGAAAGGGAGCCAGAGGTCCATGTGCTGCCGCATGTCTGGCCGCTGCATCAGCACTCCCATTACCCAGAGAAACAGGATCAGTGGCACCTGTGTGGGCCGGGCAATGGGTAATAGAGAGGGATGTGGGTAGCTGAATAGCATCAAGGAGTTGGGAGATAAGGGGACCATGAGAGATAGCGGAGCCAGAGGAGGTAAGGAAACCTTGTTGTTTCCAAATTTTTCCTGTGGCATGACAGACAGAGAAAGCATACTTTGAATCAGTGTAAATGGCAGCAGACTGTCCGGACGCTAAAAGGCAAGCACGAATTAAAGCGATGAGCTCAGCAGCCTGAGCTGATTTTGATTCCTGGAAGAGAAAAGAACCTTTAAAACATTATTATCTGAGACCACTGCATATCCAGCCTTTAGTTTACCAACTGAATTTCTTTTACATGAGCCATCAGTATACAATACAAGATCTGCATTTTCCAGCAGTTGATCAGACAAATTTTTGGGGAGGTTTTACACAGTGCCCAAGCAATTCTTCACAGTTATGGGTATGTGCTTTACCATTAGAGGGTAAAGGAGAAAAAGTAGCTGGGTTAAGTACATTACATCTTTGAATTACCACATTTGGGGAAGAGAGGATAACATTCTCATACAGGGTTTGTCTCTGAACAGATAGGTGCTGAGTGCGGTGTCGCTGTAAGAGAGCAGAGACAGCATTAGGGACCTGTAAGATAATGCTGTGGCCTAATGTGACAGGTTGGGCCTTTTAAGTAATTCAGCAGTAGCTGCAACTGCCCTTAGACAAAGTGGGAACCCACGGGCTACTGAGTCCAGTGTTGCAGAAAAATAAGCTACTGGACGAGGTGTGTGTCCAAGGGGTTGACAGAGAGCTCCAGCTGCAATTCCATCCTGTTCATGACAAAACAGAGTAAAGGTCTTGCTATAATTAGATAAGCCCACTGTGCAGAAGAGTTTTAAGGGAAAGGAAAGCAGATTCACATTCTGGGGACCAGGTCACTGGGTCAGGAGTAGAATAGTAAGGGGCCTGGTGAGTCCAGAAAAGTTAGGAATCCATTGTCTGCAATATCCTGCAGTACCCAGAAATTTGTAAACCTGACTTTGGTGAAAGGGTGAGGAATGGAAAAAGCTTGTGAGATTCACTCAGGTGTTAACTGGCGGCCATCTCCTGAAAGTAAATGTTCTAAGTACTGAACTCTTTGTTTTACAAACTACAATTTGGCTTTGGAAGCCTTGTGACTCTTTAGCAAGACACTAACACATATGAGGTATCAGTTTTACATCTTTCCTCAGTTTTACTAGCAATTAACACATCATCAACATACTGAACTAACACAGAATTGCAGGGAAGAGAGATAGAATTAAGGTCAGCTTTTTAAAAACTGAGAAAACAGAGTAGGGCTTTTACAATAACTTTACAAAAACATGTCCAGGTTAATTGATGACCCTGAAAGGAAAAGGCAAAGAGAAATTGGGAATTCTTATGCACTGGAATAGAAAAGAAGGCAGAACATAAATCTATTACAGAAAACCAGGTTAGGTACTACTGGAAATCTAGGGATTACAAACTTATTAATGGCTCTTAGGTCTTCTACAAATCTATAGATTTTCTTTTTCACAGGTAGTATAGGTGTATTACATGGTGAAGTTGTATAAACAAGTATCCCTTGTTTAAGGAGGGAGAGATTACAGGCTTAATGCCCTCTTGTGCCTCCCTAGCCAATAGATACAGGGCTACCCTTGGGAAAGGCTTGTTGTGTCTGTATGTTATTTGCACTGGTGTTGCAGAGGCTAGCAACCCCACTTCATTCACATGGGCTGCCCACAATGTCTCTGGGACATCTGAGAGGTCCAGGAGGGGTGTATGTCCTGAGGTCTCATCAGATTCCTCAGAGTAGTAATGCCATCAAATTTGGAGCCTGATAGGGGGAAAGGTCAACAAATATCCCTTCCTCTCTACAGAGAAGGTTTGCACCCAATTTACACAAGTCACATCCCATAAGGTTTACAAGAGAACAGGGAGATAACAGGAAAGAATGTTCAGCTGACAAGGGTCCAAAGCGGGTGGGGGTGCAGATGGCACATCTGGGGAATCAAGCTGTTTCTTTAGAGTAGCCAATTCTTGCTGCAGCTTTTCAATAGAATCTTTTTTTGCTAGCCATAATGCTCTGATTTTTTTTTTTTACTGACACATCCTCCCAGAGGCACCAATATTCCATCTAGTTAGGATGTTTTTCCTCGAGGAAAACTCTAAGATAAGCAAGCTTTTGTAAGTCAAAGCTCTAGTTGCCATTTATTCTGGGAATTCCCCTGAGTATAGCCATTCCAAATGCTCAATAATTCCTTAAGTCTCCTTAGTTTCAAACCTGCAGGCAATACCTAGCTGACTGATCATCTGAGACAAGGGAGTCCCAGGCTGTGAGAAACCTTTCCCCTCAGTCGGAGACAGACTTGAGGGAGCAATCTTATCCATGTTAGCACTGTCTTGTCCAAGGACAGTGCAGGAGCCCAACAGTACTACCCTCTCCAAGGATAGTACAGGCGTCCAGCAATACTACCCTCTCCAAGGATAGTGTGGAAGTCCACACAAACTGTCAGCTTCACTCACACTCCTTATGTGCCGGGGGAAACCGCCCTTGCTTTCAGCAGCTGTGCAGTGACACTGACAGCACTGGTGCGGCTGCGGTCCCCCTCCGGACTTCACTCACTTAAAACCATGCGCTTGGACTCGCCACCAATCAGTCAGCAACAACAACAACAACAACAACAAAATCCAACCCCTATTTGGCTATACCCAGTGTTTTCGTTTTAAATTTCCCTCAAGCCTCTTAACCAAAAATTTTAAGTAAAAGATGACTCTTACCGCCAGCCGGTCCAGCTGGTGACGAGAACAGGGAGGCGGACCGGGGGATTTTAAATGGATCCCTTACCCTCCAGATGCGCGCTGTAGTCCGTTCCCATTCCCCGTCATCAGCCTTTCCAACTGGAGTTCCAAGCCATCCCACTTCTGACACCAAATTGAAGGGGGAAATCTCGCTCCCCTGGGGTACAGAGACCCCAGAAGGGTCCGAGGCCGGAGGTCAAATCAGTGAGGCAGGAGAGAAACTTAGAAGAGAAAACTTTATGATGCATGCATGCAGGCTGTCACTTCCAAGAGTGAAGCAGCAGCCCTGACAGACAGATTCAGGTATCCTTTATACAGAATGCTTAAACAGTTCAGTTGTTGCTTCTTTAACATATCAAAGTCTCAGCAGAAGTACTCTGAGACTTCTGTTCACCCCAGGAGTGCTAGAAGTAAGTTTTTACAGTACACAAAGCCACATGAGAACTTGAGTGGAGGAGTCTACAAGGCAAACTGTGACAAAGATAAGGGTTTACATGACAAATTGTGACAGACTAGGAGTATCCATGAATTTGAGATAGTCATTTGTAAGGGTCTTTGATTAGAGCTAATTTGATTTCTCTCTGTTACAGGGAGAGAGGCCTGGAAAACTTTTTAACCCTTACAGCAATTTTCTTTTAGAAAGTTATGATTTCTGCACAGTCTCCCCTTAGACACAATTGGAGTTATTTGATTTTCCCCACACTCCCATGCTGAACCCCTTTGTTTATGGGATGAAAACCAAGCAGCTGCGGGCACAAATGGTCTGCGTGTTGTCTCAGAAGGGGAAATGGTGCTGAGTCCAAAAGAATATGACTTACTAGCAGGCTTCTTCCACACTGCAGGGAAGAGGGCCTCTTCGTACTGAGACATGGATGATAGCACTTGGACGTTGCAAAACCGACAATTTCAGCTCTTTGGAAATGTTGTTACACAACCATGTCCATGGAACTATGAGGGTCCCTCTTCAGAGGAGAAGGGAGAAGAGGGAGAGTGGGGAGCACTGATGAAACTTTCCAGTTATTGTAAAGGTTCTTACCAAAAGGATGTTGATTTGTGGAACTCCTTGCTAGAGGATGTTGTGACAGCCAAGAATATAGCAGAGTTAAAAAAAGAGCTAAAGACTCATGGGGGTTAGGTCCATCAATGGCCATTAGTCAGGTTGGGCAGGAACGGTGTACCCAGCCTGTGTCAGAAGATGCGAATGGGTGGCAGGGATGGATCATTTGATGATTCCCAGTGCTGTTCATTCCCTCTGGGCTACCTGACACTGGCCACTGTCAGACTAGAGGACACTGGGCTAGGTGGCCCTTTGTTCTGACCCCGCGTGGCCGTTCCTGTGCATGTTCCAATTGTTCTCCTGGCCCAGTGACTGCAGGGCACAAAGCAAGGAGTTAATGGGGGGCAGGGATCTTGGGGGCAACCCTTAGGAAAACCTTTCCATCGCTCAGAGTAGCTGACACCGACACGGGGCCCAGGGAGGCTGTGGAACCCCCGTCACTGGAGAGATGTGAGACCGGGCTGGGCTCAGGGCTGACGGGATCGGTTTCACTGGCCCTGCCTCAGCGCCGGGGCTGGACGATACGACCCGGCGAGGCCCCTTGAGCCTGACGTCTCTGTGACGGCGCGTTGGGGTCCCCCGTCTCCTGCACCCCGAAATGGCACGAACAGACTCCACCAGCCGGTAGAATAGAGGTGGTTTATTGCTTCTCCAGTATACAGCACAGCACAGATGTCATCAGCTTACAGGGCAAGCCTAGGATGCCTCAGCCCCCCCTTGATATGGGGGTGGGGGGTCTCAGCTTCTAAACCCCCCAGCCTGTTGCTGAGGCTGCTTCCTCCATCCTCCCAGACAGAAACTAACTAACTCTCCTCCAGCCCTTCCCCCCGGCCAGGGGCAGAATCCACCTCCCTTTGTTCCTCTCCATGGGGGGTGGCTGGTAAGACAGGTTGAGACCCTCTTTGCATAGTGACTCATCGCTTGTCCTGCTCGGTGGTGCTACAGACGGTGGCCAGTGAGTTAGCAAGTTACCCCCCCCCACTCTCTGCAGTGCTGAGCACTGATCTGCTGAAGGGGCCGGGCCTGTTTCTTGCCCCTCGCCACGGAAAGGAATCCCTTCTCCTTGCCCTGTCGCTAGGCGCCCTTCGGCCTCCCCGCCCAGCCCCTCTCCTGGGCTCGTCTCCCCTCACAGCTCAAAGGCCAGGCCTCCGCGTTGAATTTGCTTTCATTGGCCAGTGAAGCCACTGGGGGCAGGGTGAGACAGCAGCTGACCCTGTCACTGGGGCTCCCTGTGGGCTGAGCCCCTCTCTCATCGGGGATGCCCAGGACAGTGGTATAAACATCCCCACGTCTCCGCTCCGGTCAATGTGACCAGGCCCAACCCCTGACCAAATGGCACCCAGGCAAGTAGCATCTTCGGTGCCCTCCCCCCCATTTGCTCAACTTTTCATAGAATCATAGAATACTAGAACTGGAAGGGACCTCGAGAGGTCATCGAGTCTAGTCCCCTGCCCTCACGGTAGGACCAAGCACCATCTAGACCATCCCTGAGAGATGTCTGTCTAACCTAGTCTTACTGAAGTGTTGGAGCATAAGCTTTCGTCGGCAAAGACCCACTTCGTCAGATGCATGGAGTGGAAATTTCCAGAGGCAGGTATCAATATGCAGGAGATGACGAGGTGGATCCAATCAGGGAGGATGAGGCCCACTTCTAGCAGCTGATCTGGAGGTGTGAATTCCAAGAGAGGAGAAGCTGCTTTTGTAGTTAGCGAGCCATTCACAGTCTTTGTTTAATCCTGAGTTGATTGTGACAAGGTTGAAGATGAACTGCAGCTCAGCAGTTTCTCTTTGAAGTCTGGTCCTGAAGTTTTTTTGCTGCAGAATGGCTCCCATTAGATCTGCAATTGTGTGTCCAGGGAGACTGAAGTGTTCCCAGGACGCCTCGCCGCTTTTGCAGATTCAGACTAACACGGCTACCCCTCTGTTACTTAACCTACTCTTAAATATCTCCTGAGATGGAGATTCCACAACCTCCCTAGGAAACGTATTCCAGTGTCCAACCACTTTGACAGGTAGGAAGTTTTTCTTAATGTCCAACCTAAACCTCCCTTGCTGCAGTTTAAGCCCATTGCTTCTTGTCCTATCCTCAGAGGCCAAGGAGAACCAATTTGTCTTCCTCCTCCTTGTGACACCCTTATAAATACCTGAAAACCGATATCATATCCCCTCTCAATCTTCTCTTTTCCAACTAAACAAGCCCAGTTCTTTCAGTCTTCCTTCATACGTCATGTTCTCTAGACCTTTTATCATTCTTGTTGCTCTTCTCTCCACTTTCTCCTCATCTTTTTTGATATGTGGTGCCCAGAACTGGACACACTACTCCAACTGAGGCCTAATCAGCGCAGATCAGAGCAGAAGAATGACTTCTTGTGTCTTGCTCACAACATCCTGTTAATGCAGCCCAGAATCATGTTTGCTTTTTTTGCAACAGCGTCACATCGTTGAGTCATATTTAGCTTGTGGTCCAGTATGATCCCTAGATCCCTTTCTGCAGTACGCCTTCCTAGACTGTCACTTCCCAGTCTGTATGGGTACGTCTACACTACAACGTTAATTCGAACTAACTTAGTGGCCCCCTCAGCCGGCGAAGGCAGGGCCCTTTCCCTCTTCCTCACCGGACACTGAACAGAACAAAGGCCCCCGTGGCCGCTGCCCATCGCAGACCCCAGGGGAACGTTCCCCCGGTCGGTGTCCCTGGCACGGAGGAGTCGCCCATCCGGCTCCCCACCGCCCTTTCCTCCATGCGCATTATCCCACACATGGAATGGAATGTGGATCAATGCAACGTAATGCACATTGGAAATATAACCCCACTCTACATATAAAGTGATGGGGATTCATTTAGCTACAACTACTCAAGACAGAGTCATTCTGGATAGTTAACTGAAAAAATCCAATCTGGGTATGTCTACACTACAAAGTTAATTCGAACTAACAGACGTTAGTTCGAATTAACTTTCATAGGCGCTACACTAGCGCTCCGCTAGTTCGAACTTAATTGGAACTAGCGGAGCGGTTAATTCGAACTAGGTAAACCTCATTGTATGAGGACTACCGCCTAGTTCGAATTAAGTAGTTCGAATTAAGGGCTGTGTAGTCCCTTAATTCGAACTAGTGGGAGGCTAGCCCTCCCCAGCTTGCCCTGGTGGCCACTCTGGGCACCACCAGGGAACCTCTTCTGCCCCCCTCCCAGCCCCGGAGCCCTTAAAGGGGCACGGGCTGGCTATGGTGCCCGTGCCAGGTGGAAGCCAGCCAGCACCCAGCCAGCAGACCCTGCATCTGGCACGGCTCGAGCCAACCACCCGCTGACACCCAGCCCTCCCCCTCTTCCCGGGACCAGGCTGGCGGCTCCCAGGAGCCTGCCTGGGTCTGAAAGAGGCGGGCGCCCGCCTGGTCTAGTGCAGAGATCGTGGACCTCATCCACGACCTCCGCACTACGCACAGGAAAGTGGTCGTCTAGGGCAGGAGAGCTGCCAGCCTGGACACCCAGGAGCAGGTTTGCATGAAAATCAGGGTGGTCGAGTGAGACCCTGACCCTGAGATTAGAACAAAAAAACATAAGAACGGCCGTCCTGGGTCAGACCAAAGGTCCATCTAGCCTAGTAGCCTCTCTGCTGACAGCAGCCCACACTAGGTACCCTGGAGGGGATGGACCGAAGACAGTGACCAAGCCATTTGTCTCGTGCCATCCATCTCCAGCCTTCCACAAACAGAGGCCAGGGACACCAATTCTACCCCCTGGCTAATAGCACTCCATGGACCCAACCTCCATGAATTTATCTAACTTCTCTTTAAACTCTTTTATAATTCTAGCCTTCACAGCCTCCTGCAGCAAGGAGTTCCACAGGTAGACTATTTGCTTTGTGAAGAAGAACTTTCTGTTATTAGTTTGAAGCCTGCTACCCATTCCTTTCCTTTGGTGTCCTCTAGTCCTTCTATTATGGGAACTAATGAAGAACTTTTCTTGATGCACCCTCTCAACCCCACTCATGCTTTTATAGACCTCTATCCTATCCCCCCTCAGTCTCCTCTTTTCTAAGCTAAAATGTCCCAGTCTCTTTAGCCTCTCTTCATATGGGACCTGTTCCAAACCCCTGATCATTTTAGTTGCCCTCCTCTCTCCCACCCTCTCTCTTCCCCTCTCCCACCTCCTTTTCCCAGTCTCCCCGAGTTTTGTTCAATAAAGAGAGTTTCTATTTTTGAACACACGTGTCCTTTATTTTGTACATCAGGAAGGGGGGCTAGGGAGGGGTAAGTGGAAGGAGGTGAGGGAGGAATGGAGTATGAGCCCCCGATGGGAAGACTGGGGTGGCTCTTCGAGCTCTTTGGGGTGGAAGCTCTCCTGCAGCCCCCCGATTGACCCCGCCCCCCCGGATGGCAGCCTGCGGCAAGTGCAGCCGGGCTGATGGCCGAGTGCTGTGATGTGCCGAGTGTGGGCATTCAGGGCACTTCAAGACAGGACTGCTTTGCTGTCCCTCATCGAGTTAGACAAGCGAGTGGGGAACCTCTGAGAACTGTCTGTCCGAGGTGGGGGTTGGGACCCTTTAAGCACAGCCCTCGGCTAGCCTGAGACAGCAGCTCCACACTCTAAGTCCTAACCTGATGCCCTGCCGGCACTGCTTCCTGCCAGCCTTAACCTCGGTTCAGAGGCCACTCAATATGGACATGCTAGTTCGAATTAGCAAAATGCTAATTTGAATTACTTTTTAGGTCTAGATGCACTAGTTCGAATTAGCTTAGTTCGAATTAACTAATTCCAATTAAGCTAATTTAAATTAGTGCTGTAGTGCAGACATACCCTCCATGTGCAGCAGCAGTCAAAAAAAGCAAACTGAATGTTAGGAATCATTAGAAAAGGGATAGGCTGTGCCTAGACTGGCCAGTTTTTCTCGAAAATCAGCCACTTTTCCGGAAAAACTTTCCAGCTGTCTACACTGGCCACTTGAATTTCCGCAAAAGCACTGACGATCTCATGTAAGATTGTCAGTGTTCTTACGGAAATACTATGCTGCTCCCATTTGGGCAAAAGATTGGGCAAAAACTTTTGTGTAGAAGGTCCAGTGTAGACTGCTCAGATTTGTTTTCCGCAAAAAAGCCCCGATGGCGAAAATGGCGATCGGGGCTTTTTTGCGGAAAAGCAAATCTGTATTGGCATGGACGCTTTTCTGCAAAAAGTGCTTTTGAGAAAAAGCATCCTGCCAAGCTAGACACTCTGTTCGGAAAATGCTTTTCACAGAAAGCTTTTCCATTAAAAGCATTTCTGGAAAATCATGCCAGTGTAGATGTAGCCATAGAGAATAAGACAGAGAATAAGTTAATGCCTCTATATATAACCATGGCACACCCACATCTTGAATACTGCATATAGATGTGGTTGCCTCATCTTAAAAAAGATATCTTGGCCTTATAAAAAGTTTAGAAAAGGGCAACAGTAATGATGAGGGGCTGGAATGGGTCCAATATGACGAGAGATTAAAAAGACTTGGACTTTTAGAAAAGAGGAGACAGGGGAGATATGACAGATATCTATAAAATCATGATTGTTGTGGAAAAAGTGAATAAAGAAAAGTTATTTACTTATTCCCACAATATAACAACGAGGGGTCACCAAATGAAATTAATCGGCAGCAGGTTTAAAATTAACAAAATGGAGTTTTGCTTCATGCAGCGCACAGTCAACCTGTGGAACTCCTTGCCAGAGGAGGTGGTGAAGACTAGGACTTAAAAAGTGTTCAAAAAAGAGCTAGATAGATTCATGGAGGTTAGGTCCATCAATGGCTATTAGCCAGGATCGGTAGGAGTGGAGTCTCTAGCCTCTGTTTGTCTGGAATGGGTGACAGTAGAAGGATCACATGAGGATTCCCTGTTGTGTTCCCTCCCTCTGGCGCATCTGGCCTTGGCTACTGTTGGCAGAGGGGACCCTGGGTTAGATGGACCTTTGGTCTGACCCAGTACGGCCGCTCTTATGTTCACCGTTAGGGAACCTTGTGCTGCTATTTATCGTAATCCAGCCAAGTTTCTGAGAGCGAGATATCTCTTTCTTTGCCACATCAGCGGTGGCTGCTCTGCGATTATCAACCAACACCACCCACAGGATGCTGACTGCATTCTGGTGCTGGGCCGGGGACATTCCCTTTAGCTCCTGTCTGGCCCAGATGTTCCTGCCTGAGGATAAAAGCCAACGTGGCGCGTGGCTTAAGAGCTGGCCTGCTGTCCGGAAGGCAGGATGCTGCCTCCATCGCTGTCTCTTCCGCTCCGACCCTCAGGTCCATCTTCCAGCTGCCGCCCAAGGACGACCCGAAGGGAGTCCCCTTTCCCACCATGCGTCCAGTCGAAAACCCGTTGCCTGGCAACCGTGGGGGGGGGGCAGTGACTTGGGGATACTGCAGATGGCCAGGAGGACAGAGCTGTGCTGGCCACGGGCCGGGCACGAGGCCAATCCCCTCGCCCAGTGAGTGGGAAGCAGCCGGGTGATGGGGATGGGGAAGGGCTGGAGCCTCAGTATCTCTGTGAGTTCATTTCAGTGATTCTGAAACTGAGCTATTTCTGTAAAATTTGAGGGACCGTTTGTGTTTGCTGATCTATTGCTGTGTGATCCCGGGGGGGCGCGTGGGGGCTGCCGGCTCCCCGCACAGAACACGCAGCCTGGGCGTTTGGGCTTGCGAGGGCGAAGCCGTCAGGACTATCACTGATGTAAACACACAAATCCCCTGACCCCAGCCTGACCCTGCCTGCGGCTGAGCTGGAAACTGCTCTGTGCCCAGGGCTCCCTGCTGGCTCCGACCCCGCTGGGACTCCCAGGCAGGCAGGATAAATGTCCCTGCCTCCGAGCCCCGGCCAGTGCGGTTCCTGACCCTGCAGCTCCCCACCTGGATCCCAGGCAGAGACTCCTCATCCCCGGCTGGGGCAGGAGCCCGGTGAGTGTTTGGGGGGAGGCTCCCGCACGGCTGCCCCCCTGCTGAGAAAGGTGCCCTCGTGTGTCATCAGTGGGACCTGAGCTCACCAAGGACCCAGTCCAGGGGAACCCCCCACAGCCCCTAGTGTCCCTGGGAGTGGGGGGCAGGTCGGGGGGAGCAGGATGGCACCCGCAGGGGAAAGAAAGGCAGGGAACGCACAGAGTGGGATGCCAGGGGCACAGGCTGGAAGCAGTGAGCCTGGGATTGGCACCAAGATATTCCCTGATCCTTCCCATGGGCTGGCGTCTCCCTGGCCCTGATCCTGCAGGGATAAACCCGCTGCACCTCCCCAGGTTGGACCCTGCTCAGTTCTCCTCAGGGCTCTCACCACGGATCCTTCCTCTCCCGGCTGGAGGGGAGACAAGTCTTTGTTTCCCAGCTCGAGAGCCCAGCAGAGCCGGGCAGAGGCACCAGAATTTCCTACCCTGAGCCCCCAGTGACTCTGCTACAAAATGCAAATGAACGTCCGGGACACAGACACGGGGGCAGGGCTGGAGGTGGCAGAGAGGGCGGGTGCATGGACAGACGGGCAGGGACAGACGGACGCTCTGTAGTTACTCTGTGCTGGGAGGGAAGGTGCAATTCTCATGCAGCAGCCAACGTCTCTGTTCCCAAACTCTGCGCCAGGGCTGCCGGGGGCTGGGCTGACCCGGGGGGCCTGGGGAAAGGCTGCCCAGGGACACACAGTGGGGCTGTCTGGGTGCCGTGTCCCATGGATCCCAGAGCACACGCTGGCCCCACAGAGTCTCCAAACTTGGCAGCCACAGCTCCGGTGTTCCCCTCCCTGCGCCAGGGCAGCAGGTGAGCCCCAGAGAGCAAAGGGCCTAATGGGTCCTGGGAGGAGGAGACTCTGGACAGTCCCAGACAGAGGGGAGAGGGGACGGCGGAGGGGGGGGTGTCTCTTTCCTGTGCGGCGTGCTGAGACCCAGCCCCATTCCAGGCTCAGCCCATGGTCTAGGCACAGCCAAGCTCTGACCTTGCTTTGAAGTGAGCATAGGAAGTATCTGCCTAGAACATTGGGTGCTCCTAGGTCTGACCTCTTGAGAGCAGTACTCCAACGGACAGACAGACGGACACACAGAGACAGACAGGCCGACACTCTCACACATAGGGTGGAATCGCATAATAATTTACTCATGAAAGCCAATGCTTAGAACGTGCCCCAGGCCCCTCTGCCGAGCTGTGACGGACCGGGCTGTGTCTGGGCACAGCTGAGGGCGTCTGCTCAGGGCGAACTGCTCGAATCCGGGGCTACTTACAGCCCCCAACTGGTGACTTCTCCACACAGGCCACAAACCAGTCCCACAGAGCGCTTCAGCAACCTGCCTGAAGCCTCCCGAGCAAAACCCCTCCGACACCCCAGCAATATCCATGCCCCAGATGGCCCCGGGCCTCATACACAGGTGGGGGGTCCTAGCACCCAATCCCACCTACCCCGAACAAGTTCTGTCCGGTTCCAAGAAACCAGCCACAGATCCCTGGTCAATTTACCCTCTGGACCTTACCCACAAATCACGCTGGGCCAATCCTTTAGAATCTATATCTAAAGGTTTATTATTACAAGAAAGAAAAGCCTGAGAGTAAGGTTGTTAAAGTACAGTACGTTACATGCACCGAATCTCCCAGTCCTCGATGCAGGCTCTAGCAGAGATGTTGCAGCTGCTGGTTTAAAAGTTCTTGTTGCACATCCTACGATCAGGATGGGTTCACAGGTCTTCCGGGCTCTTCAATCCCTGCAGTGCTGCCTCTGGGATGAAGTGCTGAGCTGAGAACAAAATGGCATCGACCACATGGCCTCTTTATACCCCCTTCCTGGCCTCTTCTGGTATGCAGCAGGTCACCTGGTCCTCAACCTCTCTCTGCTGGCCGCTCTTAGGTGTCCACCCTCCTGCTTTAGGTGTGTCCTTGGGCCATCAAGTGCCATTGTTCCACAGGGCTTCGCTACTCCGCCTGTCCATAGCAATGCTTAACCACATTCAGAGAAATATTCAGCTTCCACACAGATTACAGATCTACACACACAGACATTATATACTCACGTACACAGGATCAGAAAACAACAAGCTCCCATTCAATACCCCACATGGCTCCCTTTCATACCAATTTCTGGGGCCAACACCCCCACCTCGGGGTGCAGCAGCGATCTGTCTGCTTCCCTCCATTTCGGTAATGTGACACGAGCAATGGCCAGTTCCCGGAGGAGAGAGGCTGAATTTCATTTGCCGCGAAGCCCATGGGCTGGGTGCAGGATTAGCAAGATGGATCCCCCCTGCCGGCCAAGCAGCGCTGCAGGAGGCTGCAGGGTCACTGGACGTGACCAGGACTCAGGGGTTAGGTGAACAGGAGCCCCTAGCACAGAGCTGGGGCCAAACATGCTCGAGTGGCTCTATGGCCGGGGACTGTCCGTAGGCGCAGGGAGATTCTATCCCCGCCATGTCTGGGGCCGCGCTGGCCACCGCTGGGATCCTGGGCCCAGTCCTGTGTCCCCAGGCTCCGAATCCATTAGTGCCCCTTTCAGCACTGAGGCACCTCTGACTGTCCGCTGTGTTCATGACTTCTGCAGCTCCCAGGGGGTTCAGTGTCTCTCAGTGGCAAAGCAGGGAGCAGGGCCAGAGCTGGGGCAATAAATCACCATAGAGCTTGAGTAACTGAACAGTCTGTTGTTGCTTCTGGGTGTGTCCCGGAGCTGAGGGAGGCCGGCTACACGGTCTGGGCTCTCTGAGACTCTCCGCCCGGCCCTGCCTGCTCTGTGGCTGGTTTGTCGAGTGGTCACCTCTGAGCTCTGAGCTCCTGACAGGTCCCTGACACCGGCTCGGGCTCCAGCTCTGCCCAGCTCTGAGTGCAGCTCTCAGCCAGGGGTGCAGGGCGTGAGCGGGAAGTGAGAAGTGAGTGTGAGGGGGCGGGAGCCCAGCAGGC
The DNA here is from genome assembly GCF_052426305.1 of Pelodiscus sinensis. Classification (NCBI taxonomy): domain Eukaryota; kingdom Metazoa; phylum Chordata; order Testudines; family Trionychidae; genus Pelodiscus; species Pelodiscus sinensis. Next base: position 353,696,965 of record NC_143052.1, on the reverse strand, counting down.
ACTGACCTTGTCTCTGCTTCCAGCCAGGCCCGGCGCCCAAGCGGAGCCCTCAGCGCCCCATGGCCGTGCCCAACAGCACAACGTTCAGTCACCTCAGCTTCGTCCTGGTCGGCATCCCGGGCCTGGAGCCCTGGTACCCCTGGATCTCCATCCCCTTCGCGCTGATGTACACGGTGGCTGTCGTGGGGAACTGTGGTCTCCTCTTGCTCATCGCCACCCAGCGCAGGCTGCACGAGCCCATGTTCATTTTCCTCTCCATGCTGCCGGTGGCCGACTTGCTGTTATCCACCTGCACCGTGCCCAACATGCTGGCCATCTTCTGGTTTGGACCCAAGGCCATTTCCTTCGGTTCCTGCCTCACCCAGGTGTTCTTTGTGCACTTTGCGGGTGTTGTTGAGTCGGGCATCCTGCTGGCCATGGGGTTCGATCGGTACGTCGCCGTCTGCGACCCCCTGAGGTACACGACTGTCCTCACCAATGAGAAGATCGGGAAAATAGCCATGGCCATTGTCATTAGAAGCTTTTGTGTAATTGTCCCAGCGGTTTTTCTGCTCAAACGGCTGCCCTTCTGCACCAGCAACGTCATCCCCCACTCCTTCTGTGAGCACATGGGGGTGGCCAGGCTGGCCTGCGCGGACATAACCCCAAATATCTGGTATGGCCTCACAGTCCCTTTGTTAACCCTTATGCTAGACGCTGTGTTTATCGCTGTGTCTTATGTGCTGATCCTCAGGGCTGTCTTCAAGCTGCCCACCAAAGACGCCCAGCGCAAAACTCTCGGCACCTGCGGCTCCCATGTTTGTATCATCCTTTTATTTTACACCCCAGCCTTTTTCAGTTTCCTACTCCACCGCTTTGGCCAGAACATCCAACGACACATCAACATCCTGCTGGCTGATCTCTACGTGCTCGTCCCCCCCATGCTAAACCCTGTTGTTTACGGGGTGAAAACCAAGCAGCTGCGGGAACAAGTGAGCTGTGTGTTGTCTCGGAAGGGGAAATGGTGCTGAGTCCGGAGCCATGTGACTTACCAGCAGGCTTCTTCCACATTGCAAGGAGAGGGCCTCTGGACACCGAGATATGGACGTTAACACTTTAGCTCCCTGTTGCAAAACTGACTTTTTCTGCTTCTTGGAAATGTTGTTACTTGTTCAGGTCCACGAATCTACGAGGGCCCTTGTTGAGAAGAGAAGGCTGGAGGGGAATGGGGGAGTGGCTGATAAAAGTCTCCAGTTAGGTTCTTGCCAAGAGGATGTTGATCTGTGGAATTCTTTGCAGAGAATGCTGTGAAAACCAAGAATATAACACGGTTCAAGGTGGATCTCGATAGATTCATGGAGGGTGGGTCCATCAGTGGCCATTTGCCAGAAGATGGGAATGGCGGACAGGGGATGGATCATTTGATCATTCCCTATCCTGTTCTTTCCTTCTGGGGTGCCGGACACTGGCCACTGTGGCTGTGTCCAGACTCCATGCCTCCTTCGACGGAGGCATGTAGATTAGCCACATCGGAAGAGGGAAATGAAGCCGCGATTAAAATAATCGCGGCTTCATTTAAATTTAAATGGCTGCCCCGATCTGCCGATCAGCTGTTTGTCGGCAGATCGGGAGAGTCTGGACGCGATGCCCCGACAAAGAAGCCTTTCTTCATCGACACAGGTAAGCCTCGTGAAACCAGGTTTACCTGTGTCGATGAAGAAAGGCTTCTTTGTCGGGGCATCGCGTCCAGACTCTCCCGATCTGCCGACAAACAGCTGATCGGCAGATCGGGGCAGCCATTTAAATTTAAATGAAGCCGCGATTATTTTAATCGCGGCTTCATTTCCCTCTGCCGATGTGGCTAATCTACATGCCTCCGTCGACGGAGGCATGGAGTCTGGACACAGCCTGTGTTACCAGATTTGCCCAGTACTCCAGGGTGCGCTCATTGATTAGGGTTACTCTTGTGGGGCTGAGGGGACGTTATCAATTCTATCCGTGTGCTGCTTGTGCTTACTTGTGCTCTCCTATGGAGCTGAATTCTCCCTTCTGACAATTCCCCCTCCCACTGATGCTCTCCTGCAGGAACTAGTTTCCTCAGGACGGGGTTCATCAAACTTTAGCAACACACACAGACGCTCACCCCAATACCAGAGCACGGCTGAGAGGACTGGGGAGTCAGCACTCACACGCTGACCCGTCATATGTCCCGGGACTCAGCAGGCTGGGTTGGAGATTAAGGCCACACTGCACCTTAATGAGTGTTTGGACTCCGTGGGCTGGTTTTAACAGCACTTTCAGCTCCCATCCTCATAAGCCCCCAGGTTCAGCACCTCCCTATCCCCACTCTCACACCACAGTCATGCACTGGGAAACCACATGATGAGCAAACCCCAGAGGATTCTGGGCCCTACCAGGATCTTTAGTTTGGGTACAAGACGCATTGTTGCAGAGCGAATGGGGAAGCCAAAACAACACCCCCTTAGGAAGACTGAGTGCGAGAGAAAAAGGAAAAGAGAGAGAGACAGCCAGCTTAACAATGAAAGGTATTTATTTCTGGGTAGTGATATATTGGGAGCTTAACACACAAAATAGTTACAATAGTAAATGTAAATTGAAACTGATCACGAATGCTAGTGCTAGCAAACCATATAACAGTTTACAGGAGGCTATGCTTGTGGGGGAAGGGTGGAAGAGAGAGAAAGAGAGAGAGAGAGATCTCGCCACTTCTGGAGCTTGGACTGATCGGGATTCCCGGATGAGGATGGGAGCCAGGGCTTGCAGAGGGCAGGAGACAAGCAGAGCAGAGGCCCCAGCTTGATCAGACAGGAGATGAAATCTCAGGGGTATCCAGGTATCAGAACAGTTTTTCTTGGGCAAGGGTAGGAGTTTTTATCGGGATAGGACAATAGCTTGGATAGAACACTGGGTTTGTTTATGGGTGAACAGAGGCGAGACAATAGAGACGGATCACCCCTGGTTATGGGGGATGTTCCTTGGAAGAGCTCACAATGCAACTGGGCAGTTTCAGGATTTGGACGTCAATAGGATCCATTACTAGGATTGGTCGGATAATGACTAATTTGGGTGTGAGCAGGCCTGGGTTCCTTAGCATCTGGAGCAGGATTTCCCATCAGGCTTTCGGTATCCTAGAGTTCAGTGCGGTTCTGGCTTGGAAGAGCTGGTCTCCATTCCGTATGCTAATGGAGATGTCTCTCTGTGCTATCTTCCATGCACATGAGGCCGGGGTGTTTCCTTAATGAGATTAGGTGTCTTCCCCGGCCTTTCCATTGCTTTGTCTCTGATTCCAGCAGAGGCCTGGGGGAGGGGGATGGTTTTCCATGAGTGTCACCCCCCCGACCCCAAGAGCACAGGGCCGGAAGGTAACAAGTGTCCGACTAGAGGACACCGGGCTAGGTGGCCCTTTGTTCTGACCCCGCCTGGCCGTTCCTGTGCATGTTCCAATTGTTCTCCTGGCCCAGTAACTGCAGGGCACGAAGCAAGGGGTCAATGGGGGGCAGGGAGCTTGGGGGCAGCTCTTAGGAAAACCTTTCCATCGCTCAGAGTAGCTGACACCGACACGGGGCCCAGGGAGGCTGTGGAACCCCCGTCACTGGAGAGATGTGAGACCCGGCTGGGCTCAGAGCTGACGGGATCGGTTTCACTGGCCCTGCCTCAGCGCCGGGGCTGGACGATACGACCCGGCGAGGCCCCTGGAGCCTGACGTCTCTCTGCAGCGCTGAGCACTGATCTGCTGAGGGGGCCGGGCCTGTTTCTTGCCCCTCGCCATGGAAAGGAATCCCTTCTCCTTGCCCTGTCACTAGGCGCCCTTCGGCCTCCCCGCCCAGCCCCTCTCCTGGGCTCGCCTCCCCTCACAGCTCAAAGGCCAGGCCTCCGCGTTGGGTTTGCTTTCATTGGCCAGGGGAGCCATTGGGGGCAGGGTGAGACAGCAGCCGAGCCCATCTCTGGGACTCCCTGGGGGCTTGCCACGGCTCACAGGTCGTGCCCACACTTGGCCCCTCAGCTCCTGGGCGGAACCCCCCTCTCCAGTGCGGCAGCCCCTTCTCGGAGAGCTCCTCCCCCCCAGCAGCAGTGAGACAGCCCTTTCTCGGGGAGCCCACCCCAGTGTAGCCACCCTCTCTTGGGGGGCCCCTCTCCCCTGGAGGATCCGCCCCTCTGCCTCCAGGACAGCACCTCTCAGGGCCTTCAGCTGCCTGCCTCCGCCGTGAGCCGCCTTAGGGGCTCAGAAGGAATGGCACCCTCATTCTCCAGACCAGAGCAACTATCAACCTGCACAGAACAGGAGGGTTTATTGAACTTTGAACACAGCCAAGGCCCCTCAGTCCAGTCGGCCTGGGCTCTCAGCCCTCACGTCAGTCTCTCCTGCAGCCCGCTGAGTCCTGCCTGTTCCCAGTCCCCAGTCTCCCAGCAGAGCCTCCAATATCCCCAGCACCAGCCCTTCCTGAGTCCATTGTCTTCTCCCCAGGTAAGAGGGTTGCCTGGTCCCTCTCTTCTCTGCTTCTCCCCTCGCTGCAATCAGCTGGCTCGGTTGCCGACGTCCCTCTCTGCAGCCCATTCTCTGTTGTCTGGCCGGAACCGGCCGTGTGCTCTGAGCAGGGCCGGGGTCACCAGGGTCCCAGACACCACGGCGACAATTCTGGGATGTTCTCTGAGACAACAAACTCCCCTCCTTTGTCACATTAAACCAGTAACTTCCAGGCACTGAGCGTCCCCACCTATGCAACACCCCCCTTTGAACCTCCAAAACCCACCACTCCCTCACAGGGCTCTGAGCCCCTCCCGTCCCAGGGATGCCCAGGTCAGAAGTATAAACATCCTCGCGTCTCCGACCCGCTCAATGGGAACAGGGCGAATCCCTGACCCAACGGCACCCAGGGAAGTAGCATCTTCGGTGCCTCGAACCTGATTTGCTCAACCTTTGAAAACTTTACTTTGTGTTGCCTTTGTAGCCCGTCTCATGCTTGGATGCATTCGCATTCACCATTAACACTGTGCATTTGCAGACAAGGAGCAGGAAGACTGTATCCATCCCTGCCAGGTGTAACCAAATTAAAAAACAAACAGTTTCCTCAACTCTTCTGTCACATTATGGAATTTAAAGGGAAGCAGACAGACCTTGGAGGGGTATTTGCCCCCAAGTCTGTACGAAGGGGTCCTTGTGAGGTGTCAAATGAAAGCTTCTGTTCTACCGATTCTAGGTATGCTTCTCATGTACTTGCGGGATATCAGTATGTGGAGTTATGAATATGGTCTCTGTGCTTATACTGGGAATGTTCTCTGAGACAGAGCAATGAGCCAGGAATGTCCAGTGAATGACTACGCTAATTAGCTCAATTCCAAAGACAATGGCTCTCAGGGTAGCCCAATGCACACCTGAGGGATGTGTCTGGAACCTGCAAACCAGCCAGTATCATGGCTGCTGGTATGGGACACAGGGACAGGTCACTTGGAAGGTACCAGGAATGGATGTAAAGTGCCATGATGAGGACTCCATAAGAACATAAGAACGGCCGTACTCGGTCAGACCAAAGGTCCTTCTTGCCCTGTATCCTGTCTGCCGACAGTGGCCAGCACCAGGTGCCCCAGAGGGGGTGGACCAAAGACAATGATCAAGCGATTTGTCTCCTGCCATCTCTCTCCAGCCTCTGACAAACAGAGGCCAAGAACACCATTTTATCCCCTGCTAATAGCCTTTTATGGCCCTAACCTCCATGAAATTATCTAGCTTCTCTTTAAACTCTATTATAGCCCTAGCCTTCACAGCCTCCTCTGGCAAGGAGTTCATACTGTACGTATAGTTGGGGTTATTTTTCCCGATGTGCATTACTTTACACTTATCCACATTAAATTTCATTTGCCATTTTGTTGCCCAATCACTCAGTTTGGTGAGATCTTCTTGGAGTCCCTCACAGTCTGCTTCTGTCTTGACTATCCTAAACAGTTTGGTATCATCTGCAAACTTTACTACCTCACTGCTTACCCCTTTCTCCAGATCATTTATGAATAAGTTGAACAGGATTGGTCCCAGGACTGACCCTTGGGGTACACCACTAGTTACCCCTCTCCAATCTGAAAATTTACCATTTATTCCTGCCCTTTGTTTCCTGTCTTTTAACCAGTTCTCCGTCCAAGAAAGGACCTTCCCTCTTATCCCATGGTCATGGAATTTACACAAGAGCCTTTGGTGAGGGACATTGTCAAAGGCTTTCTGATAATCTAAGTATACTATATCTACTGGATCCCCCTTGTCCGCATGTTTGTTAACCCCTTCAAAGAACTCTAAGGGTACGTCTACATTGGCCACTATTCCGTAATAGGGATGCTAATGTAGCACTTGGGAATAGGCAAATCCACGGGGGATTTAAATATCCCTCGCGGGATTTGCATTTTCATGGCTGCCGCTTTTTTCCACCCTGACGTCTCTCTGCAGTGCTGAGCGCAGATCTGCTGAGGGGGCCAGGCCTGTTTCTTGTCCCTCGCCACGGAAAGGAATCCCTTCTCCTTGCCCTGTCGCTAGGCGTCCTTCGGCCTCCCTGCCCAGCCCCTCTCCTGGGCTCGCCTCCCCTCACAGCTCAAAGGCCAAGCCTCCGCGTTGGATTTGCTTTCATTGGCCAGTGAAGCCATTGGGGGCAGGGTGAGACAGCAGCCGAACCTGTCACTGGGGCTCTCTGTGGGCTGAGCCCCTCCCCCATCGGGGATGCCCAAGCCAACGGAATAAACATCCCCGCGTCTCCGCCCCGGTCAATGTGACCAGGCCCAACCCCAGACCAAATGGCACCCAGGCAAGTAGCATCTTCGGTGCCCTCCCCTCCATTTGCTCAACTTTTCATAGAATCCTAGAACACTAGGACTGGAAGGGACCTCGAGAGGTCATCGAGTCCAGTCCCCCGCCCTCACGGCAGCACCAAGCACCGTCTAGACCATCCCTGAGAGATGTCTGTCTAATGAGCCTTGTGGATAAGGGAGAAGCGGTGGATGTCATATACCTAGACTTTAGTAAGGCATTTGATACGGTCTCACATGATATTCTTATTGATAAACTAGGCAAATATAACTTAGATAGGGCCACGATAAGGTGGGTGCATAATTGGCTGGATAACCGTAGTCAGAGAGTTGTTGTTAACGGTTCTAAATCCTGCTGGAAAGGGATAACAAGTGGAGTTCCTCAAGGGTCTGTTTTGGGACCCGTACTGTTCAATATCTTCATCAATGATGTAGATACTGGGATAGAGAGTACGCTTATTAAGTTTGCAGATGACACCAAACTGGGTGGGGTTGCAACTTCTTTGTAGGATAGGGACATAATTCAAAATGACCTTAGCAAGTTAGAGAAATGGTCAGAGGTAAACAGGATGAGGTTTAATAAAGAGAAATGCAAAGTGCTCCACTTAGGAAGGAACAATCAGTTCCATACATACAAGATGGGAAGCGACTGTCTAGGAAGGAGCATGGCAGAAAGGGATCTAGGGGTCATAGTGGACCACAAGTTGAATATGAGTCAACAGTGTGATGCTGTTGCAAAAAAAGCAAATATGATTCTAGGTTGTATCAACAGGTGTGTTGTAAGCAAAACTCGTGAAATCATTCTGCCGCTCTACTCTGCACTAGTTAGGCCTCAGCTGGAGTACTGTGTCCAGTTCTGGGCGCCACATTTCAAGAAAGATGTGGAGAAATTGGAAAGGGTACAGAGAAGAGCGACAAGAATGATTAAAGGTTTAGAGAACATGACCTATGAAGCCAGGCTTCATGAACTGGGCTTGTTTAGTTTGGAAAAAAGAAGATTAAGGGGGGACATGATAGCGGTTTTCAAATATCTAAAAGGGTGTCACAAGGAGGAAGGAGAAAATTTGTTCCTCTTGGTTTCTGAGGACAGGACAAGGAGTAATGGGCTTAAAGTGCAGCAGGGGAGGTTTAGATTGGACATTAGGAAAAAATTCCTAACTGTCAGGGTGGTCAAATATTGGAATAAATTGCCAAGGGAGGTGGTGGAATCTCCCTCTCTGGAGATATTTAAGAACAGGTTAGATAGACATCTGTCAGGGATGGTGTAGACGGAGCTTGATCCTGCCTTGAGGGCGGGGGACTGGACTCGATGACCTCTCGAGGTCCCTTCCAGTCCTATGATTCTATGATTCTATGATTCTAACCTAGTCTTACCGAAGTGTAGGAGCATAAGCTTTCATGGGCAAAGACCCACTTGGTCAGATGCATGGAGTAGAAATTTCCAGAGGTAGGTATCAATACGCAGGCCAGAATCCGGCTGGAGATGACAAGGTGGATCCAGTCAGGGAAGATGAGGCCCACTTCTAGTAGCTGATCTGGAGGTGTGAATTCCAAGAGAGGAGAAGCTGCTTTTGTAGTTAGCGAGCCATTCACAGTCTTTGTTTAATCCTGAGTTGATTGTGTCACGGTTGAAGATGAACTGCAGCTCAGCAGTTTCCCTTTGAAGCCTGGTCCTGAAGTTTTTTTGCTGCAGGATGGCTCCCTTTAGATCTGCAATTGTGTGTCCAGGGAGACTGAAGTGTTCCCAGGATGCCTCGCTGCTTTTGCAGATTCAGACTAACACGGCTACCCCTCTGTTACTTAACCTAGTCTTAAATATCTCCTGAGATGGAGATTCCACAACCTCCCTAGGAAACGTATTCCAGTGTCCAGCCACTTTGACTGGTAGGAAGTTTTTCCTAATGTCCAACCTAAACCTCCCTTGCTGCAGTTTAAGCCCATTTCTTCCTGTCCTATCCTCAGAGGCCAAGGAGAACAATTTGTCTTCCTCCTCCTTGTGACACCCTTATAAATACCTGAAAACCGATATCATATCCCCTCTCAATCTTCTCTTTTCTAACTAAACAAGCCCAATTCTTTCAGTCTTCCTTCATACGTCATGTTCTCTAGACCTTTCATCATTCTTGTTGCTCTTCTCTCCAATTTCTCCCCATCTTTTTTGATATGTGGTGCCCAGAACTGGACACACTACTCCAACTGAGGCCTAATCAGTGCAGAGTAGAGTGGAAGATTGACTTCTTGTGTCTTGCTCACAACATCCTGTTAATGCAGCCCAGAATCATGTTTGCTTTTTTTGCAACAGCGTCACACCGTTGAGTCATATTTAGCTTGTGGTCCACAATGACCCCTAGATCCCTTTCTGCAGTACGCCTTCCTAGACTGTCACTTCCCAGTCTGTATGTGTGAAACAGATTCTTCCTTCCCAAGTGGAGTACTTTGTATTCGTCCTTATTAAACTTCATCCTATTTACCAGTTTGTCCGTATCATTTTGAATGATGACCCTATCCTACAGGACAATTGCAGCCTCTCCCAGCTTGCAGTCATCTGCAAACTTAATAAGTGTACTCTCTATGCCAATAGCTAAATCGTTGATGAAGATATTGAACAGAACTGGTCCCAAAACAGACCCCAGTGGGACCTCACTAGTTAAGCCCCTCCAGCAGGACTGTGAACCGTTAATAACTGCTGTCTCAGAATTGTTATCCAGCCAGTTATGCACCCACCTTACACTAGCCCCATCTAAGTTGTATTTGCCTAGTTTATTCATAAGATCATGCGAGAACATGTCAAATGCTTTACTAAATTCTAAGTATATCACATCCAGAAGACTCATTATGCTATCAAAGAAAGCTGTCAGAATGGTTTGACAGATTTTGAATACCTTCTTTTGTATTGCCTTTGTAGCCTGTCTCATGCCTGGATGCGTTCGCGTACACCATTAAAAGTGTGCATTTGCACGAGGAGCAGTAAAGCTGTGTTGATCCGGGCCATAGGTCAGCAATGCAAAATCCCTGTTTCCGGGAAGCTTCTAGAAACTATTTCAGTTGAAGAAGGACTGAATTGTCCCACCAGATGCAGGGAAGTGCGCCCAGTGCGGGGTGGGCCGGCAGGACAGTGTTACGGCAGGGCCAGTCCGACAACTCATAGACTCATAGACTTTAAGGTCAGAAGAGACCATTATGATCATCTAGTCTGACCCCCTGAACAGTGCAGGCCACAGAATCTCACCCACCCCTCTTAGAATAATCCTCTCACCTATATCTCAGATATTGAAGTCTTCAAATACTTTGAAGGTCCCAAGATGCAGAGAATCCTCCAGCTGTGATCTGTGCCCCATGCTACAGAGGAAGGCGAAAAACCTCCAGGGCCTCTGCCAATCTACCCTGGAGGAAAATTCCTTCCCGACCCCAAATATGGCGATCAGCTAAACCCTGAGCATGTGGGCAAGACTCACCAGCCAGACACCCAGAAATTCTCTATAGTAACTCCTATCATCCCTCCATTGACCTATTTCCCACTGATAATGAATGGTCAATTAGTTACCAAGATCATATTATCTCATCAACCCATCCTCTTATCATAGAATCATAGAACTGGAAGAGACCCCAGAAGGTCGTCAAGTCCAACCCCCTGCTCTAGGCAGGACCGATCCCATCTAAATCAACCCGGCCAGGGCTTTGTCAAGCCGAGACTTAAACACCTCTAGGGATGGAGACTCCACTACTTCCCTAGATAACACTAGTCTTGCACTACAAGAAGTCTCAATTCTCACCTTTCCAAGCTGTGAAGTGGCACCTGCTTTATCAGTGGCTCCTTCCAACGCTGCAGGCCCCCAGCACCCGCAGACCAGCACAGTCGCACAATAAAATGAAGTTCACAACATGGTAGCTGGGCTCTCACGTCCCTTTGCTCTCACATCCCACTGAGGGACGGGTGAACCCCCGCCCCAAGCGGACCCACGGGGTCCTGGCAGACACGGTCCCAGGAGGTTGATGGAAAACGTAGTTCTCGGAAGGTCTGGAAGGTTCCACGACATTCAACAAGGCCCAGAGCACTCTGGGGGGTGAGCGAGAAATGGACCCACCTCCGGGGGGCCTGAAACATTTCCCCCAGCGCTCCATGCTCCCTGTGGTTGCTAAGAATAACACAGCTCAGTGCCCCTCACTGAACACTCAGAACCCCCAGAGCCCTGTGGCACCGCAGAGACCGACACCGATCCCCACGTTGTGTCACGCGCCGTGGTGAGAACCCCCTGCCGCCACTGAGACCCTCCTGAGTGGCCCCCTCACCCGGCGAATGCAGGGCCCTTTCCCTCTTCCTCACCGGACACTGAACAGAGCAAAGGCCCCCAGGGCCGCTGCCCATCGCAGACTCCAGGGGAACGTTCCCCCGGTCGGTGTCCCTGGCACGGAGGAGTCGCCCATCCGGCTCCCCACCTCCCTTTCCTCCATGCGCATTATCACACACATGGAATGGAATGTGGATCAATGTAAAGTAATGCACATTGGAAATATAACCCCACTATACATACAGGCTGTGTCTAGACTGCATCCCTTTTCCGTAAAAGGGATGCAAATTAGACACATCGCAGTTGCAATGAAGCGGGGATTTAAATCCCCCCCGCTTCATTTGCATAAACATGGCTGCCACTTTTCTCCAGAGTTTTGCCAGAAAAAAGCGCCAGTCTAGACGGGGATCTTTCGGAAAATATAGTCTTTTCCGAAAGATCCCTTATTCCTTTTTTTAAGACGAATAAGGGATCTTTCGGAAAAGGCTTTATTTTCCAAAAGATCCGTGTCTAGACTGGCACTTTTTTCTGGCAAATCTCCGAGCCGGAAAAAAGCGGCAGCCATGTTTATGCAAATGAAGCGGGGGGGGATTTAAATCCCCGCTTCATTCGCAATTGCGATGTGTCTAATTTGCATCCCTTTTATGGAAAAGGGATGCAGTCTAGACACAGCCTTAGAAAAGAGGAGACCAGGGGAGATATGATAGATGTCTATAAAATCATGATTGTGGTGGAAAAAGTGAATAAAGAAAAGTTATTTACTTATTCCCACAATATAAGAACGAGGGGTCACAAAATGAAATTCATCAGCAGCAGGTTTAAAATTAACAAAATGAAGTTTTGCTTCATGCAGCGCACAGTCAACCTGTGGAACTCCTTGCCAGAGGAGGTGGTGAAGACTAGGACTTAAAAAGTGTTCAAAAAAGAGCTAGGTAGATTCATGGAGGTTAGGTCCATCAATGGCTATTAGCCAGGATCAGTAGAAGTGGAGTCTCTAGCCTCTGTTTGTCTGGAATGGGTGACAGTAGAAGGATCACATGAGGATTCCCTGTTGTGTTCCCTCCCTCTGGCGCATCTGGCCTTGCCTACTGTTGGCAGAGGGGACACTGGGTTAGATGGGCCTTTGGTCTGACCCAGTACGGCCGTTCTTATGTTCACCGTTAGGGAACCTTGTGCTGCTATTTATCGTAATCCAGCCAAGTTTCTGAGAGCGAGATATCTCTTTCTTTGCCACATCAGCGGTGGCTGCTCTGCGATTATCTACTAACACCACCCACAGGATGCTGACTGCATTCTGGTGCTGGGCCGGGGACATTCCCTTTAGCTCCTGCCTGACCCAGATGTTCCTGCCTGAGGATAAAAACCAACATGGTGCATGGCTTAAGAGTTGGCCTGCTGTGCGGAAGGCAGGATGCTGCCTCCATCGCTTTCTCTTCCGCTCCGACCCTCAGGTCCATCTTCCAGCTGCCGCCCAACGACGACCTGAAGGGAGGTTCCTTTCCCACCATGCGTCCAGTCGAAAACCCGTTGCCTGGCAACCGTGGGGGGGGGCAGTTACTCGGGGACACTGCAGACATTCGGGAGGACAGGGCAGTGCTGGCCAAGGGCCGGGCACGAGGCCAATCCCCTCGCCCAGTGAGTGGGAAGCAGCCGGGTGATGGGGATGGGGAAGGGCCGGAGGGACCTAGGGGTGGACAGGGGGCAAAGCAGCTACGATGGGAGCTCAGACCCGCAATGGAAGGGCGCTGGGTGGTGGGGCAGGACTGAGGGAGACAGGGCCCCCTACCTTGTCTGGAAGTGGATGGGACCAACCCACACACGTTTCTCTGGGGGGACGCTCCTGCATCCCTTTGCCCTCACCCTGAGGTCCTAGCCCCTGGCGGGGGAAGTCTTTAGCCCAGCCAGGGGGCCCAGGCAGTCTCCACCTGCCTGTGGAGCAGGGGGCAAAAGCAGCCCCCAACCCATGTCGGCCTCCCCTGGGCTCCCAGCCCGATCTCAGCGGGCGGGTGGGAACAGGGAGGTCCGGAACTCTGCGCCCGCCACCCCAGATCCCTGTGCGGCTCTCCCAGAACTTGGCTCTGGCCAGGGGCTGAGTCTTCAGCCTGCGACTTGCCCACACTGAGAGCCACACTGGGGGCAGCTTTGGGGAGAGGTGGGTGGAATATCAGGGGGTATGTCTACACTACCACCCTAGTTCGAACTAGGGTGGTAATGTAGTCAAACGAACTTGCAAATGAAGCCCTGGATTTGAATTTCCCGGGCTTCATTTGCATGTTGCCGGGTGCCGCCATTTTTAAATGTCCGCTAGTGCGGACTCCGTGCCCGCGGCTACACGCGGCACAAACTAAATAGTTCGGACTAGGATTCCTTTTCCGAACTATTGTTAGTTCTCGTGGAACGAGGTGTAATGATAGTTCGGAAAAAGAATCCTAGTCCGAACTATCTAGTTTGTGCCGCATGTAGCCGCGGGCACGGAGTCCGCACTAGCGGACATTTAAAAATGGCGGCACCCGGCAACATGCAAATGAAGCCCGGGAAATTCAAATCCAGGGCTTCATTTGCAAGTTCATATGACTACATTAACCACCCTAGTTCGAACTAGGGTGGTAGTGTAGACATACCATGGGGTGTGGACCTGGCAGGGCGCTGTGCTTGGCTCCACCACACACTGCAGCCAAGAGAGCTTTGTGGCATATTGGAGCACATTGCTAGGAGCATTGCTGGCAGATCTAGAGAAGGGATTATTCCCCTTTACTCGGCACTGGGGAGGCCACATCTGGAGCGTTGCACCCAGTTCTGGGCCCCCCACTATAGAAAGGATGTGGACGTATCGGAGAAGGGTCCAGCGGAGGGCGACCAAAATGATGAGGGGGCTGGAGCACATGACCTATGAGGAGAGGCTGGGGGATTTGATTTATTTTACCTACAAAAGAGGAGAGAAGGGGGATTTGAGAGCAGACTTCAATTACCCGCAGGGGGTTCCAAAGAGGATGGAGAGAGGCTGTTCTCAGTGGGGGCAGGTTGCTGGACAAGGAGCGATGGTCTTAAATTGCAGCGGGGGGGCTCTAGGTTGGATATTAGGAAAACCTATTTCCCAGGGCGGGTGGGGAAGCGCTGGGCTGGGTTCCCTAGGGAGGAGTGGAATCTCCATCCCTAGAGATTTTTAACGTCCCGTCTGGACAAAGCCCTGGCTGGGTTGATTGAAATGGGATTGGGCCTGTGTTAAGCAGGGGGTTGCTCCTGAGATCTCCTCGAACCCCAGGACTCTGTAACTTGGGTCGGCAGTTTAAGTCTCTCACCTGCTGTAGCAACCTCACTGCCGGCCCCACACTCCAGTGTTTCTTAGCTCATTCCAGTGACTCTGAAACGTAAATATTTCTGTGAAATTCGAGGGACCGTTTGTGTTTGCTGATCCATTTCTGTGTGATCCCGGGGGGACACGTGGGAGCTGCCGGCTCCCCGCACAGAACACGCAGCCTGGGTGTTTGGGCTTGCGAGGGTGAAGCCGTCAGGACGATCACTCCTGTAAACACACAAATCCCCTGATCCCAGCCTGCCCCTCCCTGCGGCTGAGCTGGAAACTGCTCTGTGCCCAGGGCTCCCTGCTGGCTCCGACCCCGCTGGGACTCCCAGGCAGGCAGGATAAATGTCCCTGCCTCCGAGCCCCGGCCAGTGCGGTTCCTGACCCTGCAGCTCCCCACCTGGATCCCAGGCAGAGACTCCTCATCCCCGGCTGGGGCAGGAGACTGGTGAGTGTTTGGGGGGGGGCCTCCCGCACGGCTGCCCCCCTGCTGAGAAAGGTGCCCTCGCGTGTCATCAGTGGGACCTGAGCTCGCCAAGGACCCAGTCCAGGGGAACCCTCCACAGCCCCTGGTGTCCCTGGGAGTGAGGGCAGGTCGGGGGGAGCTGGATGGCGCCCACAGGGGAAGGAAAGGCAGGGAACGCACAGAGTGGGATGCCAGGGGCACACGTCTTGGTTTCCCTGCGACAAAGCCCAGAGCAGAGCCGGGCAGAGGCACCAGCATTTCCTACCCTGAGCCCCCAGTGACTCCGCTATGAAATGCGAATGAACGTCCGGGACACAGACCCGGGGGCAGGGCTGGAGGTGGCAGAGAGGGCGGGTGCATGGACAGACGGGCAGGGGCAGACGGACGCTCTGTAGTTACTCTGTGCTGGGAGGGAAGGTGCAATTCTCATGGAGCAGCCGACGTCTCCGCTCCCAAACCCTGCGCCAGGGCTGCCGGGGGCTGGGCCGGCCTGGGGGGGCTGGGGAAAGGCTGCCCGGGATCACACAGTGGGGCTGTCTGGGTGCCGTGTCCCACTGACCCCGGAGCACATGCTGGCCCCAGACAGTCTCCAAGCTTGGCAGCCGCAGCTCTGGCATTTCCCTCCCTGCCAGAGCAAGGAGCCTAACAGGTGCCTGGTGGGAGGGGACTCTGGACAGTCCCAGACAGGGGGAGAGGGGACGGGAGTGTCTGTCTCTTTCCTGTGCGGCGTGCTGAGACCCAGACCCACGCCAGACACAGCCCCTGATCTAGGCACAGCCGGGCTCTGACCTTGCTTTGAAGTGAGGATAAGACGCAGCTGCCTAGGACTCTGGGTGCTCCGAGCTCCTACCGCTTGAGCGGAGTACTCGAACGGACAGACAGACAGACAGAGACAGGCAGGCCGACACGCTCCATTACAGGGTGGAATGGCATAATCATTTCCTAATGAAAGCCGATGATTAGAACTTGCCTCAGGCTCCGCTGCCCGGCGATGCCCAGTTCTCACAGGGGAGAGGCCGAATTTCATTTCGCATGATGCCGTTGGGCTGGGCACAGGGTTAGCAGGATGGATCCCCCCTGCCGCCCAATTGCGCTCGGGTGGCTCTATGGCCGGGGACTGTCCGTAGGCGCAGGGAGATTCTATCCCCGCCGGGTCTGGGGCCAGTCCAGCCCCCGCTGGGATCCTGGGCCCAGTCCTGTGCCCCCAGGCTCCCTATTCCGTAATGCCCCTTTCTGCACGGAGGCACCTCTGAGTGGTCGCTGTGTTCGTGGGCTCGGCACCTCCCCGGGGGGTTCAGCGTCTCTCAGTGGCAAAGCAGGGAGCAGGGCCAGAGCTGGAGCAATAAATCCTCACAGAGCTTCAGTAGCTGAATGGTCCCTAATAGTTCCCAGAACTGAGGGAGGCCGGCTACACGGGCTGGGCTCTCTGAGACTCTCTGCCCGGCCCTGCCTGCTCTGTGGCTGGTTTGTCGAGTGGTCACCTCTGAGCTCTGAGCTCCTGACAGGTCCCTGTCACCGGCTCCGGCTCCACCCTGCCCAGCTCTGAGTGCGGCTCTCAGCCAGGGGCGCAGGGCGTGAGTGGGAAGTGAGAAGTGAGTGTGAAGGGGCGGGAGCCCAGCAAGCACTGACCTTGTCTCTGCTTCCAGCCGGGCCCGGCGCCCAAGTGGAGCCCTCAGCGCTCCATGGCCACGCCCAACAGCACAACATTCAGTCACCTCAGCTTCGTCCTGGTCGGCATCCCGGGCCTGGAGCCCTGGCACCCCTGGATCTCCATCCCCTTCGCGCTGATGTACACGGCGGCTGTTCTGGGGAACTGTGGTCTCCTCCTGCTCATCACCACCCAGCGCAGGCTGCACGAGCCCATGTTCATTTTCCTCTCCATGCTGGCGGTGGCCGACTTGCTGTTATCCACCTGCACCGTGCCCAACACGCTGGCCATCTTCTGGTTTGGACCCAAGGCCATTTCTTTCAGTGTCTGCATCACCCAGGTGTTCTTTGTGCACTTTGTGTTTGTTGTCGAGTCGACTGTCCTGCTGGCCATGGGGTTCGATCGGTACGTCGCCGTCTGCGACCCCCTGAGGTACACGACTGTCCTCACCAACGAGAAGATCGGGAAAATAGCCATGGCCATTGTCGTCAGAAGCTTTTGTGTAATTGTCCCCGTGGTTTTTCTCCTCAAACGGCTGCCCTTCTGCGCCAGCAACGTCATCCCACACTCCTACTGTGAGCATATTGGGGTGGCCAGGCTGGCCTGTGCAGACATAACCCCAAATATCTGGTATGGCTTTGCAATGATTAATGTAACTGTTGTACTAGACGTTGTGTTTATCGCTGTGTCTTACGTGCTGATCCTCAGGGCTGTCTTCAAGCTGCCCACCAAAGACGCCCGCCGCAAAACTCTCAGCACCTGCGGTTCCCACGTCTGTATCATCCTCTTATTTTACATCCCAGCCTTTTTCACTCTCCTAACCCACCGCTTTGGCCATAACGTTCCTCGCCACATTCACATCCTGCTGGCTGATCTCTACGTGCTTGTCCCCCCCATGCTAAACCCTGTTGTTTATGGGATGAAAACAAAGCAGCTGCGGGAACAAATGAGCTGCATGTTTTCTCAGAAGGGGAATTGGTGCTAAATGCTGCTGAGTCCTGAGCTATGTGACTTACCAGCAGGCTTCTTCCGCACTGCAAGGAGAGGGGCCCTCGGCACGAAGACATCAACGTTAAGACTTTAACTCTCAGTTGCAAAACAGACTTTTTCAGCTCCTAGGAACTGCGGTTACACATCCAGGTGCATGGAACTATGTGAGCCCTTCTGGAGAGGAGAGGGCTGGGGGACGGGGGGAGAGCAGGGGAGCACTGATAAACGTCTCCAGTTATTGTAAAGGTTCTTATCCAGAGGATGTTGATTTGTCGAAATCCTTGCCAAGAATATAACACAGTTTAGAAAGGACCTAGATATATTCATGCAGGTTAGGTCCATCAGTGGCTATTAGGCAGGGTGGGCAGGAACGGTGTCTCCAGCCTCTGCCAGAAGATGCGAATGGGTGACAGGGGATGGATCATTTGATGATTCCCTGTCCTGTTCATTCCATTTGGGGTACCTGACACTGGCCACTGTCAGACTAGAGGACACCGGGCTAGGTGGCCCCTTGTTCTGAGCCAGTGTGGCCGTTCCTGTGCATGTTCCAATTGTTCTCCTGGCCCAGTGACTGCAGGGCACGAAGCAAGAGGTTAATGGGGGGCAGGGAGCTTTGGGGCAGCTCTTAGGAAAACCTTTCCATCGCTCAGAGTAGCTGACACCGACACGGGGCCCAGGGAGGCTGTGGAACCCCCGTCACTGGAGAGATGTGAGACCCGGCTGGGCTCCGGGCTGGCAGGAATGCACAATAAGACCCGGCGAGGTTGAGCCTGACGTCTCTCTGCAGCGCTGAGTGCTGATCTCCTGGGTGGCCTGGGCCCTTTTACTGCTCCTCACCACCGAAAAGAATCCCTTCTCCTTGCCCTGTCGCTAGGCGCCCTTCGGCCTCCCCGCCCAGCCCCTCTCCTGGGCTCGCCTCCCCTCACAGCTCAAAGGCCAGGCCTCCGCGTTGGATTTGCTTTTACTTGGCTAGCAAAGCCATTGGAGGCAGGGTGAGACAGCGGCCGAGCCTGTCGCAGGGGCTCCCTGTGGGCTGAGTCCCTCCCGTTCCAGGGATGCCCACGCCAGGGGTATAAACATCCCCGCGTCTCCGCCCCGGTCAATGTGACCAGGCCCAATCCCTGACCAAACAGCACCCAGGCAAGTAGCATCTTTGGTGTCTTGTCCCCCGCACCTTCATTTGATCCCCTTTTGAATCCCTTCTTTGTATTGCCTCGGCGGCCTGCCTTGTGCTTGGATGCACTCGCATGCACCATTCAAAGTGCACTTTTTCACAAGGAGCTGTACAGCTGTGTTGATCCGTGACACCTTGGCCTCTGAGGACAGGACAAGAAGCAATGGGCTGAAACTGCAGCAAGGGAGGTTGAGGTTGGACATTAGGAAAAAGTTCCTGCCTGTCAGCGTGGTTTAAACACTGCAACAAGTTACCCAGGGAGGTTGTGGAATCTCCGTCACTGGAGATATTTAAGAGCAGGTTGGACAGACACCTGTCAGGGATGCTCTAGATGGTGCTTGGTCCTGCCATGAGGACAGGGGACTGGACTTGATGACCTCTGAGGTCCCTTCCAGTTCCAGTGTTCTGTGGTTCTAGAGGACAGCAAATAAACACCCCATTGCCTCGAAGCTTCTAGAAACTATTTCAGTTGAAGAAGGACCGAATTGTCCCACCAGACCCAGGGAAGTGCAGACAGCGTGGGCTGGCGGGAGGGTGTTACGCCAGGGCCAGACCAACAAGGCTGATTCTAGTCCTGCAGTTCAACAGGTCTCAATTCTCGCCTGTGCCCGTGCGCACTGGTGCAGAGCGTCCGAGCCAAAGCCAGGCCTGAGGCATTGCCAAGCTGTGAAGTGGCACCTGCTTTATCAGTGGCTCCTTCGAACCCTGCAGGCCCCCAGCACCCGCAGACCAGCACAGTCGCACAATAAAACCAAGTTCACAACATGGCAGCTGGACTCTCACGTCCCTTTGCTCTCACATCCCACTGAGGGACGGGCGATGCCCCACCCTGAGAATACCCCTGGGGGCCTGGCAGACACGGTTCCGGGAGGCTGCCGGAAAACGTAATTCTCAGAAAGTCTGGAAGGTTCCACGACATTCGACAAGGCCCAGAACACTCTGGGGGGTGAGCGAGAAATGGACCCACCTCCGGGGGGCCTGAAACATTTTCCCCCAGCGCTCCATGCTCCCCGTGGTTGCTAATAACACAGCCCAGTGCCCCTTACGCCTGGCACCCAGCCAGCCCCCTGGGTCTCCTGGTCCTACATTCATATTCCCCCCACCCACTGCCCCTCAGCCGGATCGCAGGCAGAGATTCCTCATCCCCGGCTGGGCTGGGCCGGGTGCAGGAGGGGGGAGGAATTTGGGACTCTGGGCCTGACTCTCTGACTATCCCAGGTGGCCTCAGGCCAGTAGCTTCCAGTCCCTATTAGAGGCTGCCTTGAGTTTTGGGGGGCCCAACCGTAGGCACCGAAGTCTGAAAAATGGGGCCTAAACGTTGGTCCCTGCTGCCCCACCCCGGAGCAACAAACCTTCCACTGGTCCCAACAGCTAAAGCGGGAGGCATGGCCGCCTGGGCAGATGGACATGGGGGGGCAGCTGGCTCAAGCAGAGGGGGTAGGACTGTGACCCCCATGCTCATTTCAAAGAGCGTGTTCACATAGCTCCATAGCTACCGCTGACCCCTAGCATGCTGCCCCCTCCGGGGACGGGCGGGGCGAGGGCAGGGTGCTGTGACCCGCGCTCTGGGCAGGGGATCCTGGCTCTGCCGAGGTGACCGGCAAAGCTGCTAGTGACGTCGCTAGTGCCAGGAATTCCTCCCCCGGCGCGCTGTGAATCCCCCTCATTCCCCCCGCCCCGGGGCTGCTTTTCCCTTTCAAAAACAACTTTCCCAGAACCCCCAGAGCCCCGAGGCACCGCAGAGACCGACACCGATCCCCACGCTGTGTCACGCGCCGTGGTGGGAACCCCCTGCCGCCGCTGAGACCCTCCTGAGTGGCCCCCTCACCCGGCGAAGGCAGGGCCCTTTCCCTCTTCCTCACCGGACACTGAACAGACCAAAGGCCCCCGTGGCCGCTGCCCATCGCAGACTCCAGGGTCGGTTTTCCTAGTGTGGAGGAGTCGCACATCCGGCTCCCCACCCTCCCTTCCTCCATGCGCATTATCACACTGCTAGGGAACCCCACACGGCTATTTATTGCCATCCAGCCCAGCTTCTGAGAGCCAGGCAGCGGTGGCGGGTCTGTGATTATCTCTACCACGTGCCACTCCCCGAGACAGAGCAGCGAACGGCCACCCTGCCACGCGGTCACATTTGCCACGCGGTCACTTTTCAGAGAGACGGAGCCATCTGAGGTCTAGCACCGCTCCTGTCCTCTTCCCCCCAGGACTAGGAGTGTGTTTCATGTGGGCGCCCAAGCATGTGTACGTGGCCTGCCCTCACGTGGACGATGGGAAGGCCTGGACAGCGGGAAGGTGGGCGGGCAGGCTGAGTCTGGCCAACTGGAGCTCCCAAGCATGTGTACGTGGCTCCCAAGCATGTGTAGCGCTAACCACTAGCCCCCCCTGCCCTGCACCGCTGGAGTCCCAGCTCCCTTCCCCTCCCCCAGCGCTAACCACTAGCCCCCCCTGCCCTGCACCGCTGGAGTCCCAGCTCCCTTCCCCTCCCCCAGCGCTAACCACTAGCCCCCCTGCCCTGCACCGCTGGAGTCCCAGCTCCCTTCCCCTCCCCCAGCGCTAACCACTAGCCCCCCCTGCCCTGCACCGCTGGAGTCCCAGCTCCCCTCCCCTCCCCCAGCGCTAACCACTAGCCCCCCCTGCCCTGCACCACTGGAGTCCCAGCTCCCCTCCCCCAGCGCTAACCACTAGCCCCCCTGCCCTGCACCGCTGGAGTCCCAGCTCCCCTCCCCTCCCCCAGCGCTAACCACTAACCCCCCTGCCCTGCACCACTGGAGTCCCAGCTCCCCTCCCCTCCCCCAGCGCTAACCACTAGCCCCCCCTGCCCTGCACCGCTGGAGTCCCAGCTCCCCTCCCCTCCCCCAGCGCTAACCACTAGCCCCCCTGCCCTGCACCACTGGAGTCCCAGCTCCCCTCCCCTCCCCCAGCGCTAACCACTAGCCCCCCTGCCCTGCACCGCTGGAGTCCCAGCTCCCCTCCCCTCCCCCAGCGCTAACCACTAGCCCCCCTGCCCTGCACCGCTGGAGTCCCAGCTCCCCTCCCCTCCCCCAGCGCTAACCACTAGCCCCCCCTGCCCTGCACCGCTGGAGTCCCAGCTCCCCTCCCCACCCCCAGCGCTAACCACTAGCCCCCCTGCCCTGCACCACTGGAGTCCCAGCTCCCTTCCCCTCCCCCAGCGCTAACCACTAGCCCCCCCTGCCCTGCACCGCTGGAGTCCCAGCTCCCCTCCCCACCCCCAGCGCTAACCACTAGCCCCCCCTGCCCTGCACCGCTGGAGTCCCAGCTCCCTTCCCCTCCCCCAGCGCTAACCACTAGCCCCTCCTGCCCTGCACCGCTGGAGTCCCAGCTCCCTTCCCCTCCCCCAGCGCTAACCACTAGCCCCTCCTGCCCTGCACCGCTGGAGTCCCAGCTCCCCTCCCCTCCCCCAGCGCTAACCACTAGCCCCCCCTGCCCTGCACCGCTGGAGTCCCAGCTCCCCTCCCCTCCCCCAGCGCTAACCACTAGCCCCCCCTGCCCTGAACCCCTGGAGTCCCAGCTCCCTTCCCCTCCCCCAGCGCTAACCACTAGCCCCCCTGCCCTGCACCGCTGGAGTCCCAGCTCCCTTCCCCTCCCCCAGCGCTAACCACTAGCCCCCCTGCCCTGCACCGCTGGAGTCCCAGCTCCCTTCCCCTCCCCCAGCGCTAACCACTAGCCCCCCTGCCCTGCACCGCTGGAGTCCCAGCTCCCTTCCCCTCCCCCAGCGCTAACCACTAGCCCCCCCTGCCCTGAACCCCTGGAGTCCCAGCTCCCCTCCCCTCCCCCAGCGCTAACCACTAGCCCCCCTGCCCTGCACCGCTGGAGCCCCAGCTCCCTTCCCCTCCCCCAGCGCTAACCACTAGCCCCCCCCGCCCTGCACCGCTGGAGCCCCAGCTCCCTTCCCCTCCCCCAGCGCTAACCACTAGCCCCCCCCGCCCTGCACCCTGGAGCCCCAGCTCCCCTCCCCCAGCGCTAACCACTAGCCCCCCTGCCCTGCACCGCTGGAGTCCCAGCTCCCCTCCCCTCCCCCAGCGCTAACCACTAGCCCCCCCTGCCCTGCACCGCTGGAGTCCCAGCTCCCCTCCCCTCCCCCAGCGCTAACCACTAGCCCCCCTGCCCTGCACCGCTGGAGCCCCAGCTCCCTTCCCCTCCCCCAGCGCTAACCACTAGCCCCCCCCGCCGTGCACCGCTGGAGCCCCAGCTCCCCTCCCCTCCCCCAGCGCTAACCACTAGCCCCCCCCGCCCTGCACCGCTGGAGCCCCAGCTCCCCTCCCCTCCCCCAGCGCTAACCACTAGCCCCCCCTGCCCTGCACCGCTGGAGCCCCAGCTCCCTTCCCCTCCCCCAGCGCTAACCACTAGCCCCCCCCGCCCTGCACCGCTGGAGCCCCAGCTCCCCTCCCCTCCCCCAGCGCTAACCACTAGCCCCCCTGCCCTGCACCACTGGAGTCCCAGCTCCCCTCCCCCAGCGCTAACCACTAGCCCCCCTGCCCTGCACCGCTGGAGTCCCAGCTCCCCTCCCCTCCCCCAGCGCTAACCACTAGCCCCCCCTGCCCTGCACCGCTGGAGTCCCAGCTCCCCTCCCCTCCCCCAGCGCTAACCACTAGCCCCCCTGCCCTGCACCGCTGGAGCCCCAGCTCCCCTCCCCTCCCCCAGCGCTAACCACTAGCCCCCCCGCCCTGCACCGCTGGAGCCCCAGCTCCCCTTCCCTCCCCCAGCGCTAACCACTAGCCCCCCTGCCCTGCACCGCTGGAGTCCCAGCTCCCCTCCCCCAGCGCTAACCACTAGCCCCCCTGCCCTGCACCGCTGGAGTCCCAGCTCCCCTCCCCTCCCCCAGCGCTAACCACTAGCCCCCCTGCCCTGCACCGCTGGAGTCCCAGCTCCCCTCCCCTCCCCCAGCGCTAACCACTAGCCCCCCTGCCCTGCACCGCTGGAGTCCCAGCTCCCCTCCCCTCCCCCAGCGCTAACCACTAGCCCCCCTGCCCTGCACCGCTGGAGCCCCAGCTCCCCTCCCCTCCCCCAGCGCTAACCACTAGCCCCCCTGCCCTGCACCGCTGGAGCCCCAGCTCCCTTCCCCTCCCCCAGCGCTAACCACTAGCCCCCCTGCCCTGCACCGCTGGAGTCCCAGCTCCCTTCCCCTCCCCCAGCGCTAACCACTAGCCCCCCCTGCCCTGCACCGCTGGAGTCCCAGCTCCCCTCCCCACCCCCAGCGCTAACCACTAGCCCCCCTGCCCTGCACCGCTGGAGTCCCAGCTCCCCTCCCCACCCCCAGCGCTAATCACTAGCCCCCCCTGCCCTGCACCGCTGGAGTCCCAGCTCCCCTCCCCTTCCCCAGCGCTAACCACTAGCCCCCCTGCCCTGCACCGCTGGAGCCCCAGCTCCCCTCCCCTCCCCCAGCGCTAACCACTAGCCCCCCCTGCCCTGCACCGCTGGAGCCCCAGCTCCCCTCCCCTCCCCCAGCGCTAACCACTAGCCCCCCTGCCCTGCACCGCTGGAGTCCCAGCTCCCCTCCCCCAGCGCTAACCACTAGCCCCCCTGCCCTGCACCGCTGGAGTCCCAGCTCCCCTCCCCTCCCCCAGCGCTAACCACTAGCCCCCCTGCCCTGCACCACTGGAGTCCCAGCTCCCTTCCCCACCCCCAGCGCTAACCACTAGCCCCCCCGCCCCTCCCCTCCCCCAGCGCTAACCACTAGCCCCCCTGCCCTGCACCGCTGGAGTCCCAGCTCCCCTCCCCTCCCCCAGCGCTAACCACTAGCCCCCCTGCCCTGCACCGCTGGAGTCCCAGCTCCCCTCCCCTCCCCCAGCGCTAACCACTAGCCCCCCTGCCCTGCACCGCTGGAGTCCCAGCTCCCTTCCCCTCCCCCAGCGCTAACCACTAGCCCCCCCTGCCCTTCACCGCTGGAGTCACAGCTCCCCTCCCCTCCCCCAGCGCTAATCACTAGCCCCTCCTGCCCTGCACCGCTGGAGCCCCAGCTCCCCTCCCCTCCCCCAGCGCTAACCACTAGCCCCCCCCGCCCTGCACCGCTGGAGCCCCAGCTCCCTTCCCCTCCCCCAGCGCTAACCACTAGCCCCCCCCGCCCTGCACCGCTGGAGCCCCAGCTCCCCTCCCCTCCCCCAGCGCTAACCACTAGCCCCCCCTGCCCTGCACCGCTGGAGTCCCAGCTCCCTTCCCCTCCCCCAGCGCTAACCACTAGCCCCCCTGCCCTGCACCGCTGGAGTCCCAGCTCCCCTCCCCTCCCCCAGCGCTAACCACTAGCCCCCCCCGCCCTGCACCGCTGGAGTCCCAGCTCCCTTCCCCTCCCCCAGCGCTAACCACTAGCCCCCCTGCCCTGCACCACTGGAGTCCCAGCTCCCCTCCCCTCCCCCAGCGCTAACCACTAGCCCCCCTGCCCTGCACCGCTGGAGTCCCAGCTCCCCTCCCCTCCCCCAGCGCTAACCACTAGCCCCCCCTGCCCTGCACCGCTGGAGTCCTAACTCCTTCCCCTCCCCCAGCGCTAACCACTAGCCCCCCCTGCCCTGCACCGCTGGAGTCCCAGCTCCCCTCCCCTCCCCCAGCGCTAACCACTAGCCCCCCCTGCCCTGCGCCGCTGGAGTCCCAGCTCCCTTCCCCTCCCCCAGCGCTAACCACTAGCCCCCCCTGCCCTGCACCGCTGGAGTCCCAGCTCCCCTCCCCTCCCCCAGCGCTAACCACTAGCCCCCCCTGCCCTGCACCGCTGGAGTCCCAGCTCCCTTCCCCTCCCCCAGCGCTAACCACTAGCCCCCCCTGCCCTGCACCGCTGGAGTCCCAGCTCCCTTCCCCTCCCCCAGCGCTAACCACTAGCCCCCCCTGCCCTGCACCGCTGGAGTCCCAGCTCCCCTCCCCACCCCCAGCGCTAACCACTAGCCCCCCTGCCCTGCACCGCTGGAGTCCCAGCTCCCCTCCCCACCCCCAGCGCTAATCACTAGCCCCCCCTGCCCTGCACCGCTGGAGCCCCAGCTCCCCTCCCCTCCCCCAGCGCTAACCACTAGCCCCCCCTGCCCTGCACCGCTGGAGCCCCAGCTCCCCTCCCCTCCCCCAGCGCTAACCACTAGCCCCCCTGCCCTGCACCGCTGGAGTCCCAGCTCCCCTCCCCCAGCGCTAACCACTAGCCCCCCTGCCCTGCACCGCTGGAGTCCCAGCTCCCCTCCCCTCCCCCAGCGCTAACCACTAGCCCCCCTGCCCTGCACCACTGGAGTCCCAGCTCCCTTCCCCACCCCCAGCGCTAACCACTAGCCCCCCCGCCCTGCACCGCTGGAATCCCAGCTCCCCTCCCCTCCCCCAGCGCTAACCACTAGCCCCCCTGCCCTGCACCGCTGGAGTCCCAGCTCCCCTCCCCTCCCCCAGCGCTAACCACTAGCCCCCCTGCCCTGCACCGCTGGAGTCCCAGCTCCCTTCCCCTCCCCCAGCGCTAACCACTAGCCCCCCCTGCCCTTCACCGCTGGAGTCACAGCTCCCCTCCCCTCCCCCAGCGCTAATCACTAGCCCCCCCTGCCCTGCACCGCTGGAGCCCCAGCTCCCCTCCCCTCCCCCAGCGCTAACCACTAGCCCCCCCCGCCCTGCACCGCTGGAGCCCCAGCTCCCTTCCCCTCCCCCAGCGCTAACCACTAGCCCCCCCCGCCCTGCACCGCTGGAGCCCCAGCTCCCCTCCCCTCCCCCAGCGCTAACCACTAGCCCCCCCTGCCCTGCACCGCTGGAGTCCCAGCTCCCTTCCCCTCCCCCAGCGCTAACCACTAGCCCCCCTGCCCTGCACCGCTGGAGTCCCAGCTCCCCTCCCCTCCCCCAGCGCTAACCACTAGCCCCCCCCGCCCTGCACCGCTGGAGTCCCAGCTCCCTTCCCCTCCCCCAGCGCTAACCACTAGCCCCCCTGCCCTGCACCACTGGAGTCCCAGCTCCCCTCCCCTCCCCCAGCGCTAACCACTAGCCCCCCTGCCCTGCACCGCTGGAGTCCCAGCTCCCCTCCCCTCCCCCAGCGCTAACCACTAGCCCCCCCTGCCCTGCACCGCTGGAGTCCTAACTCCTTCCCCTCCCCCAGCGCTAACCACTAGCCCCCCCTGCCCTGCACCGCTGGAGTCCCAGCTCCCCTCCCCTCCCCCAGCGCTAACCACTAGCCCCCCCTGCCCTGCGCCGCTGGAGTCCCAGCTCCCTTCCCCTCCCCCAGCGCTAACCACTAGCCCCCCCTGCCCTGCACCGCTGGAGTCCCAGCTCCCCTCCCCTCCCCCAGCGCTAACCACTAGCCCCCCCTGCCCTGCACCGCTGGAGTCCCAGCTCCCTTCCCCTCCCCCAGCGCTAACCACTAGCCCCCCCTGCCCTGCACCGCTGGAGTCCCAGCTCCCCTCCCCTCCCCCAGCGCTAACCACTAGCCCCCCCTGCCCTGCACCGCTGGAGTCCCAGCTCCCCTCCCCTCCCCCAGCGCTAACCACTAGCCCCCCCTGCCCTGCACCGCTGGAGTCCCAGCTCCCTTCCCCTCCCTCAGCGCTAACCACTAGCCCCCCTGCCCTGCACCGCTGGAGTCCCAGCTCCCTTCCCCTCCCCCAGCGCTAACCACTAGCCCCCCTGCCCTGCACCGCTGGAGTCCCAGCTCCCCTCCCCTCCCCCAGCGCTAACCACTAGCCCCCCCTGCCCTGCACCGCTGGAGTCCCAGCTCCCTTCCCCTCCCCCAGCGCTAACCACTAGCCCCCCCTGCCCTGCACCGCTGGAGTCCCAGCTCCCCTCCCCTCCCCCAGCGCTAACCACTAGCCCCCCCTGCCCTGCACCGCTGGAGTCCCAGCTCCCTTCCCCTCCCCCAGCGCTAACCACTAGCCCCCCCTGCCCTGCACCGCTGGAGTCCCAGCTCCCTTCCCCTCCCCCAGCGCTAACCACTAGCCCCCCTGCCCTGCACCGCTGGAGTCCCAGCTCCCCTCCCCACCCCCAGCGCTAACCACTAGCCCCCCTGCCCTGCACCGCTGGAGTCCCAGCTCCCTTCCCCTCCCCCAGCGCTAACCACTAGCCCCCCCGCCCTGCGCAGGCGGAGCCCCGCGGGTGCAGGGAGCCAGGCCCGGGCCGGGGGCGGTGCTGCGCGGCCGCTCGCTCCAATCCGGTCGCTGCTGCCTGAGCCCGCCCGGCCCCGCGTCCCCCTCGCCCGCCGCCGCCCGCAGGTACCGCGCCGCCGAGGGGGGGGGGGGGTTCCCGGCTGCCCCCCCCAAGCGCCGCCCGGCTGCGGCCCCCGGGAGCGGGGCGGGGCCCGGCCAGAGAGACCCGGGGCGGGGCGGGGCCAGCTGGGTCCTGCCGGGCCCGGGGCCTGCATGGAGCGCTCATGGCTACAGCCCCCCCCCGCCGTGCTGGGCCCCCCCCGCTGCTGCACCTCTGTGCTGGGGTCTGTCCCCCCCCCCGCTGCACGCCTGTGCTGGGGTCTGCCCCTCCCCCCGCTGCACGCCTGTGCTGGGGTCTGTCCCCCCCCCCGCTGCACGCCTGTGCTGGGGTCTGTCTCCCCCCCCCCCCGCTGCACGCCTGTGCTGGGGTCTGTCCCCCCCCCCCCGCTGCACGCCTGTGCTGGGGTCTGCCCCCCCCCCCCGCTGCACGCCTGTGCTGGGGTCTGTCTCCCCCCCCCCCCCCCCGCTGCACGCCTGTGCTGGGGTCTGCCCCCCCCCCCGCTGCACGCCTGTGCTGGGGTCTGTCTCCCCCCCCCCCCGCTGCACGCCTGTGCTGGGGTCTGCCCCCCCCCCCCGCTGCACGCCTGTGCTGGGGTCTGCCCCCCCCCCCGCTGCACGCCTGTGCTGGGGTCTGCCCCCCCCCCCGCTGCACGCCTGTGCTGGGGTCTGTCCCCCCCCCCGCTGCACGCCTGTGCTGGGGTCTGTCCCGCCCCCCGCTGCACGCCTGTGCTGGGTTCTGTCCCCCCCCCCCCGCTGCACGCCTGTGCTGGGGTCTGTCCCCCCCCCCCCGCTGCACGCCTGTGCTGGGGTCTGGCCCCCCCCCCCCCGCTGCACGCCTGTGCTGGGGTCTGGCCCCCCCCCCCGCTGCACGCCTGTGCTGGGGTCTGGCCCCCCCCCCCGCTGCACGCCTGTGCTGGGGTCTGGCCCCCCCCCCCCGCTGCACGCCTGTGCTGGGGTCTGCCCCCCCCCGCTGCACGCCTGTGCTGGGGTCTGTCCCCCCCCCCGCTGCACGCCTGTGCTGGGGTCTGGCCCCCCCCCCCGCTGCACGCCTGTGCTGGGGTCTGTCTCCCCACCCCCCCCGCTGCACGCCTGTGCTGGGGTCTGCCCCCCCCCCCGCTGCACGCCTGTGCTGGGGTCTGTCCCCCCCCCCGCTGCACGCCTGTGCTGGGGTCTGGCCCCCCCCCCCCCCCCCGCTGCACGCCTGTGCTGGGGTCTGTCCCCCCCCCCCCCGCTGCACGCCTGTGCTGGGGTCTGTCCCCCCCCCCCCCCCGCTGCACGCCTGTGCTGGGGTCTGTCCCCCCCCCCCGCTGCACGCCTGTGCTGGGGTCTGTCCCCCCCCCCCCCGCTGCACGCCTGTGCTGGGGTCTGTCCCCCCCCCCGCTGCACGCCTGTGCTGGGGTCTGTCCCCCCCCCCCCGCTGCACGCCTGTGCTGGGGTCTGTCCCCCCCCCCGCTGCACGCCTGTGCTGGGGTCTGTCCCCCCCCCCCCGCTGCACGCCTGTGCTGGGGTCTGTCCCCCCCCCCCCGCTGCACGCCTGTGCTGGGGTCTGTCCCCCCCCCCCCCGCTGCACGCCTGTGCTGGGGTCTGTCCCCCCCCCCGCTGCACGTCTGTGCTGGGGTCTGTCCCCCCCCCGCTGCACCTCGGTGCTGGGGTCCATTCCCCCCCCCCGCTGCACCTCGGTGCTGGGGTCTGTCCCCTCAGCATGGCCGTACAGGGGTCCTCCCCGCCCTGCTGGGTCTGTCCCCCACTCCCCGCGCTGCAGCCCGTCTCCCTAGGCAGTGCAGCGCCCGGTCCGTCCTCTGGAGGCCGGGGCTGCGGTTGCTGCTGCACCGCCTGGCTTGAGATGGTTTTCATCCTATACAAGGGACACGGTGTCTGGCTGCCAGCTGCCCCCCACGCAGGTCGTCCCAGCAGCCTGAGGGCATCCTGTGCCCCCCCATCCATGCTGTGTCCCACAGCCCTTTGTCCCCACCCCCACGTCCCCTCTTGTCTCGGCCGCGCCGGGCACCCGCACCCGTGTCCCCGTCCTGCCGTATGTAGCTCGGTGGGTGGAACCCCCCCAGCAGAGACCCGCCCCCAGTCAGAGCGGCTCTTTCCGTGTCGTCCTTGCTGGGTGGGTCCCAGAATATTAGAGACCGGGCGGGAGAAGTGTGGCTCTGCCGGCCAGTAACACCGGCAACCTGGGCAGAGCCCCTGCATGGGTGGCGGATTGCAACAGTGTGTAACCCCCCGGGGGCCCTAGGACCACGGGGTTACTACCGGGCCCCTTACTGACAGCATGTGCTGACTGCTCAGTGCGGCGCGCCGGGCACGAGGCGGGCATGCTGGCCGTCCTGCAGCAGAACTCTGGGTGGCTGCAAGCCGCTCTCTCCCCCCTACAGACGTGGGTCCAATAAACGTTATTCCCTCCTCCACCTGGCAGGGCTGGGAAGATGTGGCCCAGGGGCCGGATCCGGCCTGCCTGACCCTTTGATCCGACCCACGGACGGCATCCGGCCGCTTTCTATTTACATCCCGCTGCCCGCGCCACCGAAGTTCCAGGCGGGGGCTCAGGCAGCAGGATCCTATTGAAATGGCTCCCAGCTCCTGGGCGCGGCGCTGACCAGGCTGAGGCCGGAGCTGCAGCGCCCCGGGCGGCTGCCAGGTGACGCGGTAGAGCCAGGAGCCTTCTGCTGCGTTTTTAATTCAACGCCTCCCAGGGGAGGCTAATCGCCAGCCCCTCCCCTTCCTCCGAAGACCCCTTCCCTTCCGGGGTGGAGTCGGCCTGTGGCCACATCCCACAATTAAGTGGCCCCCCTTGTGAAAATTATTGCCAACCCCTGTGGAGTCTCAGCCGCCGGCTGCTGGGCTGCTGGCCGGGGAGCGGCTGGTCAGCAGGGGGTGCGGAAGGAACTGGCAGGTCTCAGCCCATGACAGCGTCTCAGGGGGTAGCTTCTGCAGGCGTCAGCCTGATCCCTCCGCTGCGCCGAGGCGTTGCACCGCTTCTAATCCCTGCCTCTTTCCCCCGGGCAGAGGTGGAGAGGGGCTCATGGATTCTCCGGCCGCGGGAGGGGGAGATGCTGCAGCCAGCGCCCGCCCAGGTGAGCAATGGGAAGCCAGACGGCAGAAGGAGGAGGTGGCGGGGGCGGTCCGGTCGTGCTGACTCTCGGGGTTGCGGGACGCCGTTATTAGGTTGCCTTCTCGCTCTGGACTCTGCCCCGGCTCCTCGGTGCCCTCGCCCATCCCTGGATGCCGTGGGCCAAAGGGGCCTGTCCAGTTTCTCCGTAGATTCGTCCCTGTGCTTTCTCCAACGGACGTTCCTGCTCACATGAGCCACCAGCTCATGAATAACCTGCTCCCACCCAGAGACAATTCTTCTGCTCTAGTGACTGGAAAAGCAGCCAGGACTCCTGGCTTCTGTTCTTCGGCCTGCCTCGCAGTGTAACGCGCCAAGGGAAGTGAGCTAATATCTTTTATTGGACCACCTCGTCTTGCTCTTCTCCTGGCACCAAAATCGCTAAAACAGCATCGCAGTGCGACGAGTGTCGGCCGTGTCTCCCGGGCCTCGGTTTCTCCATTCCAGTGATCCCTAGCTCATAGGGCCATGGTGCAGTTTAAAGACTATATGTAATCAGAGGGTTGTCGAAATGTCGGGCTGGGACTCCAAGAGGTCATCAGGTCCCGGCCCCTGCACAGAGGCAGCACCGAGTTACCCCGGGACCTTCCCTGATGGATGTTTGTCCAACTTAAGTTTCAGGGTTTCCAGTGGCAGAGGCGCCACACCCCCTGTTCCAATGTAAATCGCACCGAGAGTCAAAACCACGTTTCCTCATATCGAACCGAAATCTGCCCGGCTGCAGGCTCAGCCCGTTGCTTCTTGTCCTGCTTCCTGTGGACATGGAGAAGAGTTGATCCCCACCCCCCTAGAACGGCCCTCACAGTGCCGAATAGATCCCGTATCCCGCGTACTACCTGGAATCGTACTGCAGGTTGGACCTCCCTGGTCCGGCAACTGACCAGTCCTGAAAGAGGGGATTTGCCGGACCACGGGCGGTTCCTTCCCTCCTGGCTTCTGCTAAACCGCTGCTCCCCCGCTGTGCCCCCAGCTAGGGCTCCAGCCCTCCCCGGGGCTGCCTGCTCACTGCCAGGGCCGGAGCTGCCTGTCATTTGCAGGAGCTCCCTAGCTGCTGCCGGAGCAATGCAGTCGGGGCTGGGGCTTCCTGGCTGCCACTGGAGCCAGAGATGCACGGCCACAGCCAGCCCCCTGCTACTGCCCAGCTCTTGGGGCCAGATTTCCCTGCTGTGCTGCCTGCCCTCCCACACGTGGGGCCCTGCGGCCAGGCCTCCCTACACAGGGGCTACGTCTACACTGGCATGATTTTCCGAAAATGCTTTTAACGGAAAACTTTTCCGTTAAAAGCATTTTCGGAAAAGCACGTCTAGATTGGCAGGACGCTTTTCCGCAAAAGCACTTTTTACGGAAAAGCGTCCGTGGCCAATCTAGACGTGGTTTTCCGCAAAAAAGCCCCGATCGCCATTTTCGTGATCGGGGCTTTTTTTTGTGAAAAACACTACTGTGCTGTCTACACTGGCCCTTTTGCACAAAACCGCGTCTAGATTGGCACTGATGCTTTTCTGCAAAAAGTGCCAATCTAGATGCTCTTTTCCACAAATGCTTTTAACGGAAAACTTTTCCGTCAAAAGCATTTGCGGAAAATCATGCCGGTCTAGACGTAGCCCAAGTGTCTTCTCAGAGCCCAGTAAACAGCATAAGTGTTGGTGATCCTGCTAGACAATATTGATCTCCTGTGGTCTGGAAAATTCTCTGATTTTCCCACCATCCAGTTCTGAGGGTGTCGGACTAGAGAAGTTCAACCTGCATTCCCCAGGTCCTCTGATCCCCCGTTTTCAAGCTAGGTACTGTTGGCTGTTCTCTAATCTTCTGGGACCTCCCCCATCCCCTACGGCAGGAGTGGCCAACCCATTCTGGACAAAGAGCCAAAATAGCAGTGGATACAGCGTGAAAAGTCAAGGCAAAGTTGTTGAGCAAAAAAGGAAGCCCCCTGGAGTTATTGAGCCAAAAAAAAAAAAAAAAAGAAGAAGGGGAACTCCCCCTTTAAAGGCTTTTTGGCCACATCAGGCTCCCGCCATCCGGATGGCTCCCCTGTCCCGGAGAGCACTGGGAGCCGGGAGGCAGAGCCCATTTTCAGGGGCACAGGGGCGGTTTCACGAGACATGGGGGAGGCTTTGCGAGCTGCACTTTCGAAGGGGAATGAGCCACTTGCTGCTCATGAGCCGCGGGTTGGCCACCCCTGCTCTATGGGCTCTCAGAGATCGTTGTCAGTGGTCCAAGAGTATCAGAAGGCCTCAGTGACCTGTTGCCATAGTTACTCTGTGCTCTGACAGTATGGAAGTGGCAGCTTGGAGAGGTCAGAGAAAAGATGGACCGAGGGCCATAACTTCTGCTCTCCCTTCCTCAGGGCCCCCTGCTCCCCGAGTGGACATCTCAATCAAGGTGGAACGGGAGGATGAGCCCCAGTGCACGGATTCCCCGGACTTCGTGGTGGCGGTGAGGCCCCAGGGTGAGTAAGTGAAACCGCATCCCTCATCAAGGCCCCGGCAGCTCGCTGGCAAACCTCCCTCGCTTTACGCGTTGCTCTAGTGATTTCCAATCACACGCAAGTGCTTACTGCTGGTGGGCAGAGGCAGGATCCGTTATCCTGGCCCACAGGAGGGATTTTCTTAGTGACAATTATTTCTCCTCTGCCTGCAGGGTATCCTGGCGTCCCACGTGGCTTAGTCAAGACCGAAGCATGTGACCAGGTAGATGCCCTGGACTCTGCAGAGAGACCAGCGACCCACGGACACTCCACAGGTGAGGAAACAGTGTCCCATTTCTGGGCCACACCCATCGTGCGTCAGAGGCTCTGGCCACATGGATTGCGTTGCCTGGATGCAACTGCTTCTGGGGTGGAACGCAGCTGCTGCAGAGCTCTGCCTAGGTGGCAGGAATGTAGGGCCCAAAGAGACCTCCTGGGTCATGGACTGCAGCCCCTGTGTTGCAGACAGTGTCCCCCTCTTCCCAGCTCCGCAAGGAAGCGCCTTATGGCTGTTTGCCTAGAGGGCCTGTTCTGTCCTGAACAGCTCAGGATACAAGCTCATGTTGGGGCCCACACAAACCCTAGTCATCCCTTAAGCTCTGATGTTACATGGGAGGTGAGTGGGGCAGGGAGATTCTCGTCCATCGGGAATACCCCGTCTCCCTTTTTATTTAACCCACATCCATCGCCTCGTGGCGACAGGTGTCTGTTGTGAACGTCCTCTCCAGTGGGGGATCCTCCCTTCAGTAGCCTGGCTCAGAGTCTGCCTCGGGCTGTCAATTAGTGGTCGTTAACGCCTGCGATGAGCGCAGGGCAGAATTAACGCAGTAAAAAAATTAATGCACGTTAATCGCAGAGGGCGGCAAACCAGCCCGAGCTTCTCTGCAGACTCTCTGGTAAGGCGCAGTAATGCAAACCACCACCAGAGGGCACATGGAAAAAAAGAAGCCACGAGAAAGGGAAAAAACCAGGGTTGTCAAGCGATTACAAAATTTCATTGCAATTCATCGCGTGCGCCTCTCCTGTGAAACGCCGCCGCGGTATTTCAACGGGGCAGCGCTGCATGGAGCCCCGGATCAGCTGGAATCCCCAGCTGACCCTAGGCTCCATGCAGCGCTGCCCCTTTGAAACGCTGTGGCAGCGTTTCCAAGAGGCAGCGCTTTAGGAACCTGGGATCAGCTGGGGACTCCAGCTGATCCCCGGCTCCACGTTGCAAAGCCCCTTTGAAATGCCACTCCGGTGCTTCACAGGCACTTTGCAACAGCAGAGCTGGGGACTCCAGCTGATCCCAGGCTCCTGATGCGCTGCCCCTTTGAAATGCCACTCCGGCGCTTCACAGGCACTTTGCAACAGCAGAGCTGGGGACTCCAGCTGATCCCCAGCTCCACGTTGCAAAGCCCCTTTGAAATGCCACTCCGGTGCTTCACAGGCACTTTGCAACAGCAGAGCTGCGGACTCCAGCTGATCCCTGGCTCCACGTTGCAAAGCCCCTTTGAAATGCCACTCCGGCGCTTCACAGGCACTTTGCAACAGCAGAGCTGGGGACTCCAGCTGATCCCTGGCTCCACGTTGCAAAGCCCCTTTGAAATGCCACTCCGGTGCTTCACAGGCACTTTGCAACAGCAGAGCTGGGGACTCCAGCTGATCCCAGGCTCCTGATGCGCTGCCCCTTTGAAATGCCACTCCGGCGCTTCACAGGCACTTTGCAACAGCAGAGCTGGGGACTCCAGCTGATCCCCAGCTCCACGTTGCAAAGCCCCTTTGAAATGCCACTCCGGTGCTTCACAGGCACTTTGCAACAGCAGAGCTGCGGACTCCAGCTGATCCCTGGCTCCACGTTGCAAAGCCCCTTTGAAATGCCACTCCGGCGCTTCACAGGCACTTTGCAACAGCAGAGCTGGGGACTCCAGCTGATCCCTGGCTCCACGTTGCAAAGCCCCTTTGAAATGCCACTCCGGTGCTTCACAGGCATTTTGCAACAGCAGAGCTGGGGGCTTCAGCTGATCCCAGGCTCCTGATGCGCTGCCCCTCTGAAACGTGGAAGCGGCACTTCAAAGGAGCAGCACAGCATTAGTGCCTGCGATTAACGCATTAAAAGGATTAACACGTTAATCCTGTCCTGCATTAATCGCAAGCGTTAACACAGGTCAATTGACAACCCTAAAAGAATCTTGCAGATATCCCAACTCCAAGGGAGAAGTAAACAAGAAGTAAAGGACAACCATCCCTCTCCCCTCCCAGGTGACCATATTTTTAAAAATAAAACAGCCGGGGTGGGCGGGGGAGGGGTGGGCTTGTGCTCACCCCCGCCCCCCCACAGGGCTTACCCAAGCCACTCTCTTTTTGCCTCCTGGGGCTGGGACTGACCCTCCCCCACATCTGATTCAGGGGCTGAGTCCCCCCTCCTGAACTCTGCGTTGCCCATGGTAGGGGTCTACCCCTCCAGCCTAGGGGCTGACACCTCCCCTGAGATTAGGGGCTGGCTCCCACCCCTGTGCCACCTGCAGTTGAGGGCTGAGCCCCCCCTGAACTCTGCTTTGCCCATGGCAGAGTCTACCTCCCTCTGTCCCTGTGCCTCCCACAGCTGGGAACTGAGCTAAAAAAGGACACGTAAATAGGACAGAAATATATCGATTCTATGGACGAATGTATTGAATTATTCCAGACATTGACACAGTTCTGCTGTGTTTTCATGATCTATAGGGATAACACATCAGACAAAGTTAATGGCGCAAAGCAGCAACAGTTCAGGTCTTTTGAATGGGAAGTTTACGTTTAAAATACTTCCGGATGGTTCTCTGTCTAAACGGACGGTTCTCTGTAGCTATTGCAAGGCTGAGTTCCAATACCATAGAAGCACTGCGAGTCTGAAGTACCACCTACGTGCTAAGCATGCTTTTGCCTCTGGATTGTCTGCTACGGATAACCCACCTCCACGACAGAGCACAGTTACTAAGTTTCAGGATCGCGACAAGCCCCTGGATCAAACAAAATACAACACCTTAACCAATGCTATTGCCAGGTGGATAGCTATGGACTGCAGACCACTCAACATTGTCAATGACAGAGGGCTAAGAGAGATTATTCAAATAGCATCTTCCGATCAGTCCTACACCTTGCCCTCCCGAGTAACCATTGCATCACGAATAAATGACCTGTATGACAATGAGAAGACTGCCAAGTTGGAGCTTCTGAGAAATGCACCGGCTGTTGCTTTGACTGGTGATCACTGGTCATCCTCGAGCAATCAGAGCTATCTTGGTGTCACGGCACACCTGATTGATACTGCATGGACACTACAGTCGTTTGCCGTGACGGTAATTCCTACTGAAGAGAGACATTATGCCGAAGCATGTGCAGAGCGTTTCATGGATGTTGCGGAAGAATGGAATATCCAAGAAAAGGTGACGACAGTTAGTACCGACAGTGCGTGTAATACGGTAGCAGCGACCAGTCGCTTGTCGTTTGAACACATGGCGTGTGTTGCTCACAGTCTGCAGCGATCCATTACCGTAGCCCTGACTGATGGTGGTTTTGAAAACGTGCTGGTAAAATGCAGAAAACTTGTAGGCCATTTCACGCACAGCCCAGCTAACGGTGCAGAGCTAGGAGTACAGCAAGCGGCAAATGGTCAGAAACAAGAACCTCTGGTACGAGATATGTCACCCAGATGGAATTCCACATTGGCTATGATTCAGAGCCTGCTTTGCAATAAAGCCGCTGTCACATCCGCGTTAGCTCTTCAGAAGCACCGTCTATCCATGCCAACAGATGAGGAGTTTGAAAAACTGCAAAAGCTAGAAACGTTACTTGAGCCCTGCAGGTTTGTGACTGAACTCCTTGGGGGGGAACTGTATGTTTCTTGCTCCGTGGTTTTACCCGCATTCTGCCATATAGTCCAAGTTATGGCAGTCTCTGATGATGACCCAGCATATGTTGTTAGATTTAAGACCACTTTCACAACCGATTTTACCAAACGCAAAGAAGGTACCAATCTGAGGTTCCTAAAAATAGCCACAGCACTAGACCCCAGGTTTAAGAATCTGAAGTGCCTTCCAAAATCTGAGCGGGACGAGGTGTGGAACATTTTGTCAGAAGTCTTAGAAGAGCAATCCCCCGATGCAGAAACTAGAGAAACCGAACCACCACCCAAAAAATTAAACCTGCTGCTGCTGGCATCTGATTCAGATGATGAAAATGAACATGGTTCAATCCGCACTGTTTTGGATCGTTATCGGGCAGAACCCGCCATCAGCACGAACGCGTGTCCTCTGGAATGGTGGTCGAAGCGTGAAGGGGCATACGAATCTTTAGCGCCTCTGGCACGTAAATATCTTGCTACGCCGGCTACAGCAGTTCCATGCGAACGTCTGTTTTCACTATCAGGTGACATTGTAAACAAGAAGCGTGCAGCATTATCTCCCACAAATGTAAACAAGCTTGTTTGTCTTAGTGATTGGCTGAAAAATAAGTAGGACTGAGTGGTCTTGTGGGGTCTAACGTTTTACATGGTTTTATTGTTAAGTGGAGTTCTTCTTGTTTGTCTTAGTGATTGGCTGAAAAATAAGTAGGACTGAGTGGCCTTGTGGGGTCTAATGTTTTACATTGTTTTATTGTTAATTGGAGTTCTTCTTGTTTCTCTTAGTGATTGGCTGAAAAATAAGTAGGACTGAGTGGACTTGTGGGGTCTAGCATTTTGCATTGTTTTATTAAGTGGAGTTATTCTTGTTTATATAATTCTACATTTGTAAGTTCAGCTTTCATGATAGAATTCGCACTATAATACTTCCGTGAGGTGAACTGACTTTTTTTTTTTACAGTGGAAATGTTTTGTAATAAAAAATAAATATAAAGTGAGCACTATACACTTCGTAGTCTGTTGTAATTGAAATCAATATATTAGATATAGACAACAAGCAAAAATATTTAAATAGATCGTATGCTTCTTATTTTTTTACAGTGCGATTAATTGCACGATTAATTTTTTTTAATCGCTTGACAGCCCTAATTCTACCCTGACTGACTCCTTTGTTGCTCTGCTGAAGTCAGTGAGTTCATGGAGGACAAGTCCATCGATGGCTTTTGGCCAAGGTGGTCATTGGACACAACCCCTTTTGCTCTTGAGTGCCCTCCCTCCCCCCTTCGCACCTCTGCCTGCCTCGGCTTGCTTGGGGATTCCTTGTGCTCGTTCCTTTTGGGGCACCTTGCATTAGCCTTTGTTAGAGGACCAGAGGCTGAGCGAGGGGGACCCTGGCTGTGACCCGGTATAGGCTGGTCTCACGGTCTTCGGACTAGGAGGGTTCTGGAGGCTTGTGCCCGCCTGGGTGCCCTCACTGCTTTTGGCGGAGCTGCCCAGCTGCTGCTCAGGGTCGTAACTGCCGCCCCGAGTAAGCCCTATACTAGCATCTCTGTGGGAAGAGGCTCGCTGCCTGGTTCTGGTTTCTCCCTCTTGTGGCTCCGTTAGCTCTCCTGGGCTTTGTTCTGGTGCCGGGTGATGAGAATTGGGCCGGAATTTCCTCAGCCCCTGTGCCGACTCCGAGGGGCAGCCTCTTGCAGAGATGCCCTGGCTGTGGCCAGGAGAACTGAGCCCAGGGTCTCTGCACCAGGTAACAGGGAAAGCCAGAAAACGGCACCCTGGGCGAGCCGTGTGAGGAGACGGCTGTTCACACGGACACTCAGGGGCCGCTCCAGAGGGAAACGGCTCGGCCTGGTGGTGTTGCCGGCCTTAGCAGCCTCTAACTGTGTCCCTGGCTTCTCTTTCCCATGTCCTGCACAGGTACCTGGGCAGCGAAAGCCATTAAGGAACAAGGACCAGGAGAGGGTCACGCCAAGTCTGGGCCGACAGCGATGGCAGGGAAGCCCTACAGGAGTCCTCTGGTTCCGGGGAGCCAGCCAGGGAGCGGGCAGGAGACTCCCGCCGAGTGTCCTGGAGCCCTCGGGAAGCGCCATGCCAGCCCCCCCCAGCTAAGGAGCCCTCCAGGGGAACTGGCGCTGGCCTGCGCCGACTGCGGGTGGCGGTTCGGCGACGCGGCGTCCCTGGGTGCGCACGAGCGGAGCCATGCGGCGGAGCGCACCTTCATCTGCACCGACTGCGGCAAGAGCTTCGGGCGGCACGCCACCCTGGTGGAGCACCAGCGCAGCCACACGGCGGAGCGCGTCTTCGTCTGCCCCGACTGCGGCAAGAGCTTCACCCACAAGGCGGCGCTCACCGTGCACCAGCGCACCCACGGCCGCCTGCGCCCCGCCCGCCCTGCCCCGGGCGACGGCGCCTACGGCTCCCGCCCCGCACTGGCTGCCCAGCAGCAGTCCCACGCCATGGAGGAAGGGGCGGAGCCGGAGCCGGCCCCGCCCCGGCGGGCCCCCGAGGCCGAGAAGCCCTTCCCCTGTGTCGACTGCGGGGAGAGCTTCCGCTCGCACCCCGCCCTGCTGAGCCACCAGCGCATCCACGCCGAGGAGCGGCCCTACAAGTGCGCCAAGTGCGGCAAGAGCTTCTGCTTCCATGCCGAGCTGGCCTCGCACCAGCTGTGCCACCCCAAGGAGCGCTGGTTCCCCTGCGCCACCTGCCAGCGGCGCTTCAGCTCCCAGACCGACCTCATCCTGCACGAGCGCACCCACCCCGAGTCCCAGTGGTGCCTGTGCGCGGACTGCGGCAAGATCTTCGCCTGCCAGGCTGACCTCAGCCAGCACCAGGCCGGCCACGTTGCCAAGCTGCACGCCTGCCCCCAGTGTGGCAAGGCCTTCAGCTCCCTGACCGACCTCATCATGCACCAGCGCTCGCACGCCGAGAGGCTGATCTCATGCAACCAGTGTGGCAAGAGCTTCGGCTCCCGCACCGACCTCCTGGTTCACCAGCGCGTGCACGGCGAGAGCCAGTCCTTCACCTGCACCCAGTGCGGCAAGGCCTTCGGTTCCCGCACCGACCTCATCACGCACCAGCGCTCGCACGTCGAGCGGCTCGTGTACTGCAACAAGTGCGGCAAGAGCTTTGGCTCCCGCACCGACCTCCTGGTTCACCAGCGCATGCACGGCGAGAGCCGGTCCTTCACCTGCACCCAATGTAGCAAGGCCTTCGGCTCCCGCACCGACCTCATCATGCACCAGCGCAGCCACCGCGACCGCCAGTCCTACTCGTGCGCCGAGTGCGGCCGCGTCTACAGCAACCAGTCCTACCTGGTGGCCCACCAGCGCATCCACACCGGGGAGAAGCCGTATAAGTGTGCCGAATGCGGACGCAGCTTCAGCCACAAATACCACCTGGGCAGGCACCAGCGGACACACGCCGGGGGCACCCCACCCGTGTACTGAGCCTGGGGCCTGTGCCACCTCACCCGGGAGCAGGCGGGGAGGACGGAGTGTCTGAAATGCACAAGAATCCACGTTGCACCAGTGGCAGATGAAACCTCTGTTAAAATGGTGACTTCTCAGACCTGAAACTGGGGACTACCACGGCAGCCCCCACCCATCCAGTGCTTCCGGAAATGTCCTTGCAGAGAGGGAAGTCTCACCCACGAGGAAACCTGCTTTCTAAGACCTAGAAGAACTCGGAGGCTCCCAGTCATAGACACATAGAGCTGGAAGAGACCCCACAAGTTAATCAAGTCCAGCCCCTTAACCAAGGCAGGACCAATCCCAACTCAATCATCCCAGCCAGGGCTTTGTCAAGCCAGGACTTAACCTCCAGGGATGGAGAATCCACCCCCTCCCTAGGGAACCCATCCCAGCGCTTCCCCACCCGCCTAGTGAAATAGTTTTTCCTAATATCCAATCTAGACCTCCCCCCTGCAACTTGAGCCCATCGCTCCTCATTCTGCCACCTGTCACCCCTGAGAACAGCCTCTCTCCAGCCTCTTTGGAACCCCCCTTCAGGAAGTAGGACGCTGCCATCAAATCCCCCCTCACTCTTCTCTTCTGCAGACTAAACAAACCCAAATCCCTCAGCCTCTCCTCATAGGCCATGCGCTGGACCCTCTCCAATCCTACACCCTTTCTATGGACGCAATACTCCAGATGTGGCCTCCCCAGAGCCGAATAAAGGGGAAATGCCTGTACCAACTTCATGGACGGGTGTGGCTAATCCCACACCCGGAACTGTGTGACTGTCAAATCAAGCGCTGCCTTCCAGTGAAGGGCAGAAAAACCCGTAAACGTGGCACCAAGGCCGCAGGTGCAAGGTCTTTCCAATGCCGACGGAACAATGATCTGCGTTCGCTACGGCCCATGGGGCACATCCTCCCTTGGTGTAAATGGTGTTGCTTGGCTGAAGCCAGGAGTGCAGGGCCAGCGTCTGTCAGCCGAGGGGCTGGCCCCAAGTGAAGGGGGAATGTGGTACATTCCAGAGTCTAAGGGAAAGCCAACGTAGCGCCATATGGGAGCCAACCTTCAAGGCCTCCTCTGTCCTCTTAGCCAGGGCCTGTTTCGATCCCTTGTCTGTGTCCTAAGTGTGCACAACTGAACGTGCCTGGAGACTGGAGAGAAGAGTCCATCTGAAGGGGCTGAGAGTGGTACTCCCTCCCTCTGCACTGCGGGAGGCTGCACCCAGACGTGGGGGCTGAGGACATGCCCTGTACCATAAACATGTGTGGTCATGCTGTGACATAGTGGGGGGGGGGAGTGTTAGCCACTCTTGTGGCCCTGAATTCACTCTGGTTTTCCTTCACCGGTTGCTGTGTTGTGCTGAGCGACCCCTACTGGTCTGCAGAGACTCTGTGTGTCTGTGGCACGTAGACAATGGCTCACACCTAACATGGGGAAGGTGCTGGCGGGGGGTGGAATGGTCTGGGATTTGAACCCATCACCCTGCACCTCCCAGGCAATTGCCCTGTCCCCTGCGTGGGATTGACCCTACCACCCTACTCCTAGCAGGCAGATGCCCTTAACCCACCCCACCATCGGGACATCTCTTATCCTGCCTTCCTCGTGCCTGAGTCAGGTCCATCCCAGGGGT
Source organism: Pelodiscus sinensis (assembly GCF_052426305.1). NCBI lineage: Eukaryota > Metazoa > Chordata > Testudines > Trionychidae > Pelodiscus > Pelodiscus sinensis. The sequence continues at coordinate 353,654,636 of NC_143052.1, read as the reverse complement.
CACAGGTGCTGGCAGGGGGGCACGGAATTCGACTCTACCACCCTTGAACCAAGGAAGGGGTGTGGCTGCCTGGCGGGAGCGAGTGACCGGTGCCTAGAAGAAGGAGCATTCTTGTCTAGGGGAAGCATGAAGAAAGCAGACTAAGTCCAGGACGGGCGTTCAGGGGTCTGTAAACCCCTTCCCCCCAAGAGGACTAAGGCTGTCGGCCCCTAGCTCCTGCATCAACAGTGAGCCTGTGCTGGGCTGTATTTTGGAGAAGCAATAAACTCTGCTCTTCTACGGGCTGGCAGAGTCACGTCTGGCTGCGGATGAGGGTGCAGGGTCGGGGGTTCCCCGACATGTCGTGTCACTTGCCAGCAGCCTCTAGGAACCAGCCAACACAAGCAAAGTGAGATTGCCAGCCTCCAGCCTATGCCAGGGCTCCCCTTATCTCTGCCTCCCACGGGGTCCCTGGAAGCAAGTGAGCCCAGTTAAGAACAGAAGAACGGCCGTACTGGGTCAGACCAAAGGTCCATCTAGCCCAGTATCCTGTCTGCCGACAGTGGCCAGCACCAGGTGCCCCAGAGAGGGTGGACCGAAGACAATGATCAAGCGATTTGTCTCCTGCCATCTCTCTCCAGCCTCTGACAAACAGAGGCCAAAGACACCATTTATCCCCTGGCTAATAGCCTGTTATGGACCTAACCTCCATGAATTTATCCAGCTTCTCTTTAAACTCTATTATAGTCCTAGCCTTCACAGCCTCCTCTGGCAAGGAGTTCCACAGGTTGACTACACGCTGTGTGAAGAAGAACTTTCTTTTATTAGTTTTAAACCTGCTACCCAGTTCTGCTTGTTGGGAGTCCAAAGGGTTGCAGGCTGGGGCCTGTCTCCCCTCTGTTGGCATGACGAGGCTGGTTGTGGGCTGCACTGTAGAACTCTAGTTACGGCCCCTCTCCCTTGCCATTGAAATCTGGTGGGCTGAGGTGGAGGGAAATGCACCTTCATTGGGCACATTGGGAAGGAATTGCAAAGATGCTCAATATGAAGCGAGAGAACCCAGCAGAGTTTGGCTCATGGAGTTGCCACTTCCACATAGGAGAAGGCAAATCTGCACTGGGGCCAGGGGAACCCTCTCTTGTATCCTAGGGGAAAGACCCGGCTGTTAGTTGATTCTGCACATGAGAACCCCCGAGGAGGCCTGTTCAGTGAAGCCTCGCACTTGCACCCGCTCCACACACTCGGATTGCCTTCCCTCACTTCAGCCTGCCAAGGGCGTCAGCCTGTCACTGAGCTGTTGTGGACACCCCAAACCAGGCATTTGGGAGGGAAATTGCCTTGTTTGTTTGTGACTAGCAAAGAATTCCAGCTCTTCTAGGTCTGAAGCCCTTTGGACTGGCTGTGGCACCCGACACACAGGTGGCGCTCGCTCTTGTTTGATTTCTGTACGTATTTCCTGTGCCAGCAACTGTCTTCCCGCCTTAGCTCAGAGACTAGCTTGGGCGTTGTTCCTTTGGGCTGGAGATCTCCCTGGGGATGGTGTAGCTGTGGGAGACTGCGGATTAAGACCAGGGAGATGCAAATTGTTTCATTCACAGGCATTTTTACAAAATGAAGTCTAATCTCCGGCTGTTCGCGCGTACATACAATTGTGTGCCTAATACATCCTGTAAGAACGATCTGTGTCCGTGTGCCAGGGAAGGTCACCTGGGGGGAGTTTATGAAACCCACACACCTGGGCTATGTCTACACGCGTGGCTTCTTACATAAGAACATAACATAAGAACATAAGAACGGCCGTACTGGGTCAGACCAAAGGTCCATCTAGCCCAGTAGCCTGTCTGCCGACAGTGGCCAGCACCAGATGCCCCAGAGAGGGTGGACTGAAGACAATGATCAAGCGATTTGTCTCCTGCCATCTCTCTCCAGCCTCTGACAAACAGAGGCCAAGGACACCATTTTATCCCCTGGCTAATAGCCTTTTATGGACCTAACCTCCATGAAATTATCCAGCTTCTCTTTAAACTCTACCATATTCCTAGCCTTTACAGCCTCCTCTGGCAAGGAGTTCCACAGGTTGACTACACGCTGAGTGAAGAAGAACTTTCTTTTATTAGTTTTAAACCTGCTACCCATTAATTTCATTTGGTGTCCTCTAGTTCTTCTATTATGGGAACTAATAAATAACTTTTCTTTATCGGCCCTCTCAACACCACTCATGATTTTAGAGACCTCTATCATATCCCCCCTCTGTCTCCTCTTTTCTAAACTGAAAAGTCCCAGTCTCTTTAGCCTCTCCTCATATGGGACCCGTTCCAAACCCCTAATCATTTCAGTTGCCCTTTTCTGAACCCTTTCCAAGGCCAAGAACATCTTGGGTTCTTGTGCAAGAAAACATCCACACTGCCATGTGCGCGCTGTGCTTTTGCGCAAGAGCTCCCATGGCAGTGTGGACGCTCTCTTGTGCCAAAAAAGTTCTGATGGCCATTTTAGCCATAGGGATTTCTTGTGCAAGAAATCCCTGCTGAGCGCCCACACTGCCCTCTTGCGCAAGAGCACCTGCGCAAGAGGACTTACACCTGATAAAGAACATAACTCTTGTGCAAGGCGCCCTCTCTTACCACCCACCCTGTACTGTAAATTTCCTTGCGCAGGAGCGGGCGGGCAGTGTGGATGCTCTGCAGATTCTTGCGCAAGAAACTGCAAGTGTAGACATAGCCCAAGTGTGGTTCACTGTCCCATGCAGTGGTATCTAGTCCACAGCAACAATTAAGACCAAGAGACCTCTACAGCATAGGCTGGGAACCAGCTGGCTTTTAGCTCAGAGGGTAGAGGCTCCTATACTCTTCTCCAGAGGTCCCCAGTTCAAATCCGCCTGGTGGTGGTTACATTCTGCTGAAAGCCATCGTTTTGTGACTGTCGAGCACGACTTGGTGTCTCGTGACCCAGTTCAAAGGTGTCTTGGTGTTCACACTTCCATGCTCTGTTTTAATCCCAGCGATCACCCAGGGGCAGGAAGCACTACAGCAGAGGTCCCCAGACTGTGGAGTGTACCCCTAGGAGGGCCCGGAAGAATAGGGCAGGGCCTGGGCCACCCCTACTGAGGGCAGAAAGGGAGTACCACCCAGCTCTGCTCCACCCCCAGTTTTGCTCTGGCCCTGCCCCCATCTGGGACCCCGCCCCCAGCTCCGCTTCTGGACCCGCTCCCTAGCCTCAGCTCCATCTGGGCTCCCTCTTACCCCCAGGAGTCACACCCCGTCCCCTGGTTCCCGACTGTGACTCCCGGGGTGGAGGGACGGCCAGCACAAGGTAAGGTGTGGGCGTGACATGACGAGTTTGGGGACCCCTGCACTATGGGCTTTGCCTCCTCCCTGTGCGTTTCTCTCCCTTAGGATGTTCAATAAAGTTGGTCCGTCTGATCCCACATTGCACGTGCGGTTTGTTCTCGCTGCACTCCCAGTCTGGCTGAGCGGTGGGGCAAAACCTGTTTTCTACGCTATGTATCTATCGCCGTGGCAGCCAGCGCTCCATGGCCCGTTCTGTTCGGCGCTGTACAGATGCTGCCCTTGCTAGGGAACTCCCAGCTCCTGTAGTTTGAGGGTCACGTCGTGCCGGTGAACAGGGTGGAGCTGGCAGGCCTGTAGAATGAGGGGGGTGGCGCTGCACGGTTTCTCCGGACAGGGCCCCTCACTCCCTGTACTGCGGGGGCGTGACGGATGGGAGGAGGGCTGTCCTTTTCTGGGCATCCCAGCATTTGGTGACTAACGGGTTAAACTCAGGCAGGTAGGAGCTGTTGACAGGGAGCCAGGAGCTGGGAGAACACAAGTGTATGAGTAGATAGGGAATGTCCATTTAGACACAATCTGGTTATTTTCTTTGTTTTTGTTGTTTAATTAAACTCCTCTGTGCCAAGTCCATGTGCCACCCTCCGTACACTGTAACTGCATCCTCGGGATGAAATTGTCTGTGTCTTAATTAGTTCTTTGTGTCACGCGCCGTGGTGGGAACCCCCTGCCGCCGCTGAGACCCTCCTGAGTGGCCCCCTCACCCAGCGAAGGCAGGGCCCTTTCCCTCTTCCTCACCGGACACTGAACATACACGTGTGTTCTCCTGTGTGAACACGCTGTTTGAAAGGAGCACGGGGGGTCACAGCCCTGCCCCCACTGCTTGGGCCAGCTGCCTCCCTCCCTCCCGTTTCCATCTGCCCAGGGGCAGCGGGGCCAAACCGGAGCGGTGCTGTGCCCCCGTGCGCCAGGCAGCCATGCCTCCCGCCTTAGCTGTGTGGGCTGGGGAAAGGTTTGCTGCTCCGGGGTGGGGCTGCAGGGACCAACATTTAGGCCCCAATTTTCAAACTTCGGTTCCTACAGTTGGGCCCCCAAAATCAAGGCAGCCCCTAGTAGGGACCAGAGCTACTGGCCTGAGGCCACCTGGGGCGTCTGAGAGAGTCAGGCCCAGAGTCCCGAATTCCTCCCCCCTCCTGCATCCGGCCCAGCCCAGCCGGGGATGAGGAATCTCTGCCTGCGATCCGGCTGAGGGGCAGCAGGTGGGGGGAATATGAATGTAGGACCAGGAGACCCAGGGGACTGGCTGGGTGCCAGGCGTGAGGGGCACTGGGCTGTGTTATTAACAACCACAGGGAGCATGGAGCGCTGGGGGAAAATGTTTCAGGCCCCCGGAGGTGGGTCCATTTCTCGCTCACCCCCCAGAGTGTTCTGGGCCTTGTCGAATGTCATGGAACCTTCCAGACTTTCTGAGAATTACGTTTTCCATCAGCCTCCCGGAACTGTGTCTACCAGGCCCCCAGGGGTTCACGTGGGGCGGGGGGTCGCCCGTCCCTCAGTGGGATGTGAGAGCAAAGTGATGTGGGGGCCCAGCAGCCATGTTGTGAACTTGGTTTTATTGTGCGACTGTGAAGGTGCGCGAGTACTGGAGGCCTGCAGGGTTGGAAGGCGCCACTGATAAAGCAGGTGCCACTTCACAGCTTGGCAATGCCTCGGGCCAGGTTTTGGGTCGGACGCTCTGCACCAGTGCGCACGGGCACAGGCGAGAATTGAGACCTGTTGAAGTGCAAGACTAGGATCAGCCTTGTACGGCTGGCCCTGCCGTAACACCCTCCCGCCGGCCCACCCCACGCTGGGCGCACTTTCCTGTGTGTGGAGGGACAATTCGGTCCTTCTTCAAGTGAAATAGTCAAGGAAACAGGGTTTTTATTTGCTGCCCTATGACACGGATCAACACAGCTCTACGGCTCCTCGTGCGAATGCACTTTTTTAATGGTGCACGCGAGTGCATCCAAGCAGGAGACAGGCTACAGAGGCAATACAAAGAGGGAGTTCAAAAGGGGGCAAATAAAGGGGAGGGCACCGAAGATGCTGCTTGCCTGGGTGCTGTTTGGTCACAGGTTGGGTCTGGTCATATTGACCGGGGCGGAGACGCGGGGATGTTTATACCCCTGGCATGGGCATCTCCAAATAGGGCAGGGCTCAGCCCCCAGGGAGCCCCAGCGACAGGCTCGGCTGCTGTCTCACTCTGGCCCCAATGGCTCCACTGGCCAATGAAAGCAAACCCAACGCGGAGGCCTGGCCTTTGAGCTGTGAGGGGAGGCGAGCCCAGGAGAGGGGCTAGGTGGGGAACGGCCTAGCGACAGGGCAAGGACAAGGGATTCCTTTCGGTGGCGAGGAACAATAAACAGGCCCAGCCCACCCAGGAGGTCAGTACTCAGCGCTTCAGAGAGACATCAGGCTCAACCTCGCCAGAGAGAATGAACAGGACAGGGAATCATCAAATGATCCATCCCCTGCCATCCATTCACATCTCCTGGCAGAGGCTGGGGACACCGTTCCTGCCCATTCTGGTTAATGACCATTAATAGACCTAACCTCCATGCATGTATCATCCTCTAGCAAGGAGTTCCACAGATCAACATCCTCTTGGTAAGAACCTTTACAATATTAGGAGACTTTTATCAGCTTGCCCCCCTCCCACCCACCCCAGTCTTCTCTCAAGAAGGGCCCACGTACTTACATGCACCTGGACATGCAAGAAAACATTCAAGGAGCTGAAAAAGTCTGTTTTGCAACTGTGAGTTAGAGTGTTAACATCCATGTGTCAATGACAAGGGGCCCTCTTCTTGCAATGTGGAAGAAGCCTGCTAGTGAGTGGCATTGGTCTATGCTCAGCACCATTTAGCAACAATTCCCCTTCCGAGACAACACACAGCTCACTTGTTCCTGCAGCTGCTTGGTTTTCATCCCGTAAACAACGGGGTTCAGTGTGGGGGGGACAAGCACATAGAGATCGGCCAGCAGGATGTGAATGTGTTTAGGGATGTTCTGACCAAAGCGGTGGCTTAGGAGAGTGAAAAAGGCTGGGACATAAAATAAGAGGATGATACAGACGTGGGAGCCGCAGGTGCCGAGTGTTTTGTGTCGGGCGTCTTTGGTGGGCAGCTTGAAGACAGCCCTGAGGATCAGCACATAAGAGACAGCAATAAACACAACATCTAGTACAACGGTTAAAATAGGCACTGCAAAGCCATACCAGATATTTGGGGTTATGTCTGCACAGGCCAGCCTGGCCACCCCGATGTGCTCACAGTAGGAGTGTGGGATGATATTGCTTGCGCAGAAGGGCAGCCGTTTGAGCAGAAAAACAATGGGGACAACAATACAAAAGCTTCTGACGACAATGGCCGTGGCTATTTTCCCGATCTTCTCATTGGTGAGGACAGTCGTGTATTTCAGGGGGTCGCAGACGGCGACATACCGATCGAACCCCATGGCCAGCAGGACACCGGACTCAACAACACTTGCAAAGTGCACAAAGAACACCTGGGTGATGCAGGAATTGAGAGAAATTTCCCTGACCCTGAACCAGAAGATGGCCAGCGTGTTGGGCACGGTGCAGGTGGATAACAGCAAGTCGGCCACTGCCAGCATGGAGAGGAAAATGAACATGGGCTCGTGCAGCCTGCGCTGGGTGGCGATGAGCAGGAGGAGACCACAGTTCCCCAGAACAGCCGCCGTGTACATCAGCGCGAAGGGGATGGAGATCCAGGGGTGCCAGGGCTCCAGGCCCGGGATGCCGACTAGGATGAAGCTGAGGTGACTGAACGTTGTGCTGTTGGGCGCGGCCATGGGGCGCCGAGGGCTCCGCTTGGGCGCCGGGCCCGGCTGGAAGCAGAGATAAGGTCAGTGCTTGCTACAGAAGGGTGGTTTGTATTTAAGAAAGAAAAAGCAAAATAGAGAAAACACATCTGATAGATCATTACTTGGTTGCTCGGACTTGTGAAGCAACACGGAGAATTGTTTCCCAGTGGTTCAAGTAGGAAAATGATAATGAAAGGGGGTAGTTGCATGTGCTCAGCACAGAGAAGACCAAGAACTCCACAAATAAAGAAAATTACCTGATCTCGTCTGACTAAACATTCCCTGTTCTCCTCACATAGCTGTAGTTTCTGGACTCGGTCTTTCCCTAGGCCTGGATGTCACAGGATTCAACATGCCTGCTTCCCCAGCTTCTCACCGGTTCTTCCAGGGGCTGTTCTCCTGCTGCACAAGAGGAGCAGGAACGGCTCCTACTTCCAGTTCGAAAGCTCATGCTGTGTTTTCATTGATTCTCCTAGCGCACTACCATCCCACTTCCTGTTTTCTTAGAATTCTTGAGGACACTTTAGGGCTCACTGTCTATTCTTTTAACCATTATCGTTGAGGAAATCAAGTTAGTGAGATGAGACTTGAGCTAACTGAATGACTGAAACATCCAGAAAATTGAGTTACTCCCCTCCCCACATTCACCACATGGTCAAGCAGTTCTTCCCTGTGGCTCCCAGCTCCGGTCCTTTTCTTTTCAGATGATTTGAACTATTTCTTTGGATCGGGAGGCAGAGGAGACACAAACTGAGGACATAGATTGTTTTCTATCCCCACCTTATCTAGAACAAAATACAGGACTATGTAGCACTTTAAAGACTAACAAGATGGTTTATTAGATGATGAGCTTTCGTGGGCTAGACCCACTTTTGATCTGAGGAAGTGGGTCTGGCCCACGAAAGCTCATCATCTAATAAACCATCTTGTTAGTCTTTAAAGTGCTACATAGTCCTGTATTTTGTTTCAGCTACACCAGACTAACACGGCTACATCTCTACCACCTTATCTAGGTTTTCCATAAGCCCGGAATCCTTTTTTCAGGCCCCCACCTCCTCCTAGAAAATTTCTGCCACCCAAGAGGGAAGATAGTGTCGGGTGATCAGGTCACCTGACCCAATAGTATCTCATTGTCTGGCTTTACCATTGTGGTACTTGAAGTGTTACAGGTGGGTGTCACCCAAAGGAGCACAGCAGAACTACTGTAACATGGTCAAAATTCCTAGCTTGAGATACAGAAGTGAGACATGCATGGAAATAGGACTGTCACATTCAGTAAATCATAACTCATGGGAGGGATCACTGGAAAAGTGATCTCACATTAAGCATCTCTCAGCTATGTCATAAACACACAATATGGAGGGTCACGTCACAGGGAGATGGCTGGGTGAGGTGACTGAACGTTGTGCTGTTGGGCGTGGCCATGGGGCACTGAGGGCTCCGCTTGGGCGCCGGGCCCGGCTGGAAGCAGAGACAAGGTCAGTGCCTGCTGGGCTCCCACCCCCTCACACTCACTTCTCACTTCCCACTCACACCCTGCGCCCCTGGTGTGAGAGCTGCACTCAGAGCTGGGCAGGGCAGAGCCGGAGCCGGTGACAGGGACCTGTCAGGAGCTCAGAGCTCAGAGGTGACCACTCGACAAACCAGCCACAGAGCAGGCAGGGCCGGGCGGAGAGTCTCAGAGAGCCCAGCCCGTGAAGCCGGCCTCCCTCAGCTCTAGGACACACCTGGAAACAACAGGGGAACGTTCAGCTACTCGAGCTCCCTGCTTTGCCACTGAGAGACGCTGAACCTGCGGGGGAGCTGCAGAGCCCACGAACACAGCGGCCACTCAGAGGTGCCTCAGTGCAGAAAGGGGCACTAATGGATTCGGAGCCTGGGGACACAGGACTGGGCCCAGGATCCCAGCAGTGGCCGGTACGGCCCCAGACACGGTGGGGATAGAATCTCCCTGCGCCTACGGACAGTCCCCGGCCATAGAGCCACCCAAGCGTCTTTGGCCCCAGCTATGTGCTGGAGGCTCCTGTTCAGCTGTTTATTCACCCGAACCCGAGTCCTGGTCACGTCCATTGCCCCTGGAGTATCCCACAGCGCTGCTTGGCCGGCAGAGAGGAGAGAAGAGGAGCAGCCCCCTCTCCTGGTATAGCTGGGAACCTGAACCCCTTCTCCCCAGCCCATCCCAGGGCCATGGCTCCAGTGACGCCTGGGTATGTTCATGGCGTTTCCAATTCTCACATTGTGGTAGTGTCAGCCCCGAGCAACACCGGGTCTCCTAGCGCCAGAGGGAGGCCACTGAAGATAGAAAACCTCCCACTGCCCACTGCAGTCGGTGGCTGGGAAGGCCCGTGGGCGGGAGCCGCACGTTGCTCTTTGCTGTTTTATCTCGCTGTCCCAGGCCTGCAGCTGGTCAGTGAGGGCTCCGTGGGACCACAGCCAGGCCCAGCTCGGAGACGCCCGGGAGACTCTCCAGGAGCGGAAATGGCCGAGTGCCCCAGGCAGGGACGTTCCGTTGCAAACCTGCCTTGGCACCGGGTGCCTCCCTGCCGCTCACCCCAGCTCTTCTCATGGCTTCAGTTGAGTGTCCGTTTCAGCCTTTCCCCAGGATCCCCGGCAGCCCTGGCGCAGGGTTTCGGAGCGGGGACGTCGGCTGCTCCATGAGAATTGCCCCTTCCCTCGCAGCAGAAGTAACTTCAGAGCGTCCGTCTGTCCCTGCCCGTCTGTCCATGCACCCGCCCTCTCTGCCCCCTCCAGCCCTGCCCCCGTGTCTGTGTCCCGGACGTTCATTCGCATTTCGTAGCGGAGTCACTAGGAGCTCAGGCTAGGAAACACTGGTGCCTCTGCCTGGCTCTGCTCTGGGCTCTCGGGCAAGGAAACCAAGACTTGTCTCCCCCCCGGCTGGGAGAGGAAGGGTCCGTAGTGACCACCCTGAGCAGAGCTGAGCAGGGCCTGGACTGGGGAGGTGCAGAGGTTTTATCCCTGCTGGATGGGGCCAGAGATACGCCAGGACATAGGAGGGGACGGGGAATGTCTCGGTGTCCTTCCTGGACTCACTGCCCCCAGCAGCCATGGGGGAGGGGACCAGTGCGGCTCATTGCAGGCAGGGCTCAGGCTCTGTGCCCCTGGCAGCCCGCTCTGTGCTTCCCCTGCGGGCACCATCCTGCTCCCCCCGACCTGCCCCCGCTCCCAGGGACACCAGGGGCCGTGGGGGGTTCCCCTGGACTGGGTCCTTGGCGAGCTCAGGTCCCACTGATGACACACGAGGGCACCTTTCTCAGCAGGGGGGCAGCCGTGCGGGATCCCCCCCCCAAACACTCACCGGGCTCCTGCCCCAGCCGGGGATGAGGAGTCTCTGCCTGGGATCCAGGTGGGGAGCTGCCGGGGCAGGAACCGCACTGGCCGGGGCTCGGAGGCAGGGACATTTATCCTGCCTGCCTGGGAGTCCCAGCGGGGTCGGAGCCAGCAGGGAGCCCTGGGCACAGAGCAGTTTCCAGCTCAGCCGCAGGCAGGGGCAGGCTGGGGCCAGGGGATTTGTGTGTTTACAGGAGTGAGTCCTGTTGACTAGGAACGGAAACGCTGCTGGAAATTCCCCCTCCAACTCCAGCAGAGATGAATCTGAGTCAAATGGGGCTTGAGTGGGCTCCTATAGCAGGTACCATAGAAACTGGCTGGGACGATAATAATGAACAGGGCATGGTGGTACCGAGGTACGAAAGAGGGTATGTCTACACTAAAAAGTTAATTCGAACTGACGGACGTTAATTCGAATTAACTTTGATAGGCGCTACACTAGCGCTCCGCCAGTTCGAACTTAATTGGAACTAGCGGAGCGCTTAGTTCGAACTAGGTAAACCTCATTCCACGAGGATTAAGGCTAGTACGAACTAGCTAGTTCAAATTAAGGGCTGTGTAGCCCCTTCATTCGAACTAGTGGGAGGCTAGCCCTCCCCAGCTTTCCCTGGTGGCCACTCTGGGCACCACCAGGGAAACTCTATTGCCCCCCTCCCGGCCCCCTTACAGGGGCACGGGCTGGCTACGGTGCCCGTGCCAGATGCAAGCCTGCCAGCATCTAGCCAGCAGACCCTGCACCTGGCATGGCTCAAGTCAGCCACCCTATGCCCCCCAGCCCTCCCCCTCCTCCCGGGACCAGGCTGGCTGCTCCCATGAGCTTGCCCGGGACCGCAAGAGGCGGGCACCTGCCTGGTCTAGTGCAGACATCATGGACCTCGTCCATGACCTCCGCACTAGGCACAGGAAAGTGGCCGTCTAGGGCATGAGAGCTGCCAGCCTGGCCACCCAGGAGCAGGTGTGCATGAAAATCACGGTGGTCCACTGAGACCCCCGACCCTGAGCCCTGAGCTTACAGTGGCCGTCCTGGGTCAGACCAAAGGTCCATCTAGCCCAGGAGCCTGTCTGCCGACAGCAGCCAACCCTAGGGACCCTGGAGGGGATGGACAGAAGACAGTGACCAAGCCACTTGTCTCGTGCCATCCCTCTCCAGCCTTCCACAAACTTTGGGCAGAGACACCAATTCTACCCCCTGGCTAATAGCACTCCATGGACCCAACCTCCATGAATTTATCTAACTTCTCTTTAAACTCTTTTCTACTCTTTTAAACTCTGTTCTAGTTCTAGCCTTCACAGCCTCCTGCAGCAAGGAGTTCCACAGATTGACTCTTTGGTTTGTGAAGAACAACTTTCTGTTACTAGTTTGAAGCCTGCTACCCATTCCTTTCCTTTGGTGTCCTCTAGTCCTTCTATTATGGGAACTAATGAAGAACTTTTCTTGATGCACCCTCTCCACCCCACTCATGCTTTTATAGACCTCTATCCTATCCCCCCTCAGTCTCCTCTTTTCTAAACTGAAAAGTCCCAGTCTCTTTAGCCTCTCTTCATATGGGACCTGTTTCAAACCTCTGATCAGTTTAGTTGCCCTCCCTTCTCCCACCCTTTCTCTTCCCCTCTCCCACCTCCTTTTCCCAGTCTACCCGAGTTTTGTTCAATAAAGAGAGATTCTATTTTTGAACACACGTTTTCTTTATTTTGTACATCAGGAAGGGGGGCTAGGGAAGGGTAAGTGGAAGGAGGTGAGGGAGGAATGGGGTACGAGCCCACGATGGGGAGGACTGGGCTGGCTCTGTGGGCTTCTGGGGGTGGAAGCTCTCCTGCAGCCCCCCAATTGTCCCCTCTCTCCAGATGGCAGCCTGCGGCAAGTGCAGCCGGTCTGATTTCCGAGTGCTGTGATGTGCCCAGTGTTGGCACTCAGGGCACTCCAAGCCAGGACTGCTTTGCAAGCTGGGCACCCCTGAGAACTGTCTGTCCAGGGTGGGGGTCGGGGCCCTTTAAGCACAGCCCTCGACTAGCCTGAGGCAGCAGCTCCACACTCTGGGTGTGTCTAGACTACATGCCTCCTTCGACGGAGGCATGTAGATTAGCCAGATCGGAAGAGGGAAATGAAGCCGCGATTAAAATAATCGCGGCTTCATTTAAATTTAAATGGCTGCCCCGATCTGCCGATCAGCTGTTTGTCGGCAGATCGGGGGAGTCTGGACGCGATGCCCCGACAAAGAAGCCTTTCTTCATCGACACAGGTAAGCCTGGTTTCACGAGGCTTACCTGTGTCGATGAAGAAAGGCTTCTTTGTCGGGGCATCGCGTCCAGACTCCCCCGATCTGCCGACAAACAGCTGATCGGCAGATCGGGGCAGCTATTTAAATTTAAATGAAGCCGCGATTATTTTAATCGCGGCTTCATTTCCCTCTTCCGATCTGGCTAATCTACATGCCTCCGTCGAAGGAGGCATGTAGTCTAGACACACCCTCTAAGTCCTCCTCTGATGCCCAGCCTGCACTGCTTCCGGCCATCCTTAACCCCAGTTCAGGGTCCACGTAATGTGGACATGCTAATTGGAATTAGCAAAATGCTAATTCGAACTAGTTTTTAATCTGGATCCGTTAGTTCGAATTAGCTTAGTTCGAATTAACTAATTCAAACTAAGTTAGTTTGAATTAGCGCTGTAGTGTAGACATATCCACAGAGAGCAGTGGCAGAGGACGCCCTAGTGGCAGGGGAGTGGAACTAGAAAGGACAGAAAACAGGTGCCGAGCTAACATGTGTAGACCCCATTTATGGCTGCGTCTTGGAGCAGCAAGTCTTGGAATGGGAGCTCGGTATTGGGAGAATAAACACTGGCAAGATGTGAATAAGGGGGGATATGTTGGAAATCTATGAAAGCCTGGGTAACCCGCACACCTAGTGTGGGTCACTGTCCCCTGCAGGGGCACTTAGCCCACTGACAATGAGAGATAAGAACAAGGGAGCTCTGCAGCCTCAGCTAAGAGCCAGCTGGCTTTATAGCTCGAGCACTATAGCCTCTTAGGCTGTGTGTTAGCAGGCCCAGGTTTGAATCTGCTGGGTGGTGTTTACACAGGTATGGTCTGGAAAAAATAACTAAGGAAATGTTATTAACCCCTTGTCCTTACACAAGGATGGGAATCACCCAGTGTTGTTATCTAGCAGCAGGGTTAATACAAATGAATGGAAGTATTTCTTCATGCAACAAGTGGAACTCCTTGCCAACTGACATTGTGAAGGTCAAGACAATAACAGTGTTCAAATATAAGTACTACATAGGTCCATTAACTGCTATTAGCGATTTGTAAGACACTCTGGGTGTCTGTAAACATCGCACTGTGACAAGCTGGGCCTAGACCACAGGGGACAGATGTTGATGACTCCCCAATCTGTTCATTCCCTTTTCACCATGAGGCACCTGGTCCCCATCAGAAGACAGGACACTGGGCTAGGTTCACCTTTGCTCTGACCCAGTGTGATTGCTCCTATGTCCCCCTTGTGTTTCCCTTAGTCTAAAGTAAAGTCCCTTGGTATGGAAAGTTTCTGCCTCATTTTGCGATTGGTAAAACTGATGAGTTTTCCATTGAGATCGGAATGGAGGAGGGGAGGGGAGGAGCCAGAGAGGCAGAGGGAAGGCACCTGAGAGGATGCCCAGGCCATCAGGGCCCAGAAGAACCCCCCCCCCCCGTTTTCCCACTTGTCGTGCTGCCTACATTTCCCTAGGGCTGGCCTTCCATGGGCTGTCTCAGGGTCAGCGAACGACCGGGCAGTCGGCGGCTATGGAAATGGTGATGTTACTGGCTTCCCTGTCATCATGTTGTCACAGCTCACAGGTCGTGCCCACAGCTGGCCCGTCAGCTCCTGGGCAAAAGCCCCCTCTCCAGTGTGGCAGCCCATTTTCGGGGAGCCCACTCTTCTCCAGCGGCAGTGAGACAGCCCTTTCTCCGGGAGCCCATCCCAGCGCAGCCACCCCCTCTCAGGGTGCCCATTCTCATCAGGAGGGCCGTCCCTCTGCCTCCAGGATGGTGCCTCTCAGGGCCTTCAGCACGCTTGTCTCTGCCATGAGCCCCCTCGGGGGCGGGGGGTCCACTCCCTCTGGACCCCTAGGGCCTCCACTCCCAGAAGGAACGGTGCCCCCCGTTCTCCAGACCAGAGCAACTATCAGCCAGCACAGAACAGGAGGGTTTATTGAACTTTGAACACAGCAAAGGATCCCTCAGGCCACTTGGCCTGGGCCCTCAGCCCTCACGCAGCCCGCTGAGTCCTGCCTGTTCTGCTGTCAGTCCCCCAAAAAACAGCCCCCAGTCTCCCAGCACAGCCTCCAATATCTCCAGCAACAGCCCCTCCCCAGTCCATTGTCTTCTCCCCAGGTAAAAGGGCTGCCTGGCCCCTCTCTTCTGCGCCTCCTCTCTTCCGTCCAACGTTCTCTCCTCACTGAGATCAGCTGGGGCAATTGCCGGGGTCTCTCTCTGCAGCCCATTGTCTGTCCTCTGGCCAGAACCGGCCGTGTGCTCTGAGCAGGGCCGGGATCACCAGGGTCCCAGACACCCCGGCTCCAACTCTGGGCTGTTCTCCGAAACAACAAACTCCCCACTTTGTTACATTGAACCAGTAACTTCTGGGCACTGGATGCCCCCCTGTATGCAACACCTCCCTTTGAGCCCCCAAAACTCCCCACTTCCTCACACTTGCAGTTTTAGGGAACAAACCATGAAGATGGGAGATTTAGATCTCTGCCACCCTCCAACCAAATTCTGCTAAAAGAATCTCTCTCTTTCTTGCTTTGGCCTACACAGGCTTCATTCTTGTCTTCATCACAGACTCCCTGAGTGAGCTCAGGTGGGCCCCCAACGGTACATCCACACTGCAGCTGGAGGTGTAAGCTACAGCTCTAGGAGAGATACACACACCACCTTCCCCTGAGGGTAGGTCTGCACTGCAGTTAAAAACTCGTGCCAGACCTTCCAGCCGTGCACACCCCTGCTGGCAGCACGAAGGGGAGCGGAAGATGCACCCGAGTGTCTGAGTGTAACACCGAGCTGGTTGACATTTTCTTTTAGGGCGGAGGAAGGGACTCTCTTCTGAAACAAAAGTCTCTCATCCCAAAGGGTGGACACGGTCAGAACGGTTCCTCCTGCAGCTCCCTTTAGTAGCTACTTGACAACGCCCGCCAAGCAGCTGAACTCTCGGCATGGGGAGGACCGGGGGAAGGGGAAGGGGCGGGATCGATCTCCGACCTGCGTGCCAATGAAAATTGGCTCATGTGCAATAGGTTGTCAACCCCTGGGCTGCACTGCACCCAAAGACTGGCTGGGCACAGATGTGTGTGTGTGGGGGGGGTCAGGTTGGACCTAACCCATCGCCTAGAGGGCCATGACACACGACACACGTTACTGCGGCCTATTCCCTGCCCGGCTCCCCCCACTGTCACACTTCCCTCCTCCCAGCACGGCAGAGGGTACAAGCGACCAGCGGGTGTACAAAGCTCAGGCACTCTCGTCAGGGGGACCAGGGACCGTTGGGAACATCTGCCAGGTGAGAGAATTTCTGCTTCTAGCCTAGAGCAGCTGAGTGCCAGCAGGTCTCTCAGTGAGACAGCCCGTCTGGAGTGAAACCCCTCAGCTGAGGGGAAATCCAGTGACCCTCTTGGTAAATAGTCTAGAGACAGCCTGGGTGGAGGCTTTCAGAGAACGCTCCACAGTGACTCCGAGATCTCTCCCATGAGTAGTTGTAGCCAAATGAATCCCCATCACATTGTTCGCACAGGGGGGTTATATTTCCAATGTGCATTACGTTGCATTGATCCACATTCCATTCCATGTGTGGGATAATGCGCATGGAGGAAAGGGGGGTGGGGAGCCGGATGGGCGACTCCTCCGTGCCAGGGACACCGACCGGGGGAACGTTGCCCTGGAGTCTGCGATGGGCAGCGGCCACGGGGGCCTTTGGTCTGTTCAGTGTCCGGTGAGGAAGAGGGAAAGGGCCCTGCCTTCGCCGGGTGAGGGGGCCACTCAGGAGGGTCTCAGCGGCGGCAGGGGGTTCCCACCACGGCGCGTGACACAGCGTGGGGATCGGTGTCGGTCTCTGCGGTGCCTCGGGGCTCTGGGGGTTCTGGGAAAGTCATTTTTGAAAGGGAAAAGCAGCCCCGGGCGGGGGGAATGAGGGGGATTCACAGCGCGCCGGGGGAGGGATTCCTGGCGCTAGCGACGTCACTAGCAGCTTTGCCGGTCACCTCGGCAGAGCCAGGATCCCCTGCCCAGAGCGCGGGTCACAGCACCCTGCCCTCGCCCCGCCCGTCCCCGGAGGGGGCAGCATCCTAGGGGTCAGCGGTAGCTACGGAGACACACGTGTGTTCTCCTGTGTGAACACGCTGTTTGAAAGAAGCACGGGGGGGTCACAGCCTTCCCCCCTCTGCTTGGGCCAGCTGCTCCCCTGTCTCCATCTGCCCAGGGACAGTGGGGCCAAACCGGAGCGGTGCTGGGCCCCCGTGCGCCAGGCGGCCTTGCCTCCCGCCTTAGCTGTGTGGACCAGTGGAAAGTTTGCTGCTCTGGGGTGGGTCAGCAGGGACCAACGTTTAAACCCCGATTTTCAGACTTTGGTGCCTACAGTTGGGCCCCCCAAAATGAAGGCAGCCCCTAGTAGGGACTAAGAGCTTCTGGCCCGAGGCCACCTGGTGAGTCTGAGGAAGTCAAACGTTGCGGAATCTCCCAGAGTGTTCTGGGCCTTTGTCGAATGTTGCGGAACCTTCCAGACTGCGAGAACCACGATTTCCTAGAACCTCCTGCAAACTGAGACCTCTTGAAGTGCAAGTTTAGGATCAGCCTTGTGCGGCTGGCCCTGCCGTAACACTCTCCTGCCGGCCCACCCCGCGCTGGGCCACTTCCCTGTGTCTGATGGGACAGTTTGTTCCTTCATGAATTGAAATAGTTTCTAGAAGCATAGAGGAAACAGGGTTTTTATTTGCGGATACAGATCAACACAGCTCTATGGCTCCCCATGCAAAGGCGCACTTTTAGTGGTGAATGCAAGTGCATCCAAGCACGAGACAGGCTACAGGGGCAATACAAAGAAGGGATTCAAAAGGGGAGCAAAGGAAGGGGGTGGGCACCGAAGATGCTACTTGCCCGGGTGCCATTTGGTCAGGGGTTGGGCCTGGTCACATTGACCGGGGTGGCGATGTGGGGATGTTTATACCCCTGGCGTGGGCATCCCCGATGAGAGAGGGGCTCAGCCCACGGGGAGCCCCAGCGACAGGCTCGGACGCTGTCTCACCCTGCCCCCAATGGCTTCACTGGCCAGGTTAAAACAAATCCAACACGGAGGCCTGGCCTTTGAGCTGTGAGGGAAGGCGAGCGCAGGAGAGGGCCTGGGTGGGGCACGGCCTAGGGACAAGCAAGGAGAAGGGATTCCTTTCCGTGGCGAGGGGCAAGAAACAGGCCCGGCCCCCTCAGCAGGTCAGTGCTCAGCGCTGCAGAGAGACGTCAGGCTCCAGGGGCCTCGCCGGGTCGTATCGTCCAGCCCCGGCGCTGAGGCAGGGCCAGTGAAACCGATCCCGTCAGCCCTGAGCCCAGCCCGGTCTCACATCTCTCCAGTGACGGGGGTTCCACAGCCTCCCTGGGCCCCGTGTCGGTGTCAGCTACTCTGAGCGATGGAAAGGTTTTCCTAAGAGCTGCCCCTAGCTCCCTATCACAGTGCCCTGCTCTCAGTGGGCCAGGAGAACAATTGGAACATGCACAAGAACGGCCACGCAGGGTCAGAACAAAGGGCCACCTAGCCCGGTGTCCTCTAGTCTGACAGTGGCCAGTGTCAGCTACCCCAAAGGGAATGAACAGGACAGGGAATCATCAAATGATCCATCCCCTGCCACCCATTCGCATCTTCTGATAGAGGCTGGGGACACCGTTCCTGCCCAACCTGCCTAATAGCCATTGATGAACCTAACCCCCATGAATGTATCCAGCTCCTTTTTGAACCGTGTTGTATTCCTGGCCATCACAACGTCCTCTGCAAGGAGTTCCACAGATCAACATCCTCTTGGTAAGAACCTTTACAAATGTGGAAACTTTTATCAGCACTTCCTCGGTCCCTCGCCCACCCTCCCCAGCATTCTCTCAAGAAAGGCCCATGTAGTTCCATGCACCTGGACATGCAACAAAACATCCAAGGAGCTGAAAAAGTCTGTTTTGCAACTGGGAGTTATGTCTCAGTGCCACAGGGACCTCTCCTTGCAGTGCGGAAGAAGCCTGCTGGTAAGTCACATGGCTGTGGACTCAGCACATTCACCAATTCCCCTTCCGAGAGAACACGCACCTCATTTGTTCTCGCAGCTGCTTGGTTTTCATCCCGTAAACAACGGGGTTTAGCATGGGGGGGATGAGCACGTAGAGATCGGCCAGCAGGATGTGAATGTGTTTAGGGATGTTATGGCCAAAGCGGTGGGTTAGGAGACTGAAAAATGCTGGGACATAAATTAAGATGATGATACAGACGTGGGAACCGCAGGTGCTGAGTGTTTTGCGCCGGGCATCTTTGGTGGGCAGCTTGAAGACAGCCCTGAGGATCAGCACGTAGGACACAGCAATAAACACAATGTCTAGTACAACGGTTAAAATAGGCACTGCAAAGCCATACCAGATATTTGGGGTTATGTCTGCACAGGCCAGCCTGGCCACCCCGATGTGCTCACAGAAAGAGTGTAGAATGACATTGCTTGCGCAGAAGGGCAGCCGTTTGAGGAGAAAAACAATGGGGACAACCATACAAAAGCTTCTGACGACAATGGCCGTGGCTATTTTCCCGATCTTCTCGTTGGTGAGGACAGTCGTGTACCTCAGGGGGTCGCAGATGGCGACGTACCGATCGAACCCCATGGCCAGCAGGATGCCTGACTCAGCAACTCCCACAAAGTGCACAAAGAACATCTGGGTGAGGCAGGAAGTGAAGGAAATGGCCTTGGGTCCAAACCAAAAGATGACCAGCGTGTTGGGCATGGTGCAGGTGGATAACAGTAAGTTGGCCACCACCAGCATGGAGAGGAAAATGAACATGGGCTCGTGCAGCCTGCGCTGGGTGGCGATGAGCAGGAGGAGACCACAGTTCCCCAGAACTGCCGCCGTGTACATCAGCGCGAAGGGGATGGAGATCCAGGGGTGCCAGGGCTCCAGGCCCGGGATGCCGACCAGGACGAAGCTGAGGTGACTGAACGTTGTGCTGTTGGGTGCGTCCATGGGGCACCGAGGGCTCCGCTTGGGCGCCAGGCCCGGCTGGAAGCAGAGACAAGGTCAGTGCTTGCTGGGGTCAATGCTATTTCTCATTAACATCCCATATAGGGTGTGTCTAAACTACATGGAGCCATGTAGATTAGGCTGATCGGCAAAGGGAAATGAAGGCATGATTTAAATAATCGCGGCTTCATTTAAATTTAAATGTCTGCCGGGCAGAGCTGACAAACAGCTGATCAGCTGTTCGTCGGCTCAGTGCGCTAGACTGGACACTCCCGCGCCGACCTGAAAGCCCTTTATCGACCTCCCCGTTATGCCTCGTAGGATGAAGTTTACCGGGGCTGCCGACAAAGGGCTTTCATGTCGGCAGGGGAGCGTCCAGACTAGTGCGCTGAGCCGACAAACAGCTGATCAGCTGTTTCTCGGCTCAGCGTGGCAGCCATTTAAATTTAAATGAAGCCGCGATTATTTTAATCACAGCTTCATTTCCCTTTGCAAACAAACAAATCTACATGGCTCCGTCAATGGAGCCATGTAGTGTAGACGTACCCTAACAGGCTAGAACAGGGGTCTCCACCCTTTTTAAGCACGAGATCACCTACTGAATTTAGTGCAATCCAGGACCTACCTCAGCCCCAAGCACCCATGTCCCATTTCCTTCCCAATCCTTCTCCATCCGCCCCTGCTCACTGCATTCTCCCTCCTACCCCATCCTCACTTACATTGACCAGGCTCCATGGAGTGCGGGGGAGGAAGATGCAGACTCTGAAATTGGGCTAAAGGATTTGGAGTGTGGGAGGGGCTCTGATCTGAGCTTTGGGCAGGGAGTTGAGGTGCAGGGGCAGGTTTGGGGGCAGGCTCTGGAGGGTGTTTGGGTGCACAGGGACTCAGGGCGAGGGCCGGGGTTTGGGGTGCAGGAGGGTTTCAGGACTGGGGCCGGGGTTCAGAATGCAGGCTCCACCTGGGTACAGGTGGCTTCTGAGTGGTGGTGCAGGGAGCTAAGCCAGGCTCACCTTTCCCCCGGCCCTGCACCTCTCCCAAAAGCAACCAGCAAACTCCCTCCATCCCTGCCCCATCTCTGCTCTGTGGAGATGGGGTACAGGGTGAGGGGAGGGGCACCCTGACATCAGCACCCCCTCTTCTTATTATTCCCATGCCCTGCACAGCAAGCAGGACGCTCCAAGGCAGAGGGCAGGAGCAGATGAATTGCCCCCTGGCCAAACCCATCAGGATCCCTTGTCAAAGGCTCCAAGATCTACCATTAACTCCCCATCTCCTGGTAGGTGATCGCTGGACTAGAGCGTAATTCTGCCTCCTCCCCGCTCCTGTGCAGGGCCACAACGTCTCAAGGGGAAGGGGGATGGGCAGTGCTCTCCGGGCCTGTGCTCCGCACGGGGGGAATTCCATCCCGAAACAGGCACGTTTGAGGGGCTAATGGAAATAGCCAGAGACAGGGCCCTTGAAATGGGGTCTCTTTGCTGCACTGCAACCCTAAGTCCATGGGCTGTGTTTGTAGCTGTAAGCAACAGAACCGTACCCTGGGACAGTGGCCCGTCAGGGACCTGAGACTTGAACACCCGCAAACCCGGGAGAACAAACTAGAGCAAGAATGGCCAGGCAGATAACTCTCTAGGACTAGACCCAGAGAGACAGGTGGAGTTTAACTGTCCAGGCTCTGGAAGCCACGTTTCCCGAGTGCTGTTCCTTCTCGCTCCTTCCCCACGGAGCGATGCTGACCCCAACGGTAAGCAGCGGAGCAAGCAAATATACCGACCACTCCACATCTGGTCACAGCAGAGAGGGTTACTAATGGCGTCAAGATTCGAAAGCCAGAAATCACTCCTGGGACCATCACACCTCACTCCCTCCCTGCTCCGGCACTCTGAGTGCACAAGGCGAGGGTCCGCACAGCGCAAAAAGAAATGAAAAAACCACCCTTTGCCTCTCGAAGCACTGGTTACAAAAACTTCCCTCCAGAATCACAATCCAGGAACCACGTTTGTAAGTGCGGAAGGGGCTGGACACCCCCGACTTACGTCCTCGGCCCGCATTTACGCTGGCGCATGGCGCTTACTGTAAATGTGCGTTCGAGTTATGACACCCCCAACTTGCCACGCTTCCACCAGAACGGATCGCGTCACAAGTCGGGGGCCTCCTGTCCACAGATTTACGGAAATCACTGCCACCATCAAGTGATTAGGGGCTGGACTTGATGACCTTCTGAGGTCTCTTCCAGCTCTATCGTTCTATGATTCTATGATTTATATCCCTAAAAAATCAGGGGTGAACACTTAAACCCACCCCCATGGGTACCCCAAGCTCTTTGGCCCTAAAAGAGCTTGAAAAAAGAACAGAGGAAAACAAGCTGCAGTCTCTGGGAGCTTACTTCTCAGCTGCAGGCCTGCAGACACACACAGACAGACCTTCCAGAACACAAGAATCAAATCATCACCTTAAAAAAGTGATTTTTATTAGAAAACAAAAGATAAACTTGAGAAAGCAAACTTGGTTGCTAGATGTTACAGAGCAACTAAGGCAAACGAATTAAAACACGGTGAAAAGTCTGGTCACAATGCTCAATGGTAAATGGGGAGGAGAGGCAGAGATTCACACAGAGCACTTCAAACCAAACCACAAAATAAAGAAAAATTACCCTGAACACGACTGGGTTCCCTTTTCATTTCACTTATTTCTAATTTTCTCTTTGTTCAGTCTATTCCCATGCCCTGAATTCCTCGGAGGCCTGGCAATCCTGCCTGGGTTTAAATCATTGTGTCTCTCAACCCCTGGTTTTTCACTCCCACACAAAGAAGCAGGCAGGGAACCTAGATCCAATTCACATTTCAACCCTCTATTTGGATTGGTTCTCCTGGCCCACTGGCCAACACCTTTGCTATCTACCTGAGTTTAACCCCTTAGTCACCGGATGCTGCTCAGCACTTCCGCTGTCCACTACACTGTACAATTCAGGCAGGAGGGCTTCTGTGAAATCAGCTTCTGTTTGAAGGGGGCAGCTTTTTATAAAACCCCTCCAATCTTGACGTAAAGATTGTCAAGGGTGGAGAATCCAGGCCAGCGTGTGGGCACTTGTCCCAAGGCCGAATCCCCCTCCTGGGTAAGAATTTGTGCCTTGTTTCTGAATGTCTTTGGCTTCCCCTTCCAACCATTGAATTTAGTGTATGTCTACACGAGCCCCCTAGTTCGAACTAGGGAGGCTAATGTAGGCATTCAAAGTTGCAAATCAAGCCTGGGATTTAAATATCCCTGGCTTCATTTGTATCTTCCCGGCCGGTCGCCATTTTGAAATTTACAAGCCTGGACTAACTGCCCGCATCTACATGCGGCAGGGACCTGGTAGTTCGAATGGGTGACAGGGGAGGGATCATGTGACGATTACCTGTTGGGTTTCCTCCCTCTGGGGCTCCTGGTACTGGCCACTGTGGGCAGGCAGGACACTGGGCTGGCTGACCTTTGGTCTGTCCCAGTCTGGCTGTTCTGTTCCTATATTCCCTGGCGCCTCTGGTGCTCTGCTAGTTGCAGGGGGCAGGCTGGTCAAACCGGACCCTGCTCTGACACAGGCTGGAAACGCCCGTTAGCGGGAGCTGCATTTTGCTGGTTGCTGCTTTTAATTTGCTGCCCCAGGCCAGCAGCGTGTCAGTAACACAGACCCGATCCCCAGGGGTGGAACCTGCCTGGGCCAGAAAGGCAGCGGAGCCAGGCAGGGGCTGTGGGTGAGGCTCTGATCTTTGCACTCTGGGGGTCACAGGCTGCCCTGGCGCAGGGAGGAAAACGCCGGAGCTGCGGCTGCCAAGAGTGGAGACTGTCTGGGGCCAGCGTGTGCCCCGGGGTCCATGAGACACGGCACCAAGACAGCCCCACTGTGTGTCCCTGGGCAGCTTTTTCTGAGGCCCCCCCATGCCGGCCCAGCCCCCGGCAGCCCTGATTCAGGGTTTGGGAGCGGAGACATCGGCTGCTCCATGAGAATTGCACCTTCCCTCCCAGCACAGAGTAACTACAGAGCGTCCGTCTGTCCCTGCCCGTCTGTCCATGCACCCGCCCTCTCTGCTGCCTCCAGCCCTGCCCCCGTGTCTGTGTCCCGGACGTTCATTCGCATTTCGTAGCGGAGTCACTGGGGGCTCAGGGTCAGGAAATGCTGGTGCGTCTGCCCGGCCCTGCTCTTGGCTTTTGGGCAGGGAAACCGAGACTTGTGCCCCTGGCAGCCCGCTCTGTGCTTCCCCTGCCTTCCTTCCCCTGCCTTTCCTTCCCCTGCGGGCGCCATCCTGCTCCACCCGACCTGCCCCCGCTCCCACAGACACCAGGGGCTGTGGCGGGTTCCCCTGGACTGGGTCCTTGGCGAGCTCAGGTCCCACTGATGACACACGAGGGCACCTTTCTCAGCAGGAGGGCAGCCGTGCGGGAGCCCCCCCCCCCAACACTCACCGGGCTCCTGCCCCAGCCGGGGATGAGGAGTCTCTGCCTGGGATCCAGGTGGGGAGCTGCAGGGGCAGGAACCGCACTGGCCGGGGCTCGGAGGCAGGGACATTTATCCTGCCTGCCTGGGAGTCCCAGCGGGGTCAGAGCCAGCAGGGAGCCCTGGGCACAGAGCAGTTTCCAGCTCAGCCGCGGGCAGGGGCAGGCTGGGGTCAGGGGATTTGTGTGCTTACACGAGTGATGTTCCCATTGACTAGTAATGGAAATGCTGCTGGAAATTCCCCCTCCAGCTCCAACTCCAGCAGAGAAGAAGCTGAGTCAAATGGGACCTGAGTGGGCTCCTATAGCAGGTACCATAGAAACTGGCTGGGACGATAATAATGAACAGAGCATGGTGGTACCGAGGTGTGAAACAGAGAGCAGTGGCAGAGGACGCCCTCGTGGCAGGGGAGTGGAACTAGACAGGAAAGAAAACAGAGGTGCCGAGCTAACACGTGTAGACCCCATTAATGGCTGCGTCTTGGAGCAGCGAGTCTTGGAATGGGAGCTCGGTAGTGGGAGAATAAACACTGGCAAGATGTGAATAAGGGGGGATATGTTGGAAATCTATCAAAGCCTGGGTCACTCACACACCTAGTGTGGGTCACTGTCCCATGCAGGGGCACTTAGCCCACTGACAATGAGAGATAAGAACAAGGGAGCTCTGCAGCCTAAACCAAGAGCCAGCTGGCTTTATAGCTCGAGCACTATAGCCTCTTAGGCTGTGTGTTAGCAGGCCCAGGTTTGAATCTGCTGGGTGCTGTTTACACAGGTATGGTCTGGAAAAAATAAATAAGGAAATGTTATTAACCTCTTGTCCTTACACAAGAATGGGAATCACCCAGTGTTGTTAAGTAGCAGCAGGGTTAATACAAATGAATGGAAGTATTTCTTCATGCAACAAGTGGAACTCCTTGCCAATTGGTGTTGTGAAGCTCAAGACAAAAATAGCATTCAAATGAAGTACTAGATAAGCCCAAGTCCATCAACAGGTATCAGCGATTTGTAAGAAACTCTGGGTATGTCTACATTACACCACTAATTTGAACTAAGGGTATGTCTACACTACCACCCTAGTTCAAACTAGGTTGGTTAAGGTAGGCAACCAAAGTTGCAAATGAAGCCCGGGATTTAAATATCCTGGGCTTCTGTGACGGACCGGGCCGTGTCTGGGCACAGCTGAGGGCGTCTGCTCAGGGTGAATTGCTCAAATCCGGGGCTCCTTACAGCCCCCAGACTGATGACCCCTCCAAACAGGCCACAAACCAGTCCCACAGAGCGCTTCAGCTGCCTGCCTGAAGCCTCCCGAGCAAAACCCCTCCAACAACCCAGCAATATCCGTGCCCCTGATGGCCTCTGGCCTCATACACAGGTGGGGGGTCCTAGCACCCAATCCCACCTATCCCAAACAAGTTCTGTCCGATCCCAAGAAACCAGCCACAGATCCCTGGTCAATTTACCCTTTGGACCTTACCCACAAATCACGCTGAGCCAATCCTTTAGCATCTAACATCTAAAGGTTTATTATTACAATAAAGAAAAGCCTGAGAGTCAGGTTGTTAAAGGATAGTACGTTACATGCATCTGATCTCCCAGTTCTCGACGCAGGCTCTAGCAGAGATGTTACAGCTGCTGGTTTAAAAGTCCTTGTTGCACATCCTACGATCAGGATGGGTTCACAGGTCTTTCCGGCCCTTCAATCCCTGCAGTGCTGCCTCTGGGATGAAGTGCTGAGCTGAGACCCAAGATGGAGTCCACCACATGGCCTCTTTATCCCTCCTTCCTGGTCTCTTCTTGGCTGCTCCACCTTATTCCTGTGTTGCCTGCTGGTAGCCCTTAGGTGTGAGTCATTCTTTAGGTGTGTCCTTGGCCCATTGAGAGCCATTGTCCCACAGGGCCTCGCTGATTAGCATGTCCATAGGCCGGGCACTGCCCAATGCTCAACCACATGCAGGGAAATATTCAGTATCCATACAAGTACATGCTTATAATTGCACACAGAGACAATATACAAACACATGAACAGCGTACATAGGATTAGCAAACAGTGAGCTTCTATTCAACACCCCAAATGGCCCCCTTTTATATCATTTTTTGGGGCCAGCACCCCCACCTATGGGTGCAGTAGTGATCTGGCTGCTTCCCTCAGATTCAGTAATGTGACAGCTTCATTTGCATCTTGCCGGGCGCCGCCATTTTTAAAGCCCCGGTAGTTCGGACTCCGTGCCCGCGGCTACATGCGGCACGGAGTAGGTAGTTCAGATTAGGCTCTCTAATCCACGAGTAGTTCGGATTAGAGAGTCTAATCCCAACTACCTACTCCGTGCCACGTGTAGCCGCGGGCACGGAGTCCGAACTACCGGGGCTTTAAAGATGGCGGTGCCCGGCAAGATGCAAATGAAGCCCGGGATGTTTAAATCCCGGGCTTCATTTGCAACTTTGGTTGCCTACATTAACCACCCTAGTTTGAACTAGGGTGGTAGTGTAGACATACCCTAACTTAAGTCAAAGTAGTTAATTCGAACTAAGCTAATTTGAACGAATGCATCTAGACCTAAAAACTAATTCGAATTAGCATTTCGCTAATTCGAACGAGCATGTCCACATTGAGTGGACCCTGAACCGAAGTTAAGGCTGTCCGAAACAGGTGCCAACATGGCATCAGGTTAGGACTTAGAGCGTGGAGCTGCTGCTTCAGGCTAGCCAAGGGCTGTGCTTAAAGGGACCCGACCCCCACCCCGGACAGACAGTTCTCAGGGTTCCCTGCTTGCAAAGCAGTCCTGGCTTGAAGTGCCCTGAGTGCCCACACTCGGCACATCACACCACTCGGCTATCAGCCCGGCTGCACTTGCTGCAGGCTGCCATGCGGGGGGGGGGGGGACAATTGGGGGGCTGTCAGGATCCAAGAGGCCCTGCAGGAGAGCTTCCTCCCTGAGGAGCCCTCAGAGCCACCCCAGTCTTCCCGGGGGCTCGTGCCCTATTCCTCCCTCACCTCCTTCCACTTACCCCTCCCTAGCCCCCCTTCTTATTGATGTACAAAATAAAGGACACGTGTGTTTAAAAATAAAAAGTCTCTTTATTTAACAAAACTGATGGCGGAGGGATTAACCTCTAGGGAGACTGGGAAAAGGAGGTGGGAGAGTGGAAGAGAAAGGGTGAGAGAGGGGAGGGGGAAACCTGGGAGGAGGGAGATGGAGGGGCGAAGCCAGGGGAAGAAGGAGGAGGGGAAGTATAAAACTATGGTACCCATATCTTCAGTACTGCGTACATATGTGGTCTCCTCAACTCAAAAGAGATGTTTTGGCCTTGGAAAGGGTTCAGAAAAGGGCAACTACAACGATGAGGGGTTTGGAACAGGTCTCATATGAAGAGAGGCTAAAGAGACTGGGACTTTTCATCTTAGAAAAGAGGAGACTGAGGGGGGATATGATAGAGGTCTATAAAAGCAGGAGTGGTGTGGAGAGGGTGAATAAAGAAAAGTTCTTCATTAGTTCCCATAATAGAAGGGCTAGAGGACACCAAATGAAATGAATGGGTAACAGGGTTCAAACTAATAAAAGAAAGTTCTTCTTCACAAACCAAATAGTCAACCTGTGGAACTCCTTGCCACAGGAGGCTGTGAAGGCTAGAACAATAACAGAGTTGAAAGAGAAGTTAGATAAAGTCATGGAGGTTAGGTCCATGGAGTGCTATTAGCCAGGGGTAGGAACAGTGTCCTTGGCTTTTGTTTGTGGAAGGCTGGAGATGGATGGCACGAGACAAATGTCTTGGTCATTGTCTTCGTCCATCCCCTCCGGGGTACCTGGTGTTGGCCGCTGTCAGCAGACAGGCTACTGGGCTAGATGGACCTTTGGTCTGACCCAGTATGGCCATTGTAAGCTCAGGGCTCAGGGTCGGGGGTCTCACTGGACCAACTTGATTTTCATACAAACCTGCTCCTGGGTTAGCATGTGGCCTTTGGTGGCCAGGCTGGCAGCTCTCCTGCCCTAGACAGCCACTTTCCTGTGCCTAGTGCGGAGGTCGTGGACGTTGGAGGCCTCCCCCCAAACCTGGATGAGGTCCACGATCTCCGCACTAGCCCAGGTGGGTGCCCGCCTCTTGCAGCCCCGGGCAGGCTCCTGGGAGCTGCCAGCCTGGTCCTGGGAAGAGGCGGAGAGCTGGGTGGCAGCAGGTGGCTGGCTCGTGCCGTGCCAGGTGGCTGGGTGCTGGCAGGCTTGCACATGGCACAAACAACGTAGCCAGACCATGCCCCCTAGTTCTGATGAGGTTCAACAAGGACAAGTGTAGAGTCCTGCACTTGGGACAAAAGAATCCCAAGCATAGTTACAAGCTGGGGACCAACCAGTTAAGTAGTAGTTCTGCAGAAAAGGACGTGGGGGTTACAGTGGATGAGAAGCTGGATATGAGTCAACAGTGTGCCCTTGTAGCCAAGAAGGCTAATGGCATATTAGATTGCCTTAAGAGGAGCATTGCCAGCAGATTGAGAGAAGTGATTATTCCCCTTTATTCGGTGTTGGTGAGGCCACATCTTGAGTATTGTGTCCAGTTCTGGGCCCCCCACTACAAAAAGGATGTGGACGCATTGGAGAGGGTCCAGTGGAGGGTGACCAAAATGATTAGGGGGCTGGAGCATATGACTTATGAGGAGAGGCTGAGGGGCTTGGGTCTGTTTAGTCCGCAGAAGCGAAGAGTGAGGGGGGATTTGATAGCAGCCTTCAACGTCCTGAAGGGAGGTTCCAAGGAGGATGGAGAGAGGCTGTTCTCAGTAGTGACAGATGGCAAAACAAGGAGCAATGGGCTCAAGTTGTGGTGGGGGAGGTCCAGGTTGGATATTAGGAAAAACTATTTCCCTCGGAGGGTGGTGAAGCACTGGAATGGGTTCCCTAGGGAAATAGTGGAGTCTCCATCCCTAGAGGTGTTTAAGTCTCGGCTTGACAAAGCCCTGGCCGGGTTGATTTAGTTGGGATTGGTCCTGCCTAGAGCAGGGGGCTGGACTTGATGACCTTCTGAGGTCTCTTCCAGTTCTATGGTTCTATAGAAGAGTTTCCCTGGCCATCAGGGCAACCTGGGAAGGGCTAGCCTACAACTAGTTCGAATTAAGTGGCTACACAGCCCTTAATTCGAACTACTTAATTCGAACTAGGCGTTAGTCCTCGTACAATGAGGTTTACCTAGTTCGAATTAAGTGCTCTGCTAGTTCAAATTAAGTTCAAATTAGCGGTTTGTATGTGTAGCACCTATGAAAGTTAATTCGAACTAACGGCTGTTAGTTCGAATTAACTTTGTAGTATAGACATACCCTTAGAGATTTGTAAGATGCTCTGGGTTTCCATAAACATCTTATCGTGACTAGCTGGGCCTAGACCACAGGGGACAGATTGTTTGATGACTCCCCAATCTGTTCATCCCCTCTGCACCATGAGGTACCAGCCCCTATCAGAAGACAGGACACTGAGCTAGGTTCACCTTTGGTCTGACCCTGTGCGGTTGCTCCTATGTCCCCCTTGTGTTTTCCTTAGTCTGAAGGAAAGTCCCTTGGGATGGAAAGTTGCTGCCTCATTTTACATTTGGTGAAACTGACGAGTTTTTCACGGAGATCAGGATGGAGGAGAAGATGGGACGAGCCAGAGAGTCAGAGGGAAGGCACCTGAGAGGAGGCCCAGGCAATCAGGGCCCAGAAGAAAATGTTCCCTGCCCCATGCTGTGCTGCCGGCATTTCCCTAGGATTGCCGTTTTCTGGGGCTGTTCCAGTGTCAGCCTTGGGGGAGGGGCCAAGAGTGAGGGGTGGGGCTGGCACTGTTTGCTCCCCCCCACCGATGTTTCCCTCCCCTCCCCCGGACTGGTCCTGGCTTCCCAGAAAAAAGTCAGCAAAGCAACTCAACGAGCAGAATCTGCCCCCCCACCCGCCAACAGCCAGTCCAGCTGCTCCTCCCCTCACACCTGCTGTGCAGAAATGTGTGCTGTCAATCAGCAGCAATCCCCACCCCCTCACATTGCTGGTCTCTTTACCCCCCAACTCCGTACAATGCTGGTCTCCCTAACACCCCCAGCCACAAAGAGTTGGTGTCTCTGCCACTCCCCTTCCCCACCCTCCTGCTGCTGGTCTCTCTACCTCCCCAAAGGGCTGGTTTTTCTATCACCCCCTCCCACACACACACACACACTCACGAGGTCCCAGGGTCCCCTTGTGCACCCCCACTCCCCCGCCCCAGGAATCCTACAGTCAGAGAATCTCTCTCATTGGAACGTTTTTCGGTGGGAATGGGCAGGGGGCTGAACCCAAACTTTCCGCTGGAACGTGTCGGTCCCCACGGCACATGGGCTTTGCAGGTTCTTCAGGGTGGAGCAGCAGGTCGACGAGAGCTCCCAGGCCTGAGTTAGGCAGTAGGGAGTTCATGGGGCGGTGGGAGACCTGGTGGTCAGGGTGAGCTCTGTGCGATTTGGAGCAGGGGTTTGACCCTGGATCCCATGTGAGCAGCTGAAGCGCTGGGCTGGGGGGTTCTCTGTGCCCCACAAGGTCAGTGTACTGTGGGCGCATCTCCACTGACCCAGGGGCAGGTCACTCGGCCGTGGTCTGGGCCCTTGGCTGGGATGCGGTGCAGTGAGGCAGGAGGCCTGTGTGAGTCCAGCATCCACCATGTAAGGACACTAGACTGTGCTGGCAATCACCCGTAACGGAGCCCAGGGCCACGGGCACCGGCATCCAAATGGGAAATAAATGGTGATAAAATTGTGAGTCCAAACGGGACCCTCGTGGTGGATGAGCTGTAGAAGCTGGACACAAACAAGGTCCTAGCCCTCACCGGGTGATGGTGGCCCTGCAGAACTGGCTGAAGGCATATCAGGAGGAGAACACCCCAAACAGATCCACCCCCACCCCACCCTTACAGCAGGGCCTCTCTTCCTCGCCTGAGGGAGGAAAGGGAAGGCAGCAGCTTGTGGATTTGCAGCTGCCTCCACGACGCATTTGTTAGAAAAGAACAGGTTACCCAGAGTCGGATGGGGTAACGGGGCACCTTTATTGCTGCTACTCCTTCCGTCTCCGATCCCACCTGCCTGGGATGCGAGTGAACCAGGAATTTACTCAGTTTACATACATCCAATTAGCCATTGGAACTCACATCCATAAGGTGAGCAGGATGCAAAAGTAATTGGCGATGAATACAGATGAGAGTATCCAAATGTACAGTAACGAAGGCTAAAACCCTCCAGATTCTGGGTAAAAGCCAACCCTCTGGAGGTTTAGGAGGAAACTTTCCCTTGCACAGGATAGCTGTATACACCTCAGTGGTATTTCCTCTGAAGTCACCAGAACTGGCTACTAGAGACAGGATACGGGTCATATGGACTAGGGCTCTGATACAGCCTGGCAAGTCCCACATCCCTAGATATCTACCAGACAAAATTATTGCTTAACTTGGGCATTTTTCATCGCTCAGACATGTGAAGAGGTAGAATACTG
This sequence comes from Pelodiscus sinensis, assembly GCF_052426305.1. Classification (NCBI taxonomy): domain Eukaryota; kingdom Metazoa; phylum Chordata; order Testudines; family Trionychidae; genus Pelodiscus; species Pelodiscus sinensis. The sequence continues at coordinate 353,623,005 of NC_143052.1, read as the reverse complement.
CACAGCATGCAGAGATGTTCCATGACCAACAAGGTGAGAGTCAGTCACTTGTTAGTATCTTAGTGCATCTCTATGCAGCATAAAATGGGCAGCATAACAACTAACACCCCCTTTGGCCTTCCTCTCAGACTAGCAAAGCCTCCCTCTTTTGGGGTATTTCATTAAAATGGATCGAAGGCCACCAATAAATGGTTCTCGAAACACATTGAGCCATGACCCTGGATTTGCAGTGAAACATCCCAGGAGCTGAAAATGTCTGTTCTGACACAGGGAGCTAACGTGTTAACATCAGTTTCTCACCCTATACTTGCAGTGTGGAGAAGTCAGATAGAAAATCGCATGGCTCTGGACTCAGCACCATTTCCACGTCTGCGACAACACGCAGACCATTTGTTCCCGCAGCTGCTTGGTTTTCATCCCATAAACAAAGGGTTTTAGCACAGGGGTGACGAGCACGTAGAGATTGGCCAAGAGGATGTGAATGTGTTTAGGGACATTGTGGCCAAAATGGTGGGTTAGGAAAGTGAAAAAGGCTGGAACGTAAAATAAGAGGATAATACAAACGTGGGAGCCACAGGTGCCAAGAGCCTTGAGCCGGGCATCTTTGGTGGGCAGCTTGAAGACAGCCCTCTGGATCAGCACATAAGACAGAGCAATAAACAAAACATCAACTACAATGGTTAAGAGAAACACTGAAAACCCAAACCAGATATTGATGGTTATGTCCGTACAGGCCAGTCTGGCCACCCCGATGTGCTCACAATAGGAGTGTGGAATGACATTGCTTGCGCAGAAGGGCAGCCGTTTGAGCAGAAAAACAAAGGGAAAAACCATACAAAAGCTTTTGACAACAATGCCTATGGCTATTTTCCCAATCTTCTCATTGGTGAGGACAGTCGTGTACCTCAGGGGGTCGCCGATGGCAACGTACCGATCGAACCCCATGGCCAGCAGGATGTCCGACTCGGTGGCAAACCCAAAGCAAACAAAGAACACCTGGATGAGGCAGGAACTGAAAGCAATAGTCTTGGGTCCAAACCAGAAGATGGCCAATGTATTTGGCACCGTAGACGTAGATAATATTAAATCGGCCACTGCCAGCATGGAGAGGAAAATGAACATGGGCTCGTGCAGCCTGCGCTGGGTGGTGATGAGCAGGAGGAGACCACAGTTCCCAAGAACAGCCGCCGTGTACATCAGCGCGAAGGGGATGGAGATCCAGGTGTGCCAGGGCTCCAGGCCCGGGATGCCGACCAGGACAAAGGTGAGGTGACTGAACGTTGTGCTGTTGGGAGTGGTCATAGGGCAATGAGGGCTCCGTTTGGGCACCGGGCCCTGCTGGAAGCAGAGACCAGGTCAGTGCTTGCTGGGCTCCCGCCCCCTCACACTCACTTCTCACTTCCCGCTCACGCTCTGCACCCCTGGGCCTGAGAGCCGCACTCAGAGCTGCGCAGGGCAGAGCCGGAGCTGGTGACAGGGACCTGTCAGGAGCTCAGAGCTCAGAGGTGACCACTCGACAAACCAGCCACAGAGCAGGCAGGGCCGGGCGGAGAGTCTCATAAGGTATGTCTACACTAGCCCCCAAGTTCGAATTAGGGAGGCTAATGTAGGCATTCAAAGTTGCAAATGAAGCCTGGGATTTAAATGTCCCGGGCTTCATTTGCATCTTCCCAGGCGCCGCCATTTTTAAATCCCCCTTAGTCCAAACTCCGTGCCTGCGGCTACACGCGGCACGCAGTAGGTAATTCGAATTGGGATCTCTAATTCGAACTACCGTTACTCCTCGTGTAGACGCAGCCTGTGAAGCTGACTTCCCTCAGCTCCAGGACACACCCAGAAACAACAACGGACCCTTCAGCTACTTGCGCCCTGTGAGGATTTATTCTCCCAGTTCTGGCCCTGCTCCCTGCTTTGCCTCTGAGAGACATTGAACCCCCGGGGAGCTGCCGAGCCCACGAACACAGCGGCCACTCAGAGTGCCTCAGTGCAGAAAGGGGCACTAATGGATTCGGAGCCTGGATACAGGACTGACCCCAGGATCCCAGCAGTGGCCGGACCAGCACCAGACACGGCGGGGATAGAATCTCCCTGCGCCTACGGACAGTCCCCGCCCATAGAGGCTCCTGTTCACCTTACCCCTGAGTCCTTGCCATGGTCAGCGCCTCTGGATTTTTCCACAGCGCTGCTTGGCTGGCAGGGGGATCCATTCTGCTAACCCTTCACCCATTTTTGGCTAATGAATTCCTCAAAAAATGAGGTTACCAGGATCGGTCAAAAAAGGATTTATTTTTGAGAGATCCTCATCAAGATGGTGGTTTTTTTTAGAAAAAACTCCATTTAGAAAAAAAAAATCAACGGCCATATTTAAGCTAATGAGACGTGGGATATTTAAATCCTGGCTTCTTTAGCAATTTCCATGTGCCATATCTACCTCTCTCTGCCAACAGAGAGGTGTAGTCTAGACAGACCCTGATTGTCCATCTGTCTGTCCATTCAAAAACTCCTCTGAGCCGGGAAGAAATAGGGACACCCAATTTTCCAGGTAGCTACATCTTATCCTAACTTCAAAGCAAGGTCAGAATCCGGCTGTGCCTAGACCATGGGCTGTGCCTGGAGTGGGAATGGGTCTCCAAACACTGCACAGGAAAGAGAGAGGCACACCGTTCCCTTCCCCCCCCCCCCCCGTCTGGGACTGTCCCCTCCCTCCAGGCACATGTTAGAGACATCTGGGGGGGATGAAGCTTCTCTCCCGGTTCCCACTGCTGGCTGGTCTCCCTTGCAGGCAGTGGGGGGAAGGGGCAGAGGCAATAGGATGTGTAGTCGGCTGCATTACGCATTGTGGTTGGGAGCGCAGAGGGGATGGATGGACTGGGACCTGTCCCAGCCGGGGCACTGGAATCCCTCCCCAGCAGTGCCTGGTGGATTGAAGCAAAATGCAGGACAATGTAGCACTTTAAAGACTAACAAGAGGGTTTATTAGATGATGAGCTTTCGTGGGCCAGACCCACTTCCTCAGATCAAATAGTGGAAGAAAGTAGTCACAACCATATATACCAAAGGATACAATTTAAAAAAAATGAACAAATATGAAAAGGACAAATCACATTGCAGAACAGGAGGGGCATGCGGGGGGAGGGGGAAGGAAGGAAGGTAAGTGTCTGTGAATTGATGATATTAGAGGTAGGGAGAGTGGGATGTTTGTGAGTTAATGGTATTACAGGTGATAATTGGGGAAACTATCTTGGTAATGGGTGAACTAGTTCAAGTGTTTATTGAGTCCTTTTTGGAAAGTGTCGAATTTTAACATGAATGACAGTTCAGAGGATTCCCTTTCAAGTGCAGATGTAAAAGGTCTTTGTAGCAGAATGCAGGTGGTTAAGTCATTTAGAGAGTGTCCTTTCTGGTTAAAATGGCAAGAAACTGTTTTTTCTTTGTGATCTTGTCTGATATCTGTTTTGTGGGCATTAATCCTTTGGCGAAGTGTCTGAGATGTTTGTCCAATGTACATATCAGACGGACACTTTCGGCACATGATAGCATAGATTATATTTCTGGATGCGCAGGAATATGTGTTCTTGATCTTATAACTCACTTGGTTAGGTCCAATAATGGTATCAGCAGAGTGAATATGTGGACAAAGCTGGCAACGGGGTTTGTTGCAAGGGAAGGTACCAGGGTTGATATTAGTGTGGTATGTCCTGTGGTGGTTGGTAAGAATCATCTTGAGGTTAGGTGGTTGTCTATAGGAGACTATGGGTCTGTCTCCCAGAGCCTCTTTGAGTATGGTATCCTGTTCCAGTATAGGCTGTAGTTTATTGATAATGTGTTGGACAGGTTTAAGTTGGGGGTTGTAGGTGATGACAAGTGGTGTTCTATTGTTGGTTTTCTTGGGTCTGTCTTGTAGTAGATGGTTTCTAGGTATTCGTCTGGCTCTTTCAATTTTCTTTTTTATTTCTCTGGGTGGGTAGTTGAGGTTTATAAATGCTTGATAGAGATCCTGAAGTTTCTGGTCTCTGTCAGTGGGATTAGAGCAGATGCCAACAGTGCCCAAGCCCTATTGCTGTGTCCCTGGGCTGCCTCCTGCCTCACCTTCTCCCCGCCAACAGCCACTGCAGTCTCCCTATGCTGCTGCCTTCTGCCTTTGGCACCTCAGCTTTATGCAGGACCCCCCAGGGCTGGGCCTACAGCCAGTGGTGGCCCAGGGAGGCGCATTGGAGCCCCCACCCATCATCTGTTACACTAACGAACATCTCACTCATTATGCATTTGTAGCCACTGTGATGTAGTGGGGGTACCTGGCTGGTTTCTATGGGTCTGTGGTAACCCCCACTGGCTGCAGTTGGTACCGCGGCCCAGAAGGACAGGCCATGAGGCATTATGCAAAGAAGGTCTCAACCAGTCTGACCAGTCACCCCCCATGGAGAGGAACAAAGGAAGGGCGAATGCTGCCCTGGCTGGGGGGCAGGGCTGGAAGAGGAGAGTTAGTTCCGGGCTGGAAAGCAGGGAAGAAGGAACTGGGGAGGGGGCTGGGATCCCCCCATCTCAAAGGGGACACTGAGGCCTCTTAGCCCCAGTTCCTGTAACCAGATTGCATCTATGCTATGCTGTATCCTGGAGGAGCAATAAACGACCCTCAATTCTACTGGCTGGTAGAGTCTGTTTGTGCCATTTCGGGGTGCAGGAGACGGGGGACCCCCAACGCGCCGTCACAGCCCATTGCACGTCTTTGGTGCCAGCTTTGCAGACAGGATTTACCCCTGTCATATGAGTGAGTGAATTCGTATGCTGGGTTTTGGAAAGCTGGATTTATTCATGCCACAGATAAATTAATATAAAATGTTTCCTCTAATTATAGATATATTTAAGTTTCAGAATCCCTGAAGTGGACTCACAGAGACCGGTGACAGTCTTAGAACGCTGACCCTTCGACTGTCGTTCAAACGGTTGCTTTTCTAGCCTTCAGCTGAGCAGACGGAAGCCCCGTGTCAGATCCACACTCTGGCCAGCAGCGTTATTGAGTGACGAAACCGCAAGTCATCTCGCTGAAATGTTCTGCGTGGAGAGAGCCTGGAAGTCTCCATCACCCGCTGCAAAGGCCCAGGACTTCCCAGGAGGTTGGCGAGAAATGAACCCTCCGGCGGGATTCCTGACACACTTCGGCTATGTCTAGACAGCATCCGTCTGCCGACAGAGGGATGCAAATCAAGCACTTGGAAAGTGCTTCATTTGCATACTTACGTTCGGGCGTTGTGCCGATCAAGCGCCCTTTCAAAAGTGAAAGTAAAGTCTAGCCGCAGTTCTGCTGACAGCGGGAAGCTTTTTTGAAAGATCCTGTACTCCGCAACAAATGATCAAATGAATAAGGAAATATGACTTACCCCTTGCCATAACACAAGGACAGGAATCACCTCATGACATTAACTAGCAGCAGGTTTTAATTAAATGAATGACAATATTTCTACACACAATCAATGTGTGGAACTCCTTGCCCGTTCATGCTTTGAAGATAAAGACAAAAACAGTGTTCAAAGAATGAACTAGATGGCTGTGTCTACACTGGGCCACTTATTCCAGAAAAGCAGCCGCTTTTCCGGAATAACTTGCCAGCTGTCTACACTGGCCACTTGCTTTTCCGGAAAAGCAATGACGATCTACTGTAAAATTGTCAGTGTTTTTCTGGAAAAACTATGCTGCTCCCATTCGGGCAAAAGTCCTTTTCCGGAAAAACTGTTCCGGAAAAGGCCCAGTGTAGACAGCACAGTAGTCTTTTCCGCAAAAAAGCCCCGATCGTGAAAATGACGATTGGGGCTTTTTTCCGGAAAAGCACGTCTACATTGGCCACGGACGCTTTTCCGGAAAAAGTGCTTTTCCGGAAAAGCATCCTGCCAATATAGACGCGCTTTTTCCGGAAATACTTGTAACAGAAAACTGTTCCGTTTTAAGCATTTACAGAAAAGGGTGCCAGTATAGACGTAGCCGATAAGTCGAGGGACATCAATGGCTATTAGCGATTTGTAAGATGCTCTGAGTGTCTCATTGTGACAAGCTGAGCCTAGACCACAGGGAACAGATCTCTTAATGATCCCCTGATCTGTTCATTCCCTCTGTACCATGAGGCACCGGCCCCCATCAGGAGACAGGACACTGGGCTAGGCTCACCTTCGGTTTGACCCTGTGTGGTTGCTCCTATGTCCCCCTTGTGATCTCCTTAGTCTGAAGGAAAGTCCCTTGAGATGGAAAGTTGCTGCCTCATTTTGTGATTGGTAAAACTGAAGAGTTTTCCATATGATCGGGATGGAGGAGGAAAGGGGAGGAGCCAGAGAGGCAGAGGGAAGGCACCAGAGAGGAGGCCCAGGCAATCTAGGCCCTCAAGAAAATGCCTCCTCTCCCCCGCAGCGCTGCCTACATTTCCCTCAGGCTGCCCTTCCCTGGGCTGTCCCAGTGTCAGCGTTGGGAGAGGGGCCTGATCGGTCACTGCCATCAGGGCTCTGTGCCATGAGTGAGGGGTGGGGCTGGCGCTGCCTCCTCCCCCACCAGGTGTTTCTCTCCCCTCCCCAGACTGGTCCTGGCTTCCCAGAAAAAATCAGCCAGGCAACTAAATGGACTGGGTCTGTTCTCCTGCCCAGCTACAGCCAGTCCAGCTGCTCCTCCCCCCACAACTGCTGTGATGGACACGTGTGCTGTGATGAGTTTTAGATCATGCAAATTATTTAGATCATGCAAATCAGAACCATGTGCTGAAGAAAATGACACCCGCCCCAATTTACTGTTCACAGCTTTTTAGCAGATGTTGGCAGGTCTCACATCACAACACTCCTGACATCAGCAGTGTACCAGGGGTCCAGGAGTTGTGTCCCTAGGGCTGTGTCTAGACTGGCCAGTTTTTCTGGAAAATCAGCTGCTTTTCCGGAAAAACTAGCCACCTGTCTCCACTGGCCTCTTGAATTTCTGCAAAAGCACTGACGATCTCATGTAAGGTTGTCAGTGTCCTTGCGGAAATACTATGCTGCTCCCATTCGGGCAAAAGTCCTTTTGTGCAAAACTTTTGTGCAAAAGGGCCAGTGTAGACAGCTCAGATTTGTTTTCCGCAAAAAAGCCCCGATTGCGAAAATGGCGATTGGGACTTTTTTGCGCGTCTAGATTGGCATGGACGCTTTTCTGCAAAAAGTGCTTTTGCGGAAAAGCGTCCGTGCCAATCTAGACGCTCTGTTCAGAAAATGCTTTTAATGGAAAACTTTTCCGTTAAAAGCATTTCCGGAAAATCATGCCAGTCTAGACGTAGCCTGACTGTATAATTCACAGTGGATAAGGGGGTGAGGGAGATAGCACTGCTAACACCAGGCCATTCATTGAAAGATTACATCTTGGTACAGCTGCATGCTTCTCTATCCCAAGCAAGCAGGGAAGAGGAACCAAAACAAGTCTGCCAATGAATAGAAGTGGTGTCTGCCAGGGCTCTGCCCCATTAACATGATCGCAGCTACCCAGACCCCTTATTTAACCCTTTCACACCCCAGTAGTACTGTTATGAGCTCAGCCACATAGCGAGAGGTAGGGAGGGGAAGAAACCACCTCACTCGTACTCGGTAGCTGCCAGTGCCTCCCGTGACTCTAATCGCCCGTAGAGGCAGAAGATTCCTGTAGCCCAGAATCTCCTTCCTACCTCAGTTTTATAAATACTATTTTCATTTTGTTCCCAGCAAACCCATCCTCACACAGCAGAACTTGAGGGGACTTATCTGGCCTATGGAGTTTAAGGCAAAGACCTCTAGATGGCCCCAGGAACACAGTTGAGAGTGTGATGGGTTGGACCCCCTCAGGATATCAGGTAATGTACTGAGATACCACTGAGCCACCTTTTCTGTCAGCCTGGGCACCCTTTAGTTCTGAAGGCTCCTCCAGCAACACACTGGTAGGGCCGCACCCAACTACGGATTGAGACAGACACAGAGATCAGCTTGGTGACGACTCAGCTAAAGGGACCTGCCACAGAGCCCAGGTGCCCAACTCTCTTGGAGCGCAGAGCCAAAAGTATAAGTAATTTGCCCCTCCCTCAATGTGGAGGAAGCCACGCACGAGCTCCTGCTACCCCAGTTAGAAATGACATAAATTGGCTATCAGTATTAACTGGAAATAAATTTATTAGTTACAGAAAGATGCATTTTTAGTGGCTAAAGAGGTAGCAAACAGAACAAGGTGGATTACTAAGGCAATAAAGGAAGGCATGCAAACTAAGCTTGATTCGTTAATGAAACTGGTTACAAACATTGATTCCTCAACAGAGATATTGTTTTTGGTAGATTCCTTGACAAGCCTGGTGTCTTTCAAGCTGGGGGTCGGGGCTGTTTCCCACTATGGCTCTATGGGTATGTGTAGACTACAGGGTTTTGTCGACAGAAGTTTTGTCGACAGATACTGTCGACAAAGCTTCTGTCAACAAAGAGCGTCTAGACTACATCCAGTTCTGTCGACAAAGTAAGCCACTTTGTCAACATAACAGTGTGGCCGCAAAGGACAGTGTAGATGCAATAATGCCTTCTATCGACAGAACTCTGTCGATAAAAGGCGTTATTCCTCGTAGAATGAGGTTTACATACGTCGACAAAACTGCTGAGGTTTGTCGACGTTATGTCGACATAACTCAAAGGCAGTGTGGACACAGGTATAGTTTTGTGGACAAAAGTCAACTTTTGTCGACAAAACCCTGTAGTCTAGACATACCCTTTGTGTGCAGAGGGTGGGAGTCCATAATAGACTTTAAAAATACTTTGCTACTAAAGGTTTGTGTCCTACCACCCCAAGATTACAGATTCTCCGGCCTTTGAATAGTATCTTCACTGTTATCCAAATACAAAACCCCTGAAAGAACCGTGGTAGGTGCACCTGGCAAATCCTTCCTGTAAATGACAATCAAGCTATTTTAAGCTTCTGTCTGTAAGTGCCTTGAAAACCTAGCCATTGCAATCAGCTGAAAAGGGAACTTTCATGTCTCGGAGAAGTTTGACTGTGCAGTCTTCGGCAGGTGCACACAGAATCTCCGGCCTTCTAGGACACAGCAGTCAGATCATGTTATGAAAAGAGTGCTTTTTTTACTGATGAAGGAAAAAGAAAAATAGAGAAAACACATATGATAGAACATTGCTTGGTTGCTTGGTGTTACGGAGCAACTGAAAAAGGGATTAAAAACACAGGGGTTTCCAGGGGTTCAAATTGGAAATTTACAATGAAAGGGGGTAGTTACATGTGCTCAACCCAGAGAAGACCAAGAAACTCCAAAATAAAGAAACTTACCTAATCGCATCTAACTAAACTTTCCCTGTTCTACTCACATAGCTGTAGTTTTTGGAAAGTGAGTATTTCCCAGGCATGGATGTCACAGGATTCTCCATGCCTGGTTCCCCGGCTCCTTGCTGGTTCTTCTGTGGGCTATTATCCTACCATACAAGAAGATCAGAAAGGGATCCAACTTCCAGTTCAAAAGCCCATGTTGTGTTTTCATTGGCTCTCATGGCTCCCTGCCATCCCACTTCCTGCTTCTTTAACATTTTTGGAGACTCTTTAGGACTCACTGCCTATTATTTTCACCAGTACAGGTGAGGAAGTTAGGGTTCGATCTAAACAATTAACTAGTGAGACGAGACTTGAGCTAACAACCCCCCCACGTGCCCTAGCCTAATTAACCACATGGTCAAGCAGTTCTTCCCTGCAGTCATCAGTTCCAGTCCTTTTCTTTCCAGATGATTTCAACTATCTCTTTGGATGGGGAGGAAGAGGAGACAAACTAAAGACCTTGATTGTTTTCTATCCGCACATTATATAGAATTTCCATAAAACCAGAATCCTTTTCTGATGCCCCCACTTCTCCTTAGAAATATTCAGCCATCCAAGAGGGATGATAGTGTCAGGTGTCCAGGTCACCTGCCTCTGTAGTATCTCATTGTCTGGCTTTTCCATTGTGGTTCTTGAAATTGTTAGAGGCGGGTGTCACCCAAAGGAGAAGAGCAGAACTACTGGTGCATAGCCAAAATTCCTAACTTGTGACACAGAAATGAGACATGTATAGAAACAGGACAGTCACATTCAGTAAATCAAAACTCTTGGGAGAGATCATTCAAAAAGTTATCTAGTATCAAGTATGCCTCAGCTATATCAGACTTGTGGCAATTCACTGCTGTATAGAAATTATCAGGCAAAGAGAATTCTATGAGCAAAGGGAGTGGGATGACACTGTGGAAGAATTTCATATCCTAGAACTCTTACAATCCTGGAGGTACATACGAGTTTGATCATAACTAGTCATCACTCATACAAATCTGTTAGAATCATTAGAGATCTAACAATTAGCAGCAGAGGATTCCACCGGGGAATTTGGGGATCAATGTTGAGAGAAAAACCAAAATGTTGGACTTAAGTTCGTGAAAGAAACCAATGAAACAAAAGGCAGGGAATTTAACATGGTGGTTGGAGAGGGTTTGGGTTTTTTTTTAAAAAAATTTTCCTACACAACACAATTAGCCATTGGAACTCATGTCCATAAGGTGAGCAGGATACAAAGAAATTGGCGATGAATACAGATGAGAGTATCCAAATGTACAGAAACGAAGGTTAAAACTTTCCTGATTCTGGGTATAAGGCAACCCTATTGAGGTTTAGGAGGAAACTTTCCCTTGCACAGGAGAACTGTGTACACCTCTCTGGGATTTCCTCTGAAGCCGCCAGGACTGGCTACTTGTTAGCATCTTAGTGCCTCTCTGTCTAGCATAAAGCGGGCAGCATGACAGCTAACCTCCCCTTTGACCTTCCTCTCAGACTAGTGAAGACTCCCTGTTTTGGGGAGGTGTCATTAAAATGGATCCAAGGTCACCAATAAATGGTTCTCGAAGCCACAGAAAACCATGGCTCTGGACTTAAAATAAAACATCCCAGGAGCAGAAAATGTCTGTTCTGACACATGTAGTTAACATGTTAATGCCCATTTCTCACCCTTTACTTGCAATGTGGAAGAAGTCAGACAGGAAATCGCATGGCTCTGGACTCAGCACCATTTCCACTTCTGAGACACCACACAGACCATTTGTTCCCGCAGCTGCTTGGTTTTCATCCCATAAACAACAGGGTTTACTACAGGGGCGACGAGCACGTAGAGATTGGCCAGCAGGATGTGAATGTGTTTAGGGATATTTTGGCCAAAATGGTGGGTTAGGAGAGTGAAAAAGGCTGGGATGTAAAATAAGAGGATGATACAGACGTGGGAGCAGCAGGTGCCAAGTGCCTTGTGCCGGGCGTCTTCGGTGGGCAGCTTGAAGACAGCCCTGAGGATCAGCACGTAGGACACGGCGATGAACACAACATCGACTACAATGGTTAAGAGAAGCATTGAAAAGCCAAACCAGATATTGATGGTTATGTCTGCACAGGCCAGCCTGGCCACTCCAATGTGCTCACAATAGGAGTGCGGGATGATGTTGCTTGCGCAGAAGGGCAGCCGTTTGAGGAGAAAGACAACACAAACAACAATACAAAAGCTTTTGATGACAATGGCCGTGGCTATTTTGCCAATCATCTCATTAGTGAGGACAGTCGTGTACCTCAGGGGGTCGCAGACGGCGACGTACCGATCGAACCCCATGGCCAACAGGATGGCCGACTCGGTGGCAAACCCAAAGCGAACAAAGAACACCTGGATGCGGCAGGAACTGAAAGCAATAGTCTTGGGTCCAAACCAGAAGATGGCCAATGTATTTGGCACCGTAGACGTAGATAATATTAAATCGGCCACTGCCAGCATGGAGAGGAAAATGAACATGGGCTCGTGCAGCCTGCGCTGGGTGGCGATGAGCAGGAGGAGACCACAGTTCCCCACAACAGCCGCCGTGTACATCAGCGCGAAGGGGATGGAGATCCAGGGGTGCCAGGGCTCCAGGCCCGGGATGCCGACCAGGACGAAGGTGAGGTGACTGAACGTTGTGCTGTTGGGCGCGGCCATGGGGCGCTGAGGGTTCCGCTTGGGCACTGGACCTGGCTGGAAGTAGAGACCAGGTCAGTGCTTGCTGACCCCTCTCACACTCATTTTTCACTCCCCGCTCACGCCCTGCACCCCTGGGCCTGAGAGCTGCACTCAGAGCTGCTCAGGGCAGAGCCGGAGCCGGTGACAGGGACCTGTCAGGAACCACAGAAGTGAACATTCTACAAAGAAGCCACAAATCACGCAGGGCCAGGTGGAGAGTGTCAGAGAGCCCAGCTCGTGAAGCCGGCCTCCCTCAGCTCCAGGACACACCCAGAAGCAACAGGAGACAGTTCAGCTGCTTGAGCTCCGTGAGGATTTATCGCCCCAGCTCTGGCCCTGCTGTTATCTACCAACCCTGCGCTCTTGGGGATCCAGGGGGTGACACTCATGGAAAACCATCTCTCTTTCCCAAGTTTCTGCTAGAATCAAAGACAAAGCAATGGAAACACCTGATCTCAGGAAGGAAACAATCCAGCCTCATCTGCATGGAAGATAGCAGAGGGATACATCTCCATTAGCATACAGAATGGAGACCAGTTTTTCCAAAGCAGGAACCACACTGAACTATGGGATACTGAAAGCAGAGAAGCACTGCCTGATGGGAAATCTCTTCTCCAGATGCTAATGAACCCAGGCCAGCTCACACCCAAATTAGTCATTATCCGACCAGTTCTAGTAAGTTGAGCCTATTGACGTCCAAAATACTGAAACTACCTAGTTGCATTGTGAGCTTGTTCAAGGAACATCACCCATAACTAAGGGAGATCAGACTCTATCGTCTCGCCTCTGTTTACCCATAAACAAATCCAGTGTCCTCCTCAAACTATTGTCCTATCTCCATCAAAACTCCGACCCTTATGCAAGAAAAACTGTTCTGATACCTGGATTTAAACTGTACGGCTGTGTCTACATTGGCACCCCTTTCCGGAAAAGGGATGCTAATGAGACACTTCGGAATTGCAAATTCTGCAGGGGATCTAAATATCCCCCACAGAATTTGCATTTACATGGCTGCCGCTTTTTTCCAGCTCAGGGTTTTGCTGGAGAAAAGTGCCAGTCTAGATGCGATTTTACAGAAAATAAACCCTTTTCTGGAAGATCCCTTATTCCTACTTTCAAGTAGGAATAAGGGATCTTCCGGAAAAGGGTTTATTTTCCGGAAAATCATGTCTAGACTGGCGCTTTTCTCCAGCAAAACCCTGAGCTGGAAAAAAGCGGCAGCCATGTAAATGCAAATTCTGCGGGGGATATTTAAATCCCCTGCGGAATTTGCAATTCCGAAGTGTCTCATTAGCATCCCTTTTCCGGAAAGGGGTGCCAATGTAGACACAGCCTACCAGTTCCACTGATACTTCTTCATCTCCTGTCTGATCACATTTGGGGCTCTGCTTTGCTTGTCTCCTGCCCTCTGGACCCCCAGCTCCCATCACCATCTGGGAAACATGATCAGTGCAAGCTCCATGGAGTGGTGAGCTCTCTCTCTTTCTCTCTCTCTTTTCCTCCCCCTCCTCAAGCATAGCCTCCTGTCTCTGCCCTATTTAAAGTGTTATATGGTTAGCTAGCCCTAACAATTGTAATCAGTTTCAATTTAGATTTAATATTGTAACTGTTTTGTGTGTTTATCTATATATTTACTACCCAGAAATGAATAACTTTCATTGTTCAGCTGGTTGCTTTTCTCTCTTTCTTTCTCTTTTGCTCACTTTTCCTCAGGGGATGTTGTTTTGGCTCCCTCATTCGCTCTGCAACAACTCTTCTCGTACCCAAGCTAAAGATCCCGGCAGTGCCCAAAATCCTGTGGGGTTCGCTCATCGTGTGGTTTACCAGTGAATGACTGTGGTGTGAGAGTGGGGATAGGGAAGTTCTGAACCTGGGAGCTTATGAGGATGGCAGCTGAAAGTTCTACTTAATCCAGCCCACTGAGTCCAAAGGCTCATGAGGGTGCAGTGAGACCTTGCTCCCAAACCCAGCCTGCTGAGTCCAGGGACTGAGTGTCTGTGTGTGTTGCTAAGGTCTGAAGAACCCCGTCCTGAGGAACCTTCTTCCTGCAGGAGAGCTCCACTGGGAGTGGGAATTGGCAGCAGGGAGAATTCAGCTCCATAGGAGAGCACAAGTAAGCACAAGCAGCACACGGATTTGAACAACGCGTTTGGTCCCTTTTCAGCTGGTTATTCAGACAACCCCTGAGTCCTGGTCACGTCCATCGCCCCTGGAGTTTCCTACAGTGCTGATTGGCCAGCAGGGGGGATCCATTCTGCTAACCCTGGACCCAGCCCATGGCAAATGAAATTCAGCTTCTCCCCAGCGGGAACTGGGCATCACCGGGCAGAGGAGCCTGCGGGAAAGTTCTAAATGTCGGCTTTAATTAGGAAATTATTATGCGATTCCTGTCTATATCTGAGAGAGTCTGCCTGTCTGTCTCTGGGTGTCCATCTGTCTGTCGGTTCAACCACAGCCACCCAATGTGCTAGGCAGCTACGTCTTACCCTTCTTAAAAGCAAGGTCAGGGCATGGCTGTGCCTGGAATGGGACTGGGTCTCCAAACACCACAGAGAACAGAAACAGACACACCTGTCACCTTTCCCTGCTGTCCAGGACTGCCCAGAGTCTCCTCCGCCCAGGCACACTTTAGAGATGGAGGGAGGGGGCATGGGCAGAAACACTCCTGGCTGTTCCCCCTTGCAGGCAGCGAGGGGAAAGCGGTAGAGGCGGTGGATGTGCAGTTGGCTGCCTTACGCATTCAAATCTGCCCCTGCTGGATGGAGTTTCTGCCCTCTCCTACAGGTGCTGCTCCTGGGGGCGGGGGACAGGCTGGTCAAACCAGACGCTGCTCTGGCCCAGACTGGGAAGGCCCATTGGCGGAAGCTGCACATTGCTCTTTGCTGCTTTATCTCGCTGCCCCAGGCCAGCAGCTGATCAGTGAGGGCTCCATAGAGGCACAGCCAGGCCCAGCTCGGAGACTCCCGGGAGACTCTCCAGGGTAGCAGTTGACCAGGAGCCTCCGGCACAAAATACCCCCCATGGGCTCCTCTGGGCCCTGGAACGTCCGCTCGGTATGGAAATGGCCGAGTGCCCCAGGGAGGGACGTTCCATTGCAAACCCTTCCTGGGCGCCAGGCGCCTCCCTGCCTGAGTGTCTGGAAGTCGAGTCCCTGGGGCCTTTCTCCCGGCTGCAGATGCCCTGTTGCTCACCCCAGCGCTTCTCACTGCTTCATGGCACTGGGCCCTGCCGGAATGGGACTGGGTGCCACAGCGACCCGATTTCCCAAGGACAGAACCTGCCCGGCCCAGAAAGGCAGCAGAGCCAGGCAGGGGCCGTGGGTGAGGCTCTGCCCTTTGCTCTCTGGGACTCACTGGCTGCCCTGGCGCAGGGAGGGAAATGCTGGAGCTGCGGCTGCCAAGCTTGGAGACTGTCTGGGGCCAGCGTGTGCCCCGGGGTCAGTGGGACACGGCACCCAGACAGCCCCACTCGGTGTCCCTGGGCAGCCTTTCCCCAGCCCCCCCAGGCCGGCCCAGCCCCCAGCAGCCCTGACGCAGGGTTTGGGAGCGGAGACGTCGGCTGCTCCATGAGAATTGCACCTTCCCTCCCAGCACAGAGTAACTACAGAGCTTCCGTCTGTCCCTGCCCGTCTGTCCATGCACCCGCCCTCTCTGCCACCTCCAGCGCTGCCCCCGTGTCTGTGTCCCCGACGTTCATTCGCATTTCGTAGCGGAGTCACTGGGGGCTCAGGGTAGGAAATGCTGGTGCCTCTGCCTGGCTCTGCTCTGGGCTCTCGGGCAGAGAAACCGACACTTGTGCCCCTGGCAGCCCGCTCTGTGCTTCCCCTGCCTTTCCTTCCCCTGCAGGCGCCATCCTGCCCCAGCCAACTTGCCCCTGCTCCCAGGGACACCAGGGGCTGTGGGGGGTTCCCCTGGACTGGGTCCTTGGCGAGCTCAGGTCCCACTGATGACACGCGAGGGCCCCTTTCTCAGCAGGGGGGCAGCCATGCGGGAGCCCCCCAAAACACTCACCGGGCTCCTGCCCCAGCCGGGGATGAGGAGTCTCTGCCTGGGATCCAGGTGGGGAGCTGCAGGGGCAGGAACCGCACTGGCCGGGGCTCGGAGGCAGGGACATTTATCCTGCCTGCCTGGGAGTCCCAGCGGGGTCAGAGCCAGCAGGGAGCCCTGGGCACAGAGCAGTTTCCAGCTCAGCCGCAGGCAGGGGCAGGCTGGGATCAGGGGATTTGTGTGTTTAAAGGAGTGATCGTCCTGACGGCTTCGCCCTCGCAAGCCCAAACGCCCAGGCTGCGTGTTCTGTGCGGGGAGCCGGCAGCCTCCACGTGTCCCCCTGAGATCACACTGCAATAGATCAACGAACACAGAAATAGCTCAGTTTCAGAATCACTGGAATGGCCTCAGAGAGACAATGAGAGGTGGGGCCGGCAGCAAGGTGGGTTACAGCAGGTGAGAGCTTTAAACACTGACCCTAGTTACAGCATTCCAGGATTGGAGGAGACCTCAGGAGTCATCGAATGCAGCCTCCTGCTAAAAACAGACCCAATCCCAGTTTAGTCAACCCAGCCAGGGCTTTGTCCAGCCGGGACAAAAAAAAATCCAGGGATGGAGATTCCACTCCCTCCCTAGGGAACCCATCCCAGTGCTTCCCCACCCGCCTAGGGAAATAATTTTTCATGATATCCACCCTAGATCTCCCCCACTGTAACTTGAGACCATTGCTCCTTGTTCTACCTTCTGCCGCCATTGAGAACAGCCTCTCTCCAGCCTCATTGGAACCCCCTGCAGGTAATTGAAGGCTGCTCCCAAATCCCCCCTCACTCTTCTCTTCTGTAGGCTAAATAAATCAAACCCATTCATGATTTTTGTTCTCCTCTTTTTGACTCTCTCCAATACGTCCATGTGCTTTCTTTAGTGGGGGACCTAGAACTGGACACAACACTCCAGATGTGGCCTCCCCAGAGCAGAGTAAAGGGGAATATTCACTTCTCTAGATCTGCCAGCAATGCTCCTAGCAATGTGCTCCAATACGCCACTAAGCTCTCTTGGCTACATTGTGTAGTGCAGCCTAGCTCAGCTCCCTGCCAGGTCCCTCCCCCCACAAATATTCCACCCGCCACTCCCCAAAGCTGCCCCTGCGGCTCTCAGCACGGCAAGTCGCAGGCCGAAGGCTCAGCCCCTGGCAGAGCCAAATCCTGGGAAAGCCGCGCAGGGAGCTGGGGTGAGCTGGTGCAGCGTTCCACATCCTCCCCCTTCCCACCCACCCCTTGAGACCAGGCTCTGAGACAAGGGGAGGCTGACACAGGCTGGGGGCTGCTTTCAGTGCCCTGGCCCACAGGCAGATGGAGGGTCCATGTGGGCCTCATGGCTACCCAGGCCACCCGGCTGAGCTCCAGGCGGCCCAGCCAGTGGCTGGGATCTCAGGGTGGGGCAAAGGGATGCAGGAGCATCCCCCCCCCAGGGAAATGTGGGTGGTTTGGGTGCATCCACTTCCAGACAAACGGGGGGGGGGGCAGCTCCCTTGGTCCTGGGGCCACCTCCCAGCGCCCTCCCATTGTGGGTCTGAGCTCCCATCGTAGCTGCTATGCACCTCTGTCCACTGCTAGGTCGCTCCGGCCCTTCCCCATCCCCATCGCCCGGCTGTGTCCCACTCACTGGGCGAGGGGATGGGCCACCTGCCCGGCCTGTGGCCAGCACTGCCCTGTCTGCCCGGCCATCTGCAGTGTCCCCGAGTCACAGCCTCCCCCCACCCCCCACGGCTGCATGGTTTTTGACTGGACATATGGTGGGAAAGGGACTCGGCAGCTCCAGTCAGCACCACTAGCTGGGCCACCAAGAATGCAGCCAGCCATGCAGCGGGTAAGACAGGCCCCCTGCCCGCCCTGGCTCTGGGCCCCTGGAAGCAGCTGGAATGTCCCGGTCCCTGACACAGGGGCTCCGTGCGCTGCCCCCACCCTGGGGTGATGCTGCAGCTCCCATTGACAAGGCCCTTCAGCCAATAAGAGCTGCAGGGACGGTGCCTGCGGTTGAGGGCAGCACATGGAGCCCCCCGGCCGCCCCTGCACCTGGCAGCCAGAGGGACGGGGCGGCTGCTTCTTGTGAGCCCTGACCAGGGCCTGCGCCTGCCACCCTGCCTCACTCAAAGCCCCCACTTGAACCCCAAACCCCTCAGCCCCCTCCACCTCAGAGCCTGCACCCCAAACCTGCCTCATTCAGAGCCCCTCCCCAACACACAGCCCTCATCCCTGGCCCTCCCCAGTGCCCGGGGCCAGCCCCTGCCCTGTGACAATCAGCCAGGCAGTGGCGGGGGGATGTTCTGATGGGGGATGGGGCATATGGGAAGGGCAGGGCAGGGGCAGAGTGTCTTAAAAGGTGCCGGGCATGGGTGGGGCAAGGGTGTTTGATTTTCTGCAGGCAAAAAGGTGAGACCCCTCCCCCTGCCTCTGGGGTTCAGGCCCAGTTGCTCATCAGAGGCATTTGAGCTTGGACCAGACACACCGGGGAGAATAGACTGTGGGGATTACGCCTGGGCCCTGTCTCCTAAACCTGCCCCCAGTCCCAGCTCCCTTGGCCTGCCCCAGGAACACCCCCTTCTCCACATCCCAACTCGTCCCACCTCTTCCCCCCTGCTCCCCCCCTCCCCCACCTCTGCCTGCCCCCACCTCTCCCCCGCCTCCCCCTAGTGCCTCCTGCCCCAGGGCGGCCGATGGGCATTGAGCTTTGTCACGGAGTGGGCAGGCCCGCCCCCCGCAGGGGTAAGGGGTTTGGCCCCTAAGGCCTGGCAAAGGGGGCTCACCCCTATGAGTGTATCGGTTCCCATGGCCCAGGGCCAATAACCACCTCTT
Source organism: Pelodiscus sinensis (assembly GCF_052426305.1). Lineage (NCBI taxonomy): Eukaryota > Metazoa > Chordata > Testudines > Trionychidae > Pelodiscus > Pelodiscus sinensis. The sequence goes on along the minus strand of NC_143052.1, from coordinate 353,604,160 downwards.
GTCCCTAGGGAGAGTGAGGCCTGGTGGCCAGTCAATAAATACACCCCCTTCCCACAGGGTAGCCCCAAAGTTAGTGACACCCTCCCTTTGCTGAAGGCCATGGGGCCTAGTGGCCAGAGTCAGTAACACCCCTCCCTTTGTTAGGCAGGGACTTGTTCTTCTCAGGCTCTTCCCCTGCCCCGTATCTCTGTCACCGGTTCTCAGTCCAGTGTAACGCAGGGTGGCTGGTACAACGACAACTTTAATACAGCCCCGAACTTCACTAATGGGGACTGAAGAGCAAAGCACCAAATCCGGTTGTCACAGCGAAACAGGGGGGTGACACCAGAACCAACACACAGGGAACGGAGCTGGGGCGCTACAGGTGAGAGGGGATCACGGCGCCATGTTCTCCGTGCTCGGAGACGCACTCTGCAGATGTCCCAGGACAGGCGAAAGGAACCCAATAAAGCCGGTCGATGTCGCAGGGCTCAGGCAGGTGGAAAGTTTTCTCTCATCTTCCCTCAGGTCTGATCTCCTTGACGTGTCGTCCTGTGTGCAGTACGTGAAGGGGAAGGCAAATGATGGAAGTGTGTGTGGTGTGTGTAGAGGGGTGTGTGTGTATGCGTACGGTTGAGATTTTTTCTCTCACTGGAATGTTCCTTGGGGGGAGCAGACCAAACCCAAAATTTCCCACTGGAACGTGTCGGTTTCCACGGCACATGGGCTGGGCAGGGGCGTCAGGGCGGAGCGACGGGTCAGCGAGAGCTCCCAGGCCTGAGTTACACAGCAGGGGAGTTCACAGGGTGGTTAGGGCGAGCTCTGCGTGATTTGGAGCAGGGGTTTGACCCTGGATCCCACGTGAGCTGCCGTAGCGCTGGGCTGGGGGGTTCTCTGTGCCCCGCAAGGTCAGTGTGTTGTGGGCGCATCCCCACTGACCCAGGTCACTTGGCCGTTGTCCAGGCCCTGGGCTGGGATGCAGTGGAGTGGAGCCAGAGGCCTGTGTGAGTCCAGCATCCATCGCATAAGGACAATAGACTGTACTGGCGCTCGGCCTGTAATTTTCTTCCCAGCTGTTCTCAACTATCTATTTGGATGGGAGGCAGAAGAGACCCAAACTGAAGACCTTGATTGCTTCCACTGTCACCTTAAATAGGTTTTCCATGAGGCAGGAGCCCTTTGTTCAATGGCCCTCACCTCGCCCAAGAAAAGTGAAGCCATCCAAGAGGGAGGATCGTATTAGATGGCCAGGTCACCTGACTCTAGTATCTCCGTGTCCATGACTCAGTGGTGGAGTGGAGCATGCACATGCAGGCCCGGCCTTTTCACAGTCCATTGTCCTCAGAGATGGCCTGCCAGCCCCATCTGCCTTTTCCATTGTGGCACCTGACGTGTGAGCAGTGGGTGTCACCCAAAGTAGCACAGCTCCACTACAGATACGTGGTCAAAGTGCCTCAGTTCAGATGCAGAAATGAGATAGGCATGCAAATAGGACAGTCACGTTCAGTAAATCACAACCTTTCCCGTGACACCTCACATGCGTTATCTGGTGTAAAGCGTATCTGAGTCCTGTCACAGGCATATCTGTGCTGTGTCTACATTGGCACCCTTTGCCAGAAATGTTTAAAACGGAACAGTTTTCCATTATGATTATTTCCGGAAAAAGCGCGTCTACATTGGCAGGATGCTTTTCCGGAAAAGTGTCCATGCCAATGTAGACGTGCTTTTCTGCAAAAAAGCCCCGGTCGTCATTTTCGTGATCAGGGCTTTTTTGCGGAAAAGAAATCTGTGCTGTCTACACTGGCCCTTTTCTGGAACAGTTTTCCGGAAAAGGACTTTTGCCCGAACGGGAGCAGCATAGTTTTTCCGGAAAAGCACTGATGATTTTACAGTAGATCGTCAGTGCTTTTCCGGAAAAGCAAGTGGCCAGTGTAGACAGCTTTCATGTTATTCCGGAAAAGTGGCTGCTTTTCCGGAAAAAGAGGCCCAGTGTAGACACAGCCCTGGAGTGTCACGACACAGGTAAATCTCTGGGCTGTTCCAGGCTTTCCCAGTCGTGCCGCGATTCACTGCTGTACAAAAGCCTTCAGGAGAGCAGAATTCCATGTGCATAAGGCGGTGGGACGACTGTGCAGAGGAATGTCACATACTGGTATTCTTACAATGCTGGCAACATGTATGAGCTCAATTTAAATACAAAACCGCTAGTTCAGTCCACAGTAGTCCAAGATGCCGTCTAAACGAACCACGTTTCCCATCCTGGTGCACCATGGCAGCACATTAATAGATGGAACGTGGAGTAACGGTAGTTCAGAATAGGAAGCCTAGTCCGAACTACCTAGTTCATACCGCATGTAGCCGCGGGCACGGAGTCCGAACTAGCGGACATTTAAAAATGGCGGTGCCCGGCGACATGCAAATGAAGCCCGGGAAATTCAAATCCCGGGCTTCATTTGCAACTCCGGTTGACTACATTACCACCCTAGTTCGAACTAGGGTGGTAGGGTAGACATACCCATACAGACGGCAGGATTAGCAGCACGGCGCGAAGTATCAACTGTTCTTACATAGCACAAGGAGACGTCGGAACTCCAGGACGAAAGGTGAACAGGGTACAAAATATCCTGGAGATGAACGGAGAGGAGAGTATACACTTTTATAGCAAGGAGGGGGAAGTGTTTATTTCGCAGGGACTGAAAACGTCCTGCTTCCACGGACAAGCCAGCTCTACCTGTGGGGGTTTAGGAAGAACCTTTCCCTTGCGCGGGATAGCTGTGTAAACCTCCATGGGGTTTCCTCTGAAGCAGCCAGAACTGGCTACTAGAGACAGGATACGGATCAGATGGATCAGAGCTCTGATCCAGCCTGGCTAGTCCTATGTCCCCAGATATCTAATGGCCAAAACCATTCTCTAACCGGAGGAGTGTCTCTGAGGTATGTGATGTGGCAGCAGCACTCCATGGAATGTAGAGATAGTTGATGCCCAGCAAGGTGAGTTAGCTATCCCATCACTTGCCCATCGCTTCTTTGTGCCTGTCTGTCTGGCATAAAGTGGGCAGCAGAAGAACAAATCTCCCCTGTGGCCTTCATCTCAGACAAGTGAAGCCTCCTTATTTGGGGGGGTGTTACTAAAGCGGATCACAAGGTCTCCAATAAATAGACCAGGCAGCCACATTGAGCCTTGACCGAGGATTTGCCGTGAAACTTCCCTGGGGATGAAAATGTCTGTTTAGCTACATGGAGTTAATGGGTTAACGTTCCTGTCTTGGGTCCAATGGGCTCTATCCTTGCAGTGTGGAAGATGCCAGCTAGGAAGTAACATGGCTCTAGACTCAGCACCATTTAGCACCCTTTCCACTTCTGAGACCACAGGCAGCCTATTTGTTCCCGCAGCTGCTTGGTTTTCATCCCATAAACAACAGGGTTTAATACAGAGGGGATGAGCACATAGAGATTGGCCAGCAGGATGTGAATGTGTTTAGGGATATTGTGGCCAAAGCGGTGGGTTAGGAGAGTGAAAAAGGCTGGGATGTAAAATAAGAGGATGATACAGACATGGGAGCCGCAAGTGGCGAGAGTTTTGCGTCGGGCGTCTTTGGTGGGCAGCTTGAAGACAGCCCTGAGGATCAGCACATAAGAGACAGCAATAAACACAACATCTAGTATAACAGTTACAATAGGCACTGCCAAGCCATACCAGATATTGAGAGAGATGTCTGCACAGGCCAGCCTTGCCACACCGATGTGCTCACAGTAGGAATGCGGGATGACATTGCTTGCACAGAATGGCAGCCGTTTCAGAAGAAAAACATCAGGGATAATTATACAAAAGCTTCTGATGACAATGGCCGTGGCTATTTTTCCAATTTTCGTGTTGGTGAGGATAATCGTGTATCTCAGGGGGTCGCAGACGGCGACGTACCGATCGAACCCCATGGCCAGCAGGATGGCGGAATCTACGGCAAACCCAAAGTGCACAAAGAACACCTGGGTGAGGCAGGAAGTGAAGGAAATGGCCTTGGGTCCAAACCAGAAGATGGCCAGCGTGTTGGGCACGGTGCAGGTGGATAACAGTAAGTCGGCCACCGCCAGCATGGAGAGGAAAATGAACATGGGCTCGTGCAGCCTGCGCTGGGTGGCGATGAGCAGGAGGAGACCACAGTTCCCGAGAACAGCCACCGTGTACATCAGCGCGAAAGGGATGGAGATCCAGGGGTGCCAGGGCTCCAGGCCCGGGATGCCGACCAGGACGAAGCTGAGGTGACTGAACGTTGTGCTGTTGGGTGCGGCCATGGGGCGCTGAGGGCTCCGCTTGGGCGCTAGGCCCGGCTGGAAGCAGAAACAAGGTCAGTGCTTTCTGCGCTCGCGCCCCTCACACTCACTTCTCACTTCCCACTCACGCCCTGCATCCCTGGGCCTGAGAGCTGCACTCAGAGCTGCTCAGGGCAGAGCCGGAGCCGGTGACAGGGACCTGACAGGAGCTCAGAGCTCAGAGGTGACCACTCGATAAGCCAGCCACAGAGCAGGCAGGGCCGGGCGGAGAGTCTCAGAGAGCCCAGCCCGTGAAGCTGGCCTCCCTCAACTCTGGGACACACCTGGAAGCAACAAGGGAACGTTCAGCTACTCGAGCTCCATGATGATTTATTGCCCCAGCTCTGGCCCTGCTCCCTGCTTTGCCACTGAGACGCTGAACCCCCTGGGGAGCTGTAGAGCCCATGAACACAGCGGCCACTCAGAGTTACCTCAGTGCAGAAAGGGGCACTAATGGATTCGGAGCCTGGGGACACAGGACTGGGCCCAGGATCCCAGCTGTGGCCGAACCGGCACCAGACACGGCGGGGATAGAATCTCCCTGCACCTACAGACAGTCCCCGGCCATAGAGCCACCCGAGCGCGTTTGGCTCCATTTTGCTAACTCTACTCCCCCGCCAATGGGCCATTGTGGCACATGCAATTCACCCTCACCTAGCATCTGTCTGCAAGCCAATTCTAATAACTGGCTGTCATCACTAAAGTACAAAATTCTACTAGATAGTGGAGAGAGCCTGCCTGTCCGTCTGTCTGTCTGGGGAAGAGCTCCTCCGAAAAGATTGGCGCAAGCACCACCACATTTGGGAGGCAGCTTCCTTTTACCACAACTTACAGAAGATCCGGGGCTTGCTGTGTGGAGAAAGCGGCGTGTGCCCGAGAAGCTATTGCTCCTCCGGAAACTATACAGGAAAGCGACAGACTCAGTTGCAAAGGCGCCTCGGTCTCTCGATCAGGATGGGACCCGCCCCAGGCTCCCATTCTGGTGGGCAGGCGAGGCTGAAACTGCACAGGACCACTGCTGGAGGTGCCGCTTTGTGAGGAGAGAGGGGAGAGTGCACATTTTGCTCCACTCCTGACGCTCGCAGGGGAAAGCAGGGGGCAGATGAACCTGAACCTTCCCCTGTGGGGGACATGCCCGGCTCGCCCAGCTGTGCTCGCTGGAGCTGCAGCAGCCGTGGAAATGAGATCACCTGGCCCCAGGTTGTGGTGGGGAGAGAGGGCTGGAGCAGTCCTCCCTCCCCAGGGCAGCCTACACACAGAACCCCTCCTCAGCCCAGCCCAGGGTGATGGCTCAAAGGAAGCCCAGGCATGTTCATAGTATTATAAAATCCTGAAAAGTTCCTTGAGTGTCAGCCCCGAGCATGGCCGGGTCCCCTCACAGCACCAGGGGCAGGCCCCTGAAAAGAAATGAAACCTCTGGATCCCCTCTGCAATCGGTGGCTGACGAGTGCATATCCGGGCGAACCCAGAGAAGTGTCATGGACGTTCCCCCACAGCTACTCCGGCTGGAGTTTCCTGCCCTTCGCAGGAGCCCTGGTCCTGCTCCCGGGGCAAGGGGCAGGCTGGTCAAACTGGACCCTACTCCAGCCCAAGTTGGAGAGTCCCATTAGCAGGATCCCCGTGTTGCTCTTTGATGTTTTCACTAACATAAGAACATAAGAACGGCCATACTGGGTCAGATCAAAGGTCCATCTAGCCCAGTATCCTGTCTGCCGACAGTGGCCAGCACCAGGTGCCCCAGAGAGGGTGGACCAAAGACAACGATCAAGCGATTTGTCTCCTGCCATCCCTCTCCAGCCTCTGACAAACAGATGCCAAAGACACCATTTTATCCCCTGGCTAATAGCCTTTTATGGACCTAACCTCCATGAAATTATCTAGCTTCTCTTTAAAGTCTATTATAGTCCTAGCCTTCACAGCCTCCTCTGGCAAGGAGTTCCACAGGTTGACTACATGCTGTGTGAAGAAGAACTTTCTTTTATTAGTTTTAAACCTGCTACCCATTAATTTCATTTGGTGTCCTCTAGTTGTTCTATTATGGGAACTAATAAATAACTTTTCTTTATCGGCCCTCTCCACACCACTCATGATTTTATATACCTCTATCATATCCCCCCTCAGTCTCCTCTTTTCTACACTGAAAAGTCCCAGTCGCTTTAACCTCTCCTCATATGGGATCCGTTCCAAACCACTAATCATTTTAGTTGCCCTTTTCTGAACCCTTCTGTGACGTAGTGGGGGTACCTGGCTGGTTTCTATGCTGCTGGCTCTGGGGGAACCCCCACTGGCTGCCGTGGGTACCACGACCCAGCAAAACAGGATGAGTCACTATGCAAACCAGTGGCCAGACACCCCCCATGGAGAGGAACAAAGGAAGGTGGAATGCTGCCTTGGCTGGGGGGCAGGGCTGGAAGTTAGGGAGTTGGTTGCTGGCTGTCGGAGGGCATGGAGGAGAGCCTAGGAGAAGGGGCTGGAGTTTAGGGGCCCAGTCTCCCCCATCTCAAGGGGGCCTGAGGCATCCTAGCCCAGTTCCTGTGACCAGATTACATCTGTGCTGCGCTGTGCTGGAGGAGCAATAAACCACCCTCAATTCCACTGGCTGGTGCAGTCTGTTTGTGCCATTTCGGGGTGCAGGAGACGGGGAACCCCCAACGCGCCGTCACACTGGTGTCAGAAGTGGGATGCACTGCACCCCGTGGATGAAGCTCCCAGCGGCAAGCGACAAGGCGCAGTAGAAGCAAGAGCCCTGGAGCCAGGCGTGCTGGAGACAGAGCGAAGCGGTTCCTGGGAATCGTGGGGCGCTGCAGCACTAGACTGGTGAGTCTGCACCGAGGGGCCCAGCGGGCAGATGGCCTACGCCCGACTCTTGAAGGCAGAGCTGGTGGGGCTGTGCAGAGAGAGGGGCTTGCCTGTGCGGAAAGCAACCAAGGCCCAGCTGATTACCCAGCTGGAAGAGAATGACCAGCCACAGGGCCAGGATCTTGTCCCCAGGGGAAGCAGCCAGACCCCCCGTGAGAGTGTGTCAGGCTCAGAGAGGGGGAGGAGTGCTGGAACCCAACGGAGAGATGAGACAGCGTCTCCCGGGAGGCCTGCAAGCCGTAGCCCATCTAGGGCAGGGGCCAGCCCAGCGGAGCTGCGGCGGCTGGAGATCCAGCTGCGGATCAGGGAATTGGAAGTAGAGGACCGAGAGAAGGACCGCCAGGACCGAGAGAAGGAGCGCCAAGATCGAGAGAGGCAGCGACAGCATGAGCTGGCCATGGCAGAGCGGAGAACCGGCGGGGCACCGGCTGCGCCAAGTGCGGATGGGCCCCAAGGTCCCAGGGCTGCCAGCCACTTGGAGAGGCTCGTGGTGGCCCAATTGAAGGACATGGGTGGCATAGACGGGTTCCTCAGCTCCTTTGAGAGGGCCTGTGGACTGCAACGGGTTCCCCCAGCTGACTGGCTGCAGGAGCTCATCCCCGCACTGAGCCAGGAGGCGGCCGGAGTGCTCAGTCAGCTGGAGGACCTACAGCCAGGGGATTACAACCGAGTCAAGGAGGCCCTGCTGCACAAGTTCGGGCTGACCCCCGAGAGGTACAGGAAGAAGTTCCGGGGGGTACAGAAAGGGCCACGGGAGACCTTTGTGGACCTGGCCTCCCGCCTGGCGCAATACTGCCGCAAGTGGGTGTCTGGAGTCGGAGCCCAGACCGCAGAGGAGCTGCTCAAGCTGGTCATGATGGAGCAGTTCTATGAAGCGTGCCCACCCAAACTGAGGCTGTGGCTCAAGGACCGGAGACCAGAGAACCCCCAGGAGGCCGGGAGACTGGCGGACGAGTTCACGGAGAGCCGGTCCGGGTGTGAACGGGAGTCCCGGAGAGAAAGGGAACCGCGCAGAGACCGGATCTCGGCTGAGCGACGGAGGGAGTCAACTACGGGGCGAGACCAAGGAACAGGTCGTCTGCGCCCCAGAGAACCAGCCAGGGCCTGGACAGAGACAGCCCAAAGCCTAACTTGCCATCGCTGTGGGCAAAAAGGCCACAAGAGGGCTCAGTGCACCAGGTCCCATGACCGGGGACTTTCCAGGGTTAACTGGCTGGGGCGGGAGGAAGGGCAGGCTGCCCCAGAGGCAGGGGCTGGCAGGCAAACCTCAGCTCAGAGAGAGGGGAAGGATGCTCAGTGCACCTCCCCTGGGAGGTCTGATTCTCAGGAGGCGGATTTCTCCGTGTACCGGGTGGGGGCAGGACGGCCCCTGCGGAGCGAGTGCCTCATACCCCTGGAGGTGGATGGTAGGAAGGTGACGGGCTTCTGGGACACGGGGGCGGAGGTGACTCTGGCCCGATCTGACATAGTGGCCCAGGAGCGGATACTACCCCACGCGCAGCTGACCCTGAAGGGCATAGACGGGTCCCCGTTTAAGGTGCCTGTAGCCAGGGTGCATCTGAAATGGGGGGCGAAGGAAGGCCTCAAGGAAGTGGGGGTGCACCCGCACTTGCCCACCGAGGTGCTGATGGGGAACGACCTAGAGGAGTGGCCCCATGAATCCCAGCGGGCTCTAGTCACTACCCGGAGCCAGAGCCAGCGGGGGGCTGACAACGTGGGTCCAGGGAAGGACTCCTGGCAGCGTCCTCAGGGTCCCATCCCAGTGGACACGGGGTCCAGCCAGGCTGGGACTCCGGACCTAGGCAGAGGTGGGGGACAGGTCCCGATCCCTGCCTCAGCAGCTGAATTCCAGGCTGAGGTGCAGGCAGACCCCTCCTTGCAGAGGCTGAGGGACCAGGCTGGCCTCCGTGCAGCTCAGCCCCGGGGGAGAGGTGGCCAGGAGAGATTCCTGCGGGAGCGTGGGCTCCTGTTCCGTGAGTGGCTCCCCCCCAGGAAGGTGAGGGCATGGAGGGTAGAGCGGCAGCTGGTCGTCCCCCGAAAGTATCGCCTCAAGCTGCTGTATTTGGCCCACGATTCCCCCGTTGGGGGCCACCGGGGGATCCGGAGCACCCGGCTGAAGCTGCTCCAGCACTTCTATTGGCCGGGAATCTTTACAGCCGTGCAGCGGTACTGCCGGTCCTGTGACTCCTGCCAGAGGGGCGGGAAGGCCCAAGACAGGAGGAAAGCGGCTTGGGGGTCTCTACCCCAGATAGACCCTCTGGGCTGGCTGAGAGAGTTATGGGAGGGGAAGTCCTCCCTGGATGGAGCATCGGGGGTGGAAGCCGCCCTGGCTGTCCAGAGAAGGCTCGCTGGGCTCATGGCCCCGGCCCGAGAGACCCTGGCCAGAGATCAAGGCCAGCGGAAGGGTGGGTGTGACCCCCGAGGACAGGCCTGGGCCAGTCACCCTGGAGCGGGGCGGCGAGTGGACAGAGGGAAGCCAATTCATGTGGGGCCTCGCCACGGCCGGCCCGAGTCAAGGGGAGCACCCATGTCCCCAGGGCGGGTTCCCACGCAGAGGACCCGAACTTCCCTAGGTCACGAGCGGAGTGACCCTGCTCAGTTCGCTCTCGGAGGGGGGAGAACTGTGACGTAGTGGGGGTACCTGGCTGGTTTCTATGCTGCTGGCTCTGGGGGAACCCCCACTGGCTGCCGTGGGTACCACGACCCAGCAAAACAGGATGAGTCACTATGCAAACCAGTGGCCAGACACCCCCCATGGAGAGGAACAAAGGAAGGTGGATGCTGCCTTGGCTGGGGGGCAGGGCTGGAAGTTAGGGAGTTGGTTGCTGGCTGTCGGAGGGCATGGAGGAGAGCCTAGGAGAAGGGGCTGGAGTTTAGGGGCCCAGTCTCCCCCATCTCAAGGGGGCCTGAGGCATCCTAGCCCAGTTCCTGTGACCAGATTACATCTGTGCTGCGCTGTGCTGGAGGAGCAATAAACCACCCTCAATTCCACTGGCTGGTGCAGTCTGTTTGTGCCATTTCGGGGTGCAGGAGACGGGGAACCCCCAACGCGCCGTCACACCTTCCCAAGGCCAAAATATCTTTTTTGAGGTGAGGAGACCACATCTGAACACAGTATTCAAGATGTGGGCGTACCATAGTTTTATACCGGAGCAGTAAGATATTCTGGGTCTTATTTTCTATCCCTTTCCTAATAATTCCTAGCATCCTATTTGCCTTTTTGACCGCCGCTGCACTCTGTGTGGAAGTTTTCAGAGAACTGTCCACGATAACTCCAAGATCTCTTTCCTGATTTGTCGTAGCCAAATTAGCCCCCATCATACTGTACGTATAGTTGGGGTTATTTTTCCCGATGTGCATTACTTTACACTTATCTACATTAAATTTCATTTGCCATTTTGTTGCCCAATCACTGAGTTTGGTGAGATCTTCTTGGAGTCCCTCACAGTCTGCTTCTGTCTTGACTATCCTAAACAGTTTGGTATCATCTGCAAACTTTACTACGTCACTGTTTACCCCTTTCTCCAGAGCATTTATGAATAAGTTGAACAGGATTGGTCCCAGGACTGACCCTTGGGGTACACCACTAGTTACCCCTCTCCAATCTGAAAATTTACCATTATTCCTACCCTTTGTTTCCTGTCTTTTAACCACATTTAAAAATGTGAATCTATTTCACATTTCGTAGCAGAGTCACTGGGGTCTCAGGGCAGGAAAAGCTGGTGCCTCTTCCCGGCCCTGCTCTGGGCTCTCGCGCAGGGAAACCGAGACTTGTCTCCCCTCCTGGCTGGGAGAGGAAGGGTCCGTAGTGACCGCCCTGAGCAGAGCTGAGCAGGCCCCACCCTGGGGAGAAGCAGAGGTTTTATCCCTGCAGGATGGGCCCAGGCAGAGGCCAGGCCATAGGAGGGGACGGGGAATGTCTCGGTGCCATTCCCGGACTCACTGCGCCCAGCAGCCATGGGGGAGGGGACCAGTGCGGCTCATTGCAGGCAGGGCTCAGGCTCTATGCCCCTGGCAGCCCGCTCTGTGCTTCCCCTGCCTTTCCTTCCCCTGCGGGCGCCATCCTGCTCCCCTCGACCTGCCCCCGCTCCCAGGGACACCAGGGGTCGTGGGGGGTTCCCCTGGACTGGGTCCTTGGCGAGCTCAGGTCCCACTGATGACACACGAGGGCACCTTTCTCAGCAGGGGGGCAGCCGTGCGGGAGGCCCCTCCCCCCAAACACTCACCGGGCTCCTGCCCCAGCCGAGGATGAGGAGTCTCTGCCTGGGATCCAGGCGGGGAGCTGCAGGGGCAGGAACCGCACTGGCCGGGGCTCTGAGCAGGGACATTTATCCTGCCTGCCTGGGAGTCCCAGCGGGGTCGGAGCCAGCAGGGAGCCCTGGGCACAGAGCAGTTTCCAGCTCAGCCGCAGGCAGGGGTCAGGGGATTTGTGTGTTTACAGGAGTGATGTTCATGATGGGAGGAATGGAAATGCCGCTGGAAATTCCCCCTCCAGCTCTAGCAGAGACGCAGCTGAGTCAAATGGGGCCTGACTGTTTTCTCTCGCTGTTACCATAGAAACTGGCTGGAACAGTGACAATTAATGTAGCATGGTGGTACCAAGGTACCAAACAGAGAGCAGTGGGAGAGGATGCCCGAGTGGCAGGGGAGTGGAACTAGACAGGAAAGAAAACAGGTGCTGAGCTAATGAGTAGACCCTATTAATGGCTGCGTCTTGGAACAGTGAGTCTCGGAACCGGAGCACGGTATTGGGAGAATAAACACTGGCAAGATGTGAATAAGGGCCGGGGGGGGGGGGGGGGGGAATCTATCAAAGCATGAGTAACCCACACAACTAGGCCATGTCCAGACTCAGGGTTTTTTTCGGGAAAAGTAGCCTTTTCCCGAAAAAACTTCCCCTGCGTCCAGACTCAAGCCGCATTCTTTCGAAATTATTTCGAAAGAACGCGGCTTTTCTTTCGATGGTGGTAAACCTCATTTCACGAGGAAGAACGCCTTCTTTCGAAAGCTCCTCTTTCGAAAGAAGGCGTTCTTCAATGTAAAGAGGCCGTCTTCGAAAGAGAGCATCCAGACTCGCTGGGTGCTCTCTTTCGAAAAAGCGGATTTCTCTTTCGAAAGATCCGCCTGCAGTCTAGACGCGATCTTTCGAAAGAGGCTCTTTCGAAAGATGCTTTCGAAAGAGCCTCTTTCGAAAGAAGCCTGCAGTCTAGACATAGCCCTAGTGTGGGTCACTGTCCCATGGAGAGACACGTAGCCCACTGACAGTGAGAGATTAGAACATGGGAGCTCTACAGCCTTAGCTAAGAGTCAGCTGCCTTTATAGCTCAAGTAGTATAGGCTCTTACACCAAGTGTTAGAAGGTCCAGGTATGAATTTGCATGGTATTTAAACAGGTATGGCCTGGGAAAAAATGAATAAGGAAACATTATTTACCCCTTTCCCTACCACAGGGATGGGAATCATCCAGTGATGTTAAGGAGCAGCAGGGTTAAAACAAATGAATGGAAGTATTTCTTCATGCACCATGTGGAACTCCTTGCCAGTTGATGTAATGAAGGTCAAAACTATAAGGGTATGTCTACACTACCACCCTAGTTCAAACTAGGATGGTAGTGTAGACATACCCTAACAATGTTCAAACAAAGTACTAGATAAGTCCAAGTCCATCAACAGTGATTTGTAAGACACTCTGGGTGTCCATAAACATCTCACTGTGATAAGCTGGACCTAGACGACAGGGGACAGGTGTCTTGATGACGCCCTGATCTCTTCATTCCCTCTGCACGATGAGGCACTGGTCCCCAACAGGAGACAGGACACTGGGCTAGGTTGACCTTTGGTCTGACCCTGTGTGATTGCTCCTATGTCCCTCTAGTGTTTCCCTTAGTCTGAAGGGAAGTCCCTTGGGATGGAAAATTGCTGCTTCATTTTGCGATTGGTAAAACGAAAGAGTTTTCCACAGAGATCAGAAGGGAGGAAGGGAGGGGAGGAGCCAGAGAGCCAGAGGGAAGGCAGCTGAATGGAGACCCAGGTAACCAGGGCCTAGAACAAAGTTGTCCCCGTCCCCTCCCTCCTGTGCTACCTGTATTTCCCTCTGGCAGTCCCAGTGTCGGCATTGGGGGAGGGGACCGATCGGTCACTGCCCACAGGGCTCTGTGCCAAGAGTGAGGGGTGGAGCTGTTACTGCTTCTTCCCTCCCTCCCCCCACTCACACACACACTGCTGGTCTCTCTACGACACCGCTCCCACCCCCCTAGTCCCAAAGAGTTGGGTTCTCTGCCACCCTCCTCCCTACCGTCATGCTGCTGCTGTCTTTTCCTCCCCACAGCGCTGGTCTTTCTATCATGCCCCCTCCCACACACACTCACCAGGTCCCAGGGTTCCCTTTGTCCCCCCCACCTCTGTCCCAGGCACTACTACCGTCAGAAAATTTCTCACTGGCACGTTTCTTGGGGGGAGCAGGCCAAACCCAAACCTGCCCACTGGAACGTGTCAATTCCAGGGCACATGGGCCAGGCAGGTGCCTCAGCACGGAGCGGAGGGTCAGCGAGAGCTCCCAGGCCTGAATTAGGCAGCAGGGGTGTTCACAGGGCGGTGGGAGACCCGGTGGTTAGTGTGAGCTCTGTGCGATTGGAGCAGGGGTTTGACCCTGGATCCCATGTGAATGTCTGGAGCGCTGGGCTGGGGGGTTCTCTGTGCCCTACAAGGTCAGAGTGTTGTGGGCACAGCCCCACTGACCATGGGGCAGGTCGCTCGGCTGTTGTCAGGGCCCTGGGCAGGGATGCAATGGAGCGAGGCTGGAGGAAACAGGCTGATCCAGCCGTGGATGGGGTAACAGGGCACCTTTATTGCTGATGCTCCTTCTGTCTCAGACCCCACCCACCTGGGATAGGAGTGAGCCAAAAATGTACCCAGCTTACACGCTTTTGGGGGACACTTTAATCTTCCTAATCACTGTTTAAAAGATCTTCACGTGGCTGTCTTGTCACAAACCAATTCTACTAGCCAAATACATGGAGAGGGGTTGGAATTACAATTCATCCACTAATTCAGCTCTCATGCTAATGGACTCAATTGTACCGAGGGTTGGCTGGGACACTATCAACCTAGCATTCAATGAAGGTGCAAACAGCTCTTTGTGCAGATTCTTGTGTTAGGAAGGATACTATCTATTGACTTTGATTCTTATCTACTTCATTGTAAGCACCCAATCTTACTGATTCCCAGTTCTGCCTTCCTGTTTTTCCCTGTGATTTTCCAGACCCTCTGCTCCCTGTCTCCCACTCCCCCCTTCCTTTTTTTCCTTCCTTCTCCCACCCCCTCCTATTTGTTTTGGATCTGCACATCCTAAAACAAAATGATTAGGGGTTTGGAACGAGTCCCATATGAAGAGAGGCTAAAGCGACTGAGACTTTTCACTTTCGAAATGAGGAGACTGAGGAGGGATGTGATAGAGGTCTATAACATCATGAGTGGTGTGGACAGGGTGAATAAAGAAAAGAAGAGCTAGAGGACACCAAATGAAATGAATGGGTAGCAGGTTTAAAACTAATAAAAGAAAGTTCTTCTTCACATAGAGCATAGTCAACCTGTGGAACTCCTTGCCAGAGGAGGCTGTGAAGGCTAGGACTACAACAGAGTTTAAAGAGAAGCTAGATAATTTATGGAGGTTAGCTCCATAAAAGGCTATTAGCCAGGGGATAGAAATGGTGTCCCTGGCCTAGGTTTGTCAGAGGCTGGAGAGCGATGGCAAATCGCTTGATCATTGTCTTTGGTCCACCCTGTCTGGAGCACCTGGTGCTGGCCACTGTCGGCAGACAGGCTACTGGGATAGATGGACCTTTGATCTGACCCAGTACGGCCGTTCTTATGTTCTTATGTTAAACTCAAAACTTCGGTCATCTGAAGAAGTGGGCTGTGTCCATGAAAGCTCATGATCTCATCTACATGTTTTGTTAGTCTATAAAGTGCTACCAGACCATTTGTTGTTTTTTCCTTTTCTCTTAGTCTGTAAATACCCTTATCAATTACATCACCCTTGAGGCCCTAATTTAGCAGTGTGAACAACCAGTTAATCTATAATCATAACCATGTTCTGAATATAATTACAGCTGCTCCCGCGTAGAAGGCTAGCTCAGTGTTCTGAGCATTGGTCTGCTAGACTTAGAGTTGTGAATTCAATCCCTGAGGGGCCCATCTAGAGAAAATCTGTCTGGGATGGTACTTGGTCCTGTTATGAGGGCAGGGCACTGCACTTAATGACCTCTCAAGTTTTCTTGCAGCTCTGTGAGCTAGGCATATATGAATGTTAACAGCTTTTGAGTGGATGTTGGCAAGTTTCACATCACAACACTCCTGGCATCAGCAGTGTACAGGGGAACAGGAGATGTGACCCTGAGTGTATAATTCACAATGGATAAGGGGGCAAGGGAGAGAGGGAGATAGCATTGCTAACACACAGGCCATTGACTGAAAGGTTACATCTTGGGTGCAGCTGCATGCTCCTCTATCCCAACCAAGCAGGGAAGGAAGAATCGGAACAAGTCTGTCAATGAATAGAAGCAGCATCTCCTGGGGCCATGTCCCATTACCATGGTCACAACTACCCTGACCCCTTATTTAACACTTATACACCCCAGTAGAACTGACCAGAGTTGAGCCCACGTAGCCAGAGGTAGGGAGGGGAAGAAACAGCCTCACTTGTGCTCCACAGCTGCCTGTGCCTCTGTGATTCTACTCGCTCACTCCACAAAGACAGAGGATTCCTGTAGCCTGGAATCTCCTTCCCCTACCTCAGTTTCATAAATATTATTTTCCTTTTGGTCCCAGGTAGCTAAGTCCATGGTGGACTCGTGGGTATTAGCAAACCCGTCCTCACACAGCAGAACTGGAGGGGGCTTGTCTGGCCTATGGAGTGTAAGGCAAAGACCTCTAGATGTCCCCTATGAACACCATTGGGAGTGTGATGGGTTGGACCTCCTCAGGATATCAGGTAATGTGCTGAGATACCAGTGAGCCGCCTTTTCTGTCAGTCCGGGGACACTTTAGTCCTGTCTTGCTGAGCCAGGCTCTGCAGACTCCACCAGCAACATACCGGTAGGTCCGCAGCCAACTGCGGATTGACTCAGACACAGAGATCAGCTTGTGGAAGTCTCAGCTAAAGGGGCCTGCCACAGAGCCCAGGAGCCCAACTCTCTTGGAGGAAAGAACCAAAAGTGTATGAAATTTGCCCCTCCCTCAATATGGAAGAAGCCGCGCACAACCTCCTGCTAGCCCAGTTAGAAATGCCTTAATTGGGTATCAAGATTAACCAGAAATACATTTATTAATTAGAAAGAGATGCATCGTTAGTGGCTTAGAGGTAGCAAACAGAGCAACGTGGATTGCTAAGGGTATGTCTACACTACAAAGTTAATTCGGACTAGCGGAGCGCTTAGTTCGAACTAGGTAAACCTCATTCTACGAGGATAAGCCTTGTTCGAACTTACTAGTTCGAATTAAGGGCTGTGTAGCCCCTTAATTCGAACTAGTGGGAGGCTAGCCCTCCCCAGGTTTCCCTGGTGGCCACTCTGGGCACCACCAGGGAAACTCTATTGCCCCCCTCCCGGCCCCGGACCCCTTAAAGGGGCACGGGCTGGCTACGGTGCCCGTGCCGGGTGTAAGCCTGCCAGCACCCAGCCAGCAGACCCTGCACCTGGCACGGCTCGAGCCAGCCACCCGATGCCCCCCAGCCCTCCCCCTCTTCCCAGGACCAGGCTGGCGGCTCCCGGGAGCTTGCCTGGGACCGCAAGAGGCGGGCACCCGCCTGGTCCAGTGCAGACATCGTGGACCTCGTCCACGACCTCCACACTAGGCACAGGAAAGCGGCCGTCTAGGTCAGGAGAGCTGCCAGCCTGGCCACTCAGGAGCAGGTTTGCATGAAAATCAAGGTGGTCCATTGAGACCCCCGACCCTGAGCCCTGAGCTTAGAATGGCCGTCCTGGGTCAGACCAAAGGTCCATCTAGCCCAGTAGCCTGTCTGCCGACAGAGACCAACCCTAGGAACCCCAGAGGGGATGGACCAAAGACAGTGACCAAGCCATTTGTCTCGTGCCATCCCTCTCCAGCCTTCCACAAACTTCGGGCAGGAACACCACTTCTACCCCCTGGCTAATACCACTTCATGGACCCAACCTCCATGAATTGATCTCACTTCTCTTTAAACTCTGTTCTAGTTCTAGCCTTCACAGCCTCCTGCAGCAAGGAGTTCCACAGGTTGACTCTTTGCTTTGTGAAGAAAAACTTTCTGTTATTAGTTTGATGCCTGCTACTCATTCCTTTCCTTTGGTGTCCTCTAGTCCTTCTATTATGGGAACTAATGAAGAACTTTTCAGTATGCACCCTCTTCACCCCACTCGTGCTTTTATAGACCTCTATCATATCCCCCCTCCATCTCCTCTTTTCTAAGCTGAAAAGTCCCAGTCTCTTTAGCCTCTCTTCATATGGGACCTGTTCCAAACCCCTCATCATTGTAGTTGCCCTCCCCTCTCCCACCCTCTCTCTTCCCCTCTCCCACCTCCTTTTCCCTGTCTCCCCCAGTTTTGTTCAATAAAGACAGATTCTATTTTTGAACACAATTGTCCTTTATTTTGTACATCAGGAAGGGGGGCTAGGGAAGGGTAAGTGGAAGGAGGTGAGGGAGGAATGGGGTACAAGCCCCCGATGGGGAGGACTGGGCTGGTTCTGCGGGCTTCTGGGGGTGGAACCTTTCCTGCAGCCCCCCAATTGCCCCCTCTCCCCAGATGGCAGCCTGCGGCAAGTGCAGCCGGTCTGATGGCCGAGTGCTGTGATGTGCCCAGTGTGGGTACTCCGGGCAATCCAAGCCAGGACTACTTTGCAAGCTGGGCACCCCTGAGAACTGTCTGTCCGGGGTGCGGGTCGGGTCCCTTTAAGCACAGCCCTCGGCTAGCCTGAGACAGCATCTCCACGCTCTAAGTCCTCATCTGATGCCCTGCTGGCACTGCTTCCGGCCAGCCTTAAACCCGGTTCAGGGTCCACTCTGTGTGGACATGCTAGTTCGAATTAGCAAAACGCTAATTCAAACTAGTTTTTTAGTCTGGATGCGTTAGTTCGAATTAGCTTAGTTCGAATTAACTAATTCGAACTAAGTTAGTTCCAATTAGCGCTGTAGTGTAGACATACCCTAAGGCAATAACACAAGGCATGCAAACTAAGCTTGATTCATTAATGAAACTGGTTACAAACAGTGATTCCTCAACTGAGATATTGTTTTTGGTAGATTCCTTGACAGGCCTAGTGTCTTTCAAGCAGGGGGTCAGGGCTGTTTCCCACTGTGGCACTTTCAGTACAGAGGGTGGGGGTCCATAATAGACTTTAAAAATACTTTGCTACTAAAGGTTTGTATCCAAGGACCCCAAGCTCACAGATTCTCTGGCCTTTGATTGGTATCTTCACTGTTAACCAAATGCAAAACCTCTTAAAGAACCATGAAATGTGCACCTGTCAAATCCTTCCTGTAAGTGACACTCAAACTATTTTAAGCTTCTGTCTGTAAAGGCCTTGAAAATCCAGCCATTGCAATCAGCTGAAGAGGGAACTTTAATTTCTCTGATAAGTTTGGCTGTGTACTTTTAGGCAAATACACTCAGAATCTCCCACTTTCTAGGACACAGCAATCAGATAATGTTCTGATAAGGGTGATTTTTAATTAAGAAAGAAAAAGAAAAATAGAGAAAACACATATGATCGAACATTACTTGGTTGCTTGGTATTACAGAGCAACTGGAAAAGGGATTAAAAACAGAGGGAATTGTTTCCCAGGGATTTAAGTTGGAAATTTACAATGAAAGGGGGTAGTTACATGTGCTCAGTCCAGAGAAGACCAAGAAATCCCCAAAATAAAGAAAATGACCTCCTCTCATCTTACTAAACATTCCCTGTTCTACTCACACAGCTGTTGTTTATGGAAAGTGAATATTTGCCATTCATGGATGATTCTCAATGCCAGGTTCCCCAGCTCTTCACTAGTTCTTCTAGGGGCTGTTTTCCTGCCATACAAGAACAGAAGGGGCTCCAAGTTACAGTTCAGAAGCCCACGTTGTTTTTTCATTGGCTCTCCTGGACTGTTGCCATTCCACTTCCTGCTTCTGTAGCAGGTAAGGAAATTAGGGTTTGGTGTAAACAATTAACTAGTGACAATTAACCCCCACCCCGGACAGACAGTTCTCAGGGTTCCCTGCTGGCTTGTCTACCTTGATGAGGGACAGCAAAGCAGTCCTGTCTTGGAGTGCCCTAAGTGCCCTAAGTGCCCAGGACAGCACTAAGGAGAGCGTCCACTCTGGTCCTCCCCACCAGGGGCTCGTGCCCCATTCCTCCCTCACGTCCTTTCCCCTCCCTAGCCCCTCTTCCTGATGTCAAATAAAAGACACGTATGTTCAAAAACAGAAACTGGGTTTATTGAACAAAACTAGGGGGGGAGGGGATGAACCTCTGCGGAGACTGGGAAAAGGAGGTGGGAGAGGGGAAGAGAGAGGGTGGGAGATGGCCGTGTTCCTCTGTCTAGTGCGGAGATCATGGACATTGGGGGCATCCCCCCCAAACCTAAATAAGGTCCATGATCTCCACTCTGGACCAGGAAGGTGCCCATCTTCTCCAGCCCCTGTCTGGCTCCTGGGAGCTGGAAGACTGCTCCTGTAGAGCTTTAAAACATGAACACTAAATACGCAAGAAACAAAAAGGCCAATAAAAATCCAACATATTTTATTTTTAAAGAATCTTATGATTTGTAGACCATTCTCATAACTTTGTGTAGGCGTTCCTTGTGATTTTGGGGTTGGCAATACTGCTCTTTGATTGATGAATTTAGAGAGGTCTCCCTTCAGTTTCCCTTTCCACCCTCCTTTTTTGTCACAGGTCATCAGAGAATCATAGAGACAATGGAGAGTAGGGTGAGTCCATGACTCTGGTTAATGACTGGTCAGGGTGACTAACTATCATCAGCCAGTGATCTGAATGAGCTATCTACTGCCATCTGTTAATCAACTGTAGGAAAAGGCTTCATGAGCAGACCTTATTTATATAGACCACCTCCTTTGCCACAGAGATCAGTAGACATACTTGCTGTGTCAAGGTGATCAATTTTGGCTCTTTTAGGTTGAAATTCACTTAAGACTTGGAGCTGGGAGAATGAAATGCTGTTATCCATATTGTATGATTAAAAGGTAAAAGACCTGAACTTAATATGACCTGGCTCAGGGTCTATCATAACTTGAACACTAAGCAGAGGATAGTGAGTCACATCTAACTGAAAGTCACAGAAGATGGAAACAGGTTTTATTTCTGGTATAGAGTCTATTTGGGAGTCCTCAATTATATCTGACACTTTACATCCAGGCTTCGTCTAGACTGGCATGATTTTCCGGAAATGCTTTTAACGAAAAAGTTTTCCGTTAAAAGCATTTTCGGAAAAGAGCATCTAGATTGGCACGGATGCTTTTCCGCAAAAGCACTTTTTGTGGAAAAGTGTCCGTGCCAATCTAGATGCGCTTTTGCGCAAAAAAAAGCCCCGATCGCCATTTTCGCCATCAGGGCTTTTTTGCGGAAAACAGTACTGTGCTGTCTACACTGGCCCCCTTGCGCAAACGATTTGTGCAAGACGGCTTTTGCCTGAATGGGAGCAGCACAGTATTTCCGCAAGAACACTGACGATTTTACATGAGATCGTCAGTGTTCTTGCGGAAATTCAAGCGGCCAGTGTAGACCGCTGGTAAGTTTTTCTGCAAAAGCAGATGATTTTGCCGAAACAGTTGCCAGTCTAGACACAGCCCCCAGTGTTTAACGGCAGAGCAGACTAGAATCAATTGAGAGTCTTTGTCTTGTTCCAGTGATCGCTCGAGCAAAAATCATTGATAAAATCTTGTGTAGAGTGACCTTGGACTTAACATGCAGGCAGTGTGTTGAAAGGCAGTGCAAAGGAGGTAACGGTAGTGAGGTACCATATTACTTAGTGAAATCATTGGTGCTGAAATCACAAAGGACTGGAATTTAACCACAGAACTGACACTCTCTTAACAAAGACTCCATTTTTGCTATTTAAAAAGTAAATCAATGTAACAGAAAACTGCAACTCTCTCTGGTAACTTTTTAAAAATCAAACTTTAAACTTTATTGAAATAATTGGCTAGTTTGCAATTGAAAATATTTGACCTACACTTAAGGCAACGGATTTAATTTCGTGTAAAATTTTGCATAATAAAGGATGGCATTTTTTTAAAAATGTTCAACTATCTTGATATACATTTTGATCAGATCTACTTCTGATGTGATATTTGTGTGTGGTTGTGTTTTGTTGTGTGGTTTTTTTTTTTTTGCTCAACAAAAAATCCTGGGGGACAGCACCAAAACGGTTTGAATTGAGCCCCGCACTTCTTAAAGCAGGCCCTATTCCCAGGCATGTGGCGATTTACTGCTGTATAGAAACGATCAGGCGAACAGAATTCCATGCACATCACACAGTGGGATGACCCTGAGAAATAATTTCATGTCCGGGAACTCTTACTATCCTGGAGGTACATACGAATTTGATCATTACTAGTCATCACTCATGCAAATCTGCTAGAACCGTTAGAGATCTAACAATTAGCAGCAGAGGATTCCATGGGGGAGTTTGGGGCCCCATGTTGTGAGAAAAATTGAAATGTTGGGCTTAAGTTTGTGAAAGAAATCCAGTGAAACAAAATGCAGAGAAGTTAAAATGGTGGTAGGAGTGGGGATTTTTTCTTTTTTTTTCCCTACACCACACAATTAGCCATTGGAAATTACAGCTATAAGGTGAGCAGGATACAAAAGAAATTGGCATTGAATACAGATGAGAGTATCCAAATATACAGTAACAAAGGCTAAAACCTTCCTGGTTCTGGGTATAAGGCAAACCTGTTGAGGTTTAGGAGGAAACTTTCCCTTGAACAGGATAACCGTGTATACCTCTGTGGCATTTCCTCTGAAGCTGCCAGAACTGGATACTAGAGACAGGATATGGACCTGGCAAGTCCCACATCCCTAGATATCTACCAGACAAAATCATTGCTTAACTGGAGTAATTTCTCATTGCCAGGACATGTGAAGTGGTGGAACACTTCACGGCATACAGAGATGTTCCATGCCAAACCAGGTGAAAGTCAGTCACTTGTTAGCATCTTAATACCTCTCTGTCTGGCATAAAGTGGGACGCATAAGAAAAAACGTCCCCTGTGGACTTCCTCTCAGACTAATGAAGCCTCCCTCTTTTGAGGGTATCATTGAAATGGATCCCAAATCCACCATTAAATGGTTCTCGAAGCCACATTGAGTCATCACACTGGAGTTGCACTGAAACATACCAGGAGCTGAAAATGTCTGTTCGGGTACAGGGAGCTAACGTGTTAACATCCATTTCTTGCCCTCTCTTTGCAATGTGGAAGAAACCAGTCAGCAAGTCGTATGGTTCTGGACTCAGAACCATTTCCCCTTCTGAGACAACACACAGACCATTTGTTCCCACAGTTTCTTGGTTTTCATCCCATAAACAAAGGGGTTTAGCACGGGGGCAATGAGCTGGTCGAGATCGGCCAGCAAGATGTGAATATGTCGAGGGACATTATGGCCAAAGCGGTGGGTTAACACGCTGAAAAAGGCTGGGACGTAAAATAGGAGGATGATACAGACGTGTGAGCCGCAGGTGCCAAGAGCCTTGAGCCGAGTGTCTTTGGTGGGCAACTTGAAGACAGCCCGGAGGATCAGCACATAAGACACAGCGATGAACATAAAATCTGCTACAATAGTTAAGAGAAACATTGAAAAGCCAAACCAGATATTGATGGTTATGTCTGCACAGGCCAGCCTGGCCACCCCGATGTGATCACAATGGGAGTGTTCAATGACATTGCTTGCGCAGAAGGGCAGCCGTTTGAGGAGAAAGACAAAGGGGACAACCAGACAAAAGCTTTTGATGACAATGGCCGTGCCTATTTTCCCAATGTTTGCATTGGTGAGGACAGTCGTGTACCTCAGGGGGTTGCAGACGGCGACGTACCGATCGAACCCCATGGCCAACACGATGGCCGATTCTGTAGCAAATACAAAGTGCATAAAGAACACCTGGGTGAGGCAGGCACTGAAGGAAATGGCCTTGGGTCCAAACCAGAAGATGGCCAGTGTGTTGGGCACGGTGCAGGTGGATAACAGTATGTCGGCCACCGCCAGCATGGAGAGGAAAATGAACATGGGCTCGTGCAGCCTGCGCTGGGTGGCGATGAGCAGGAGGAGACCACAGTTCCCCACGACAGCCACCATGTACATCAGCGTGAAGGGGATGGAGATCCAGGGGTGCCAGGGCTCCAGGCCCGGGATGCCGACCAGGACGAAGCTGAGGTGACTGAACGTTGTGCTGTTGGGCGTGGCCATGGGGCGCTGAGAGCTCCGCTTGGGCGCCGGGCCCGGCTGAAAGGAGAGACAAGGTCAGTGCTTGCTGGGCTCTCGCCGCCTCACACTCACTTCTCACTTCCAAATCACACCCTGCGTCCCTGGTGTGAGAGCTGCACTCAGAGCTGCTCAGGGCAGAGCCAGAGCTGGTGACAAGGACCTGTCAGGAGCTCACAGGTGACCACTAGACAAACCAGCCACAGAGCAGGCAGGGCCGGGCGGAGAGTCTCAGAGAGCCCAGCCCGTGAAGCCGGCCTCCCTCAGCTCCGGGACACACCTGGAAACAACAAGGGACAGTTCAGCTACTCAAGCTCCATGGTGATTTATTGCCCCAGCTCTGGCCCTGCTCCCTGCTTTGCCACTGAGAGACGCTGAACCCCCCAGAGGGCCTGCAGAGCCCACGAACACAGCGACCACTCAGAGGTGCCTCAGTGCAGAAAGGGGCACTAATGGATTTGGAGCCTGGGGACACAGGACTGGGCCCAGGATCCCAGCTGTGGCCGGACTGGCCCGAGACACGGCGGGGATAGAATCTCCCTGCACCTACGGACAGTCCCCGGCCATAGAGCCACCCGAGCGTGTTTGGCTCCAGCCCCGCGCTGGGGGCTGCTGTTCATCTGACCCCTGAGTCCTTGTTATTTCCAGCGCCCCTGGAGCTTCACACAGTGTTGCTTGGCTGGTAGGGGGGATCCATCCTGCTAACCCAGCACCCAGTCCATGGTCCACTGTGGCAAAAAAAATTCAGCCTCTCCCTGGTGAGAACTGGCCATCGCCGGGCAGAGGATCCTTCGGGCAAGTTAATCATTGGCTTTAATTAGCAAATTATTATTCAGTTACACCCTATATTTGAGAATGTCACCTGTCTGTCTCTGTGTGTCCATCTGTCTGTCCGTTCAAGAATGCCTCTGAAGTGGTAAGAACCAGGGTCACCCAGTTTCCTGGGCAGCCACTTCTTATCCTAAATTCAAAGTAAGGTCGGCGCTTTTCTGTGCCAACAACATTGGCTGAGCCTGGAGTGGGACTGGGTCTGAGCACACCGCACAGGAAAGAGAGAGACAAACCCGTCCCCTCTCCCCACTGCCTGGGACTGCCCAGAGTCCCCTCCCCCCAGGTACATTGCGGGGGCTGAATCTTCCCTCCCACTTCCCACTGTTGGCTGGTCTCTCTTGCAGGCAGCGAAGGGAAAGCGGCAGAGGCAGCAGGATGTGCAGTTGGCTGTGTTACTCATTGTGGTTGGTAGAGCAGAGGGGGATGGATGGACCAGGACCTACCCCAGCCGGGGCACATGAATCCCTCCCTGGAAGTGCCTGGCGGATTGAAGCAAAATGCAGGACAATGTAGCACTTTAAAGACTAACAAGATGGTTTATTAGATGATGAGCTTTCGTGGGCCAGACCCACTTCCTCAGATCAAATAGTGGAAGGAAGTAGTCACAACCATATATACCAAAGGGTACAATTAAAAAAAATGAACAAATATGAAAAGGACTGAGGAAGTGGGTCTGGCCCACGAAAGCTCATCATCTAATAAACCATCTTGTTAGTCTTTAAAGTGCTACATTGTCCTGCATTTTGCTTCAGCTCCCCCAGACTAACACGGCTACATCTCTATCACTATTCTACATGGCGGATTGAGGCAGCCATGGAAGGGCACTTCTTTTGTGCCCCAAGCTGCGACAGAGCCAAAAGCCTGGGGGAGCCCTCTCTCCTGAGAAACCTGAACCCCTCCTCCCCAGCCCAGCCCAGCCGAGGGCCATGGCAGGTTCATTTTATTTTCCAAATTCACACAGTACGGGAGTGTCAGCTCCGAGTAAGGCCAAGTCCCCTCCCAGCGACACCAGAAGGCCCTGAGGAGAGATGAAACCTCCCACTCCCCACTGCTACTGGTGGCTAATTATTGCAGCTCCGGGCGATCCTGGAGAAGAGTCACGTTCCCCCACATCTGCCCCTGCCCTTCCCTGCAGCCCTGGTGCTGCTCCCGGGGAGGAGGGAGGCAGGCTGGTCTGACTGGACCCTGCACTGGCCCAGGCTGGGAAGGCCCGTTGGCAAGAGCCGGACTTTGCTCTTTGCTGTTTTAACTTGTCGCCCCAGGCCAACAGCTTGTCAGTAAGTGCTCCCTGGGGCCACAGCCAGGCCCAGCTCGGAGACACCCAGGAGACTTTCTAGGGTAACAGCTGAGCAGGATCCTCTGGCACGAAGGACCCCCCATGGGCTCTTCTGCGCCCTGGAACATCCTCCAGATGCAGAAATCTCCGAGTGCCCCAGACAGGGACGTTCCATTGCAAACCCTGCCTAGGTGCCGGCGCCTCCCTACCAAGTCCCTGGGGCTTTTCTCCTGGCTGCAGAATCCCTGCTGCTCACCCCAGCCCTTCTCACTGCTTCAGTTGCATCCCTGGGCAGCCTTTCCTCAGCCCCCCGCCCCACCCCAGGCAGGCCCAGGCCCCAGCAGCCCAGACGCAGAGTGTAGGAGCAGAGATGTCAGCGGCTCCATGAGAATTGCACCTTCCCTCCCAGCACAGAGTAACTACAGAGCGTCCGTCTGTCCCTGCCCGTCTGTCCATGCACCCGCCCTCTCTGCCCCCTCCAGCCCTGCCCCCGTGTCTGTGTCCTGGACGTTCATTCTCATTTCGTAGTGGAGTCATTGGTGGCTCAAGGGTAGGAAATGCTGGTGCCTCTGCCCGGCTCTGCTGGGCTCTCGGGCAGGGAAACCAAGACTTGTCTTCACCCCGTGGTTTCCGCCCTGAGTGGAGCTGAGCAGGGTGCCCTGGGGAGGGGCAGCGGATTTATCCCTGCAGTATCAGGGGCAGAGAGAGGCCAGGACATTGGAGGGGATGGGGAATGTCTTGGTGCCGTTCCCGGGCTCACTGCGCCCAGCAGCCATGGGAGAGGGGACCAGTGAGGCTCATTGCAGGCAGTACACTGGCTCTGTGCCCCTGGCAGCCCGCTCTGTGCTTCCCCTGCCTTTCCTTCCCCTGCGGGTGCCATCCTGCTCCCCCCGACCTGCCCCCGCTCCCAGGGACACCAGGGGACATGGAGGTTTCCCTATACTGGGTCCTTGGCAAGCTCAGATCCCGCTGATAACACGAGAGGGCACCTTTCTCAGCAGGGGGGCAGTCATGTGGGAATCCCCCCCCAAGCCCTCACCAGGCTGCTGCCCCAGACGGGGATGAGGAGTCTCTGCCTGGGATCCAGGTGGGGAGCTGCAGAGGCAGGAACCGCACTGGCCGGGGCTCGGAGGCAGGGACATTTATCCTGCCTGCCTGGGAGTCCCAGCGGGGTCGGAGTCAGCAGGGAGCCCTGGGCACAGAGCAGTTTCCAGCTCAGCCACAGGCAGGGGCAGTCTGGGGTCAGGGGATTTGGGTGTTTACAGGTGTGTTGTTCCTGGTATCTTGGAATCGAAATGCCGCTGGAAATTCCCCCTCCAGTTCCAGCAGAGATGCAGCTCAGTCAAATGGGGCCTGAGCAGCTTCTGTGCAGTGGAACGCCTGTCTAAATTTGTTCTTCTGTAACAGGTGCCACCGCAACCTACCAGAATGATGATAATTTATGGGGCATGGTGGTACCGAGGTACAGAATAGAGAGCAGTGGGAGAAGCTCTATCCCCAGCACAGAGCATCCTTGGGAGCTCACAATCCCCCAAATCCATGTTTGCTAGGGTGACTCCTCCGTGCCAACAGAGGAATTGTGGGTCTATGCAAATGAGCCCAGAATAGAGAGCAGGGGAGTGGAACTAGACAGGAAAGGAAACAGAGATGCCGAGCTAACATGAGTAGACCCAATTAGTGACTGTGCCTTGGAGCAGCGAGTCTTGGAACCGGAGCACGGTATTGGGAGATTAGACACTGGCAAGATAGGAATTAGGGGGAATATAATGGAGGTCTGTAAAATCATTTGTAATTCACACACCTAGTGTGGTTCACTGTCCCCTGGAGTGGCACTTTGCACACTTTAGCTATGGCTATACTGCAGAGCTTTTCCGAAAAAGCGGAGGCGTTCTTTCGCCATCCCTGTATTCCACTCAATGAATACATTTGGCCTGAGTAGAAAGGCCAAATTTAGGAAAAGTCTCTTTCAGAGAAAAAGTGGAAAAAGATGCCCAATTTGCTCATCTTTTTCCAACTTCTCTCTGCAGTGTAGACATGGCTTTACAACAAGATCTAAGAACAAGGGAAGTCTACAGATTAGCCTGAGAGCCAACTGCCTTTGGAGTTCAACCTAGAGACTCCTCCACTAAGCTTTAGAGGGCTTATGTTTTGAATCTTCTAGGTGGCGGTTACATGTGCATGGTCTGGGGAAAATGAATAAGGACATATGATTTACCCCTTGCCATAACACAAGGACAGGAATCACCGGATGACATTAACTAGTAACAGGTTTAAAAGAAATGAATACAATTATTTCTACACACAGTCAATGCATGGAACTCCTTGCCCAGTGATGTTTTGAAGGTTAAGCCAAAAACAGTGTTGAAAGAATGAACTAGATAAATCCAGGGACATCAATGACTATTAGTGATTGGTAAGATGCTCTGGGTATCCATAAACGTCTCATTGTGACAAGCGGGGCTAGACGATAGGGGTCGATGGCCTTATGACTCCCCACTGTGTTCATCCCCTCTGCACCACAAGGCACTGGCCCCCATCAGACGACAGGACACTGGGGGTACGTCTAGACTACCGCGTTTTGTCGACGGATGTTTTGTCGACAGATACTTTCGACAAAACTTCCATCGACAAAGAGCGTCCAGACACACTGAGTTCTGTCGACAAAGCAAGCTGTATTCTGGACACAACGTTACAGGCAATAACACCTTCTGTTGACAGAGTTCTGTCGACAGAAGGTGTTATGCCTCGTAAAATGAGGTATACCAGCGTTGACAAAACTGCTGAGTTCTGTCGACGTTATGTCGACAGAACTCAGTGGTAGTGTAGACGCTGGTATAGTTTTGTCGACAAAAGTCCACTTTTGTCGACAAAACTAGGTAGTCTTGACAAACCCTGGGCTAGGTTCACCTTTGGTCTGACCCTGTGTGGATGATCCTATGTCATCTTTCCGTTTTCCTTAGTCTGAAATGAAGTTCCTAGGGATGAAAAGTTGCTGCCTCATTTTGTGATCGGTAAGACTGATGAGTTTTCCATTGAGATTGGAATGGAGGAGGGGAGGGGACGAGCCAGAGATGCAGAGGGAGGGCACCAGAGCTGCGGCCCGGGCAATTAGAGCCCAGAAGGAAATCATAGAATCATAGAATCATAGAATCATAGGACTGGAAGGGACCTCGAGAGGTCATCGAGTCCAGCCCCCCGCCCTCAAGGCAGGACCAAGCTCCACCTACACCATCCCTGACAGATGTCTATCTAACCTGTTCTTAAATATCTCCAGAGAGGGAGATTCCACCACCTCCCTTGGCAATTTATTCCAGTATTTGACCACCCTGACAGTTAGGAATTTTTTCCTAATGTCCAATCTAAACCTCCCCTGCTGCACTTTAAGCCCATTACTCCTTGTCCTGTCCTCAGAAACCAAGAGGAACAAATTTTCTCCTTCCTCCTTGTGACACCCTTTTAGATATTTGAAAGCCGCTATCATGTCCCCCCTTAATCTTCTTTTTTCCAAACTAAACAAGCCCAGTTCATGAAGCCTGGCTTCATAGGTCATGTTCTCGAAACCTTTAATCATTCTTGTCGCTCTTCTCTGTACCCTTTCCAATTTCTCCACATCTTTCTTGAAATGTGGCGCCCAGAACTGGACACAGTACTCCAGCTGAGGCCTAACTAGTGCAGAGTAGAGCGGCAGAATGACTTCACGAGTTTTGCTTACAACACACCTGTTGATACAACCTAGAATCATATTTGCTTTTTTTGCAACAGCATCACACTGTTGACTCATATTCAACTTGTGGTCCACTATGACCCCTAGATCCCTTTCCGCCATGCTCCTTCCTAGACAGTCGCTTCCCATCTTGTATGTATGGAACTGATTGTTCCTTCCTAAGTGGAGCACTTTGCATTTCTCTTTATTAAACCTCATCCTGTTTACCTCTGACCATTTCTCTAACTTGCTAAGGTCATTTTGAATTATGTCCCTATCCTCCAAAGAAGTTGCAACCCCACCCAGTTTGGTGTCATCTGCAAACTTAATAAGCGTACTCTCTATCCCAGTATCTACATCATTGATGAAGATATTGAACAGTACGGGTCCCAACACAGACCCTTGCGGAACTCCACTTGTTATCCCTTTCCAGCAGGATTTAGAACCGTTAACAACAACTCTCTGACTATGGTTATCCAGCCAATTATGCACCCACCTTATCGTGGCCCTATCTAAGTTATATTTGCCTAGTTTATCAATAAGAATATCATGCGAGACCGTATCAAATGCCTTACTAAAGTCTAGGTATTTGACATCCACCGCTTCTCCCTTATCCACAAGGCTCGTTATCTTATCAAAGAAAGCTATCAGATTAGTTTGGCATGACTTGTTCTTCACAAGCCCATGCTGGCTATTCCCTATCACTTCATTACCTTCCAAGTGTTTGCATATGATTTCCTTAATTACCTGCTCCATTATCTTCCCTGGGACAGACGTTAAACTGACCGGTCTGTAGTTTCCTGGGTTGTTCTTATTCCCCTTTTTATAGATGGGCACAATATTTGCCCTTTTCCAGTCTTCTGGAATCTCCCCTGTCTGCCATGATTTTTCAAAGATCATAGCTAAAGGCTCAGATACCTCCTCTATCAGCTCCTTGAGTATCCTGGGATGCATTTCATCAGGACCTGGTGACTTGCTGACATCTAACTTTCCTAAGTGATTTTTAACTTGTTCTTTGTGTATCCTATCTTCTAAACTTACCCTCTCTCTGCTTGTATTCACTACGTTAGGCACACCTCCAGACTTCTCAGTGAAGACCGAAACAAAGAAGTCATTGAGCATCTCTGCCATTTCCAAGTTTCCTGTTACTACTTCTCCCTCCTCACTGAGCAGTGGGCCTACCCTGTCCTTGGTCTTCCTCTTGCTTTTAATGTATTTATAAAAGGTCTTCTTGTTCCCTTTATGCCTGTAGCTAGTTTGATCTCATTTTGTGCCTTTGCCTTTCTAATCTTGCCCCTGCATTCCCGTGTTGCTTGCCTATATTCATCCTTTGTTAGTTGTCCTAGTTTCCATTTTTTATATGACTCCTTTTTTATTTTGAGATCATGCAAGATCTCCTTGTTAAGCCAAGCTGGTCTTTTGCCATATTTTCTATCTTTCCTACACAGCGGAATTGTTTGCTTTTGGGCCCTTAGCAACATCCCTTTGAAAGACTTCCACCTCTCCTCAGTTGTTTTTCCCTTCAGTCTTGCTTCCCATGGGACCTTACCTACAAGTTCTCTGAGCTTATCAAAGTCTGCCTTCCTGAAATCTATTACCTCAATTGTGCTGGTCTCCCTTCCACCTTTCCTTAAGATCATGAACTCTATTATTTCATGATCACTGTCCCGTATACTGTCCCCCTGCACTGTGCTTCCTGAATTTCCCTCAAGCCGCCCTTCTCTGGTGCTGTGCCAGTGTCAGCATTCGGAGAGAGGCTCGATCAGTGACTGCCGGCAGAGCTTTGTGCCAAGAGTGGGGGGTGGGGCTGGCGCTGCCTCCTCCCCCACCGGGTGTTTCTCTCCCCTCCCTAGACTGGTCCTGCCTTCCTAGAAAAAATAAGCCAAGAAACTAAATGAGCTGGGTCTGCTCCCCAACCCACCAATGGCCAGTCCATCTGCTCCTCGCCTCACAACTGCTGTGATGGACGTGTGTGTGCCAATCAGCAGCAAATGGCCCTCCCACCTCTCCCTCTGCACCCCCCCCGCCCCACTGCTCGTCTCTCTAACACCCCCACAGCACTGGTATCCATAACACTCCCAAGGCCCAAAGGGTCGGCATCTCTGCCATCCCCTCCCCCACCCTCATGCTGCTGGTGTCTGTACTTTCCGAAAGGGCTGGTCTATCTATCACCCCACCACCACCACACACAAACTCATCAGGTCCTAGGGTCCCCCTTCTTCCCCCACCCTCAGGCCCTCCTGCAGTCAGAGACTCTTGCTGGCACGTTTCTTGGGGGGAGCAGGCAGGGGGCCAAACCCAAACCTTCCCGCTGGGACATGTTGGTTCCCACATCACATGGGCCGGGCAGATGCTTCAGGGTGGTGCGACGGGTCCACGAGAGCTCCCAGGCCTGAATTTGGCAGCAGCAGAGTTCACAGGGGGTGGGAGACTTGGTGGTCAGTGTGAGCTCTGTGCTACGTGGAGCAGGGGGTTGACCCTGGATCCCATGTGAGTGGGCTGGGGGTTCTCTGCACCAGACAGAGGTCAGTGTGTTGTGGGCACATCCCCACTGACAGGGAGGCAGGTCACTCGGCCGTTGTCCGGGCTGTGGGCTGGGATGCAGCGGAGTGAGGCAGGCCTGTGTGAGTCCAGCATCCATCGTGGAAGGACACTAGAATGTGCTGGTGATTGGCCATAATGGAGCCCACAGGCACCGGCACCCAAAAGGGAAATAAATGGTTATACAATTGTGAGTCCCAACATGAGTCTCGTGGTGGATGAGCTGCGGAAGCTGGACACAAACAAGATCCTGGCTTTCCCCTGGGTGATGGTAGCCCTGCAGAATTGACAGAAGGCATGTCAGAAGGAGAACACCCCCAAACAGATCCCTCCCCCCACCCGGGGCAGCATGGACTCTCTTCCTCCCCTGAGGGGGGCAAGGGAAGCCAGGAACTTGCAGATTTACAGCTGCCTTCACGACATATTTGTTAGAAAAGAACAGGTTACCCAGAGGTGGATGGGGTAACAGGGCACCTTTATTGCTGCTACTCCTTCTGTCTCAGATCCTACCCGCCTGAGATGTGCGTGAGCCAGGAATTTACTCAGGTTGCACCCCTTTATCTTAGTTAGTCTGTAAATACCCATATCAATTCCCTCACCCTTGAGTGCCTAATTTAGGGGTGTGAACACCCAAAGAATGCATAACCAGAACCATGTGTTGAAGATAATTACACCCGCCCCTGTTTACTATTCACAGCTTTCAAGCTGAGGATGACAGGTTTCACATCAGAATACTCCTGACATCAGTGGTGTACAAGGGCTACAGGAGATGGGACCCTCAGGTTTTGTCTAGACTACAAGTCTCTTTCGAAAAACAGTGTCTTGACTGCAACCAGTACTTTCGAAAAAGCAAGCCGCTTTTTTGAAAGAGAGCACCGTGGTAGTCTGGATGCTCTCTTTTGAAACAGCACAGTTTGAATTCCATGGCACCTTTTTTTGAAAGAGCATTTTTGAAAAAAGGCATTATTGCTCGCAAAATGAGGTTTTCCGCAGGCGAAAAAACTTCCGTATTTTTCGATATACTTTTGAAAGAACGCGGCAGCAGTCAAGACACAGGGGAAGGTTTTTTTGAAAAAGGCCACTTTTTCCGAAAAAACCCTGTAGTCTAGAAACACCCTGACTGTATAATTCTCTGCAGATAAGGGGGTGAGGGAGATAGCACTGCTAACACCCACACCATTCATTCACAGGTTCTATCCTGGGTGCAGCTGCATGTTCCTCTATCCCAAGCAAGCAGGGAAGGAGGAATCAGAAGAAGTCTGTCAATGAATAGAAGCAGCATCTGCCGGGACTGTGCCCCCTTATCATGGTCGCAACTACCCAGACCCCTTATTTAACCCTTCCACACCCCAGAAGTATTGGTCAGAGTTCAGCCCACGTAGCCAGAGGTAGGGAGGGGAAGAAACCACCTCACTCGTGCTCCGCGGCTCCCAGTGCCTCTCTGTGACTCTAACCGCCCAGTCCATGAAGACAGAGGATTCTTGTAGCCTGGAATCTCCTTCCTACCTCAGTTTCATAAATATTATTTTCCTTTTGCTCACAGGTAGCTAGGTCCATGGTGGACTCGTGGGTATTAGCAAACCCGTCCTCACACAGCAGAACTGGAGGGAGTTTATCTGGCCTGTGGAGTTTAGGGCAAAGACCTCTAGATGGCCCCTATGAACACCATTGGGACTCTGATGGGTTGGGCCCCCTCCAGATATCAGGTAAGGTGCTGACATGCCACCAAGCCGCCTTTTCTGCCAGCCTGAGCACTCTTTACTTCTGGTTTGCTGAGCCAGGCTCTGCAACCACCTCCAGCAGCACACAGGTAGGGCCTCACCCAACTGCGGATTGAAACAGATACGGAGATCAGCTCCGGGAAGTCTCAGAAGGGGCCTGCCACAGCACCCATGTGCCCAACTCTCATGGAGTACAGAGCCAAAGTTATATGAAATTCACCCCTCCCTCAATGTGGAGGAAACCACACACAACCTCCTGCTACCCCAGTTAGAAATTACATAAATTGGGTATCAGGATTAACCAGAAATACATTTATTAATTACAAAGAGATACATTTTTAGTTGCTAAAGAGGTAGCAAACAGAGCAAAGTGGATTACTAAGGCACTAAAACAGGGCATGAAAACTAATCTTTATTCATTAATGAAACAGGTTACAAACATCGATTCCATAACAGAGATATTGTTTTTGGTAGATTCCTTCACAGGCCTAGTGTCTTTCAAACCTGGGTGTCAGGGCTGTTCCCCCGTGGCACTTTGTGTGCAGAGGGTGAGAGTCCACAAGAGACTTTAAAAATACTTTGCTACTAAAGGTATGTGTCCAAGTACCCCAAGGTTACAGATTCTCCAGCCTTGAATTGGTATCCACGGAAGGTGCACCTGGCACCTGGCACCTGGCAATTCCTTCCTGTAAGTGACACTCAAGCTATTTTAAGCTTCTGTCTGAAAACTCAGCCATTGCAATCAGCTGAAAAGGGAACTTTCATTTCTCTGAGCAGTTTGGCTGTACAATCTCAGGCAGGTGCACACAGAAGCTCTGGCCTTCTAGAGCATGGGAACCAGACCATGTTCTGAAAAGGGTGCTTAGTGTTTAAGAAAGAAAAAGAAAAATAGAGAAAACACATATAATAGAACATTGCTTGGCTGCATGGTGTTACAGAGTAACTGGAAAAGGGATGAAAAACACAGGGAATTGTTTCCCAGGGATTCAAGTTGGAAATTTACAATGAAAGGGGGTAGTTACATGTGCTCAGCCCAGAGATGGCCAAGAATCCCCAAAATAAAGAAAATTTCCTGATCTCATCTAACTTAACATTCCCTGTTCTACTCACAGAGTTGTAGGTTATAGAGTGAGTCTTTCCTTAGGCTTCCATGTCACAAGATTCTCCATGCCTGGTTCCTGGTACACTTTAGGGATCACTGTGTGTTCTTTTTACCATTAGAGTTGAGGAAATTAGGCTTCAGTCTAAACAATTAACTAATGAGATGAGACTTGAGCTATCTGAACCACCCCTCTGGCCCCATTCACCTCATAGTCAAGCAGTTCTCCCCTGCTACCCTCAGTTCCAGGCCTTTTCCTTCCAGATGATTTCAACTATTTCTGTGGATCGGGAGGAAGAGGAGACACAAACTAAAGACCTTGATTGTTTTCTACCCTCATCTTTTATAGGTTTTCCATAAAGCCGGAATCATTTTTTGATGCCTCCACCTCTCGCAAGAAAAGTTCATCCATTCAAGAGGGATGATAGTGTCAGGTGATCAGGTCACCTGACTCTGTAGTATCTCATTGTCTGGCTTTTCCATTGTGGTACTTGAAGTGTTAGAGGTGGGTGTCACCCAGAAGGAGCACAGCAGAACTACTGGTACACGGTCAAAATTCCTAACTTGTGACACAAAAACGAGACATGCATAGAAATAGGACAGTCACACTGAGTAAACCGTAACTCATGGGAGGGATCATTGGAAAACTTATCTAGCATACAACATTTCAGAAATACAGAATATGGAGGGTTACATCCCGCAAGATCGCTGGGCTGCTACCAGGTTTTCCAGTCATAAGGCGATTCACTGCTCTACAGAAAGGATCAGGTGAACAGATGTCCATGCACATAGGGCAGTGGGACGACCCTGTGGAAGAGTTTCATGTCCTGGAACTCTTACAATCCTGATAATATGTACAACTTGGATCATAACTAGTCATCACTCATGGAAATCTTTTAGAACCGTTAGAGATCTAACAATTAGCAGCAGAGGATTCCATGGGGGAGTTTGGGGCCCCATGTTGAGAGAGAAACCAAAATGTTGGGCTTAAGTTTGTGAAAGAAATGAAGTGAAACAAAACGCAGGGAATTTAAAATGGTGGTAGGAGAGGGGTTTGTTCTCTTTTTTTCCTACACAACACATTTAGCCACTGGAACTCACGGCTATACGTTGAGCAGGATACAAAAGAAATTGGCGATGAATACAGATGAGAGTATCCAAATGTACAGTAACCTTCCTGGATCTGAGTATAATTCAACCCTCTTGAGGTTTAGGAGGAAAATTTCCCTTGCCCAGGATAGCTGTGTACACCTCTCTGGGATTTCCTGTGAAGCCGCCAGAAATGGGTACTAGAAACAGGATACGGGTCACGTGGACTAGGACTCTGATCTTCCTGGCAAGTCCCACATCCCTAGATATCTACCAGACAAAATTATTGCTTAACTGGAGGCTTTTCTCATTGCCAGGACAGAAGAAGAGGTGGAACACTCCATGGCATGCAGAGATGTTCCATTCCCAAAAAGGTGAGAGTCAGTCACTTGTCAGCATCTTAGTGTGTCTCTGTCTGGCATCAAGTGGGCAGCATAAGACCAAACGTCCCCTGTGGACTTCCTCTCAGACTAATGAAGCCTCCCTATTTTGGGGAGCCATTAAAATGCATCCCAAATCCACCAATAAATGGCTCTCAAAGCCACATAGAGCCATGGCCCTGGATTTGCAATGAAACATCCCAGGAGCTGAAATGTCCATTCTGATATAGGGAGCTAACGTGTTAATGACCATTTCTCACCCTCTTGCAGTGTGGAAGAAGCCAGCCAGCAAATCACATGGCTCTGGACTCAGAACCATCTCCCCTTCTGAGACAACACACAGACCATTTGTTCCCGCAGCTGCTTGGTTTTCATCCCATAAACAAAGGGGTTTAGCACGGGGGCGATTAGCAGGTAGAGATTGGCCAGCAGGATGTGAATGTGTCGAGGGACGTTATGGCCAAAGCGGTGGGTCAGAACAGTGAAAAATGCTGGGACGTAAAATAAGAGGATGATACAGACGTGGGAGCCACAGGTACTGAGAGCCTTCAGCCAGTCATCTTTGGTGGGCAGCTTGAAGACAGCCAAGAGGATCAGCATGTAAGACACAGCGATGAACACAACATCTAGTACAGAGGTTAAGAGAAGCATTGAAAAGCCAAACCAGATATTTATGGTTATGTCTGCACAGGCCAGCCTGGCCACCCCGATGTGCTCACAGTAGGAGTGTGGGATGACATTGCGGGCGCAGAAGGGCAGCCGTTTGAGGAGCAAGACAAAGGGGACAATCAGACAAAAGCTTTTGATGACAATGGCCGTGGCTATTTTCCCTATGTTTGCATTGGTGAGGACAGTCGTGTACCTCAGGGGGTCGCAGACGGCGACGTACCGATCGAACCCCATGGCCAGCAGGACACCCGACTCAGTAGCAAACCCAAAGTGCACAAAGAACACCTGGGTGAGGCAGGCACTGAAGGAAATGGC
Organism: Pelodiscus sinensis; assembly: GCF_052426305.1. Lineage (NCBI taxonomy): Eukaryota > Metazoa > Chordata > Testudines > Trionychidae > Pelodiscus > Pelodiscus sinensis. Next base: position 353,566,932 of record NC_143052.1, on the reverse strand, counting down.
CTTGGGACCAAACCAGAAGATGACCAGCGTGTTGGGCACGGTGCAGGTGGATATCAGTAAGTCGCACACCGCCAGCATGGAGAGGAAAATGAACATGGGCTCGTGCAGCCTGCGCTGGGTGGCGATGAGCAGGAGGAGACCACAGTTCCCCACAACAGCCGCCGTGTACATCAGCGCGAAGGGGATGGAGATCCAGGGGTGCCAGGGCTCCAGGCCCGGGATGCCGATCAGGACGAAGGTGAGGTGACTGAACGTTGTGCTGTTGGGTACGGCCATGGGGAGCTGCAGTTTCTGCTTGGGTGCTGGGCTCGACTAGAAGCAGAGACAAGGTGTCATGGCTCCTTCCCCACGCTGGTACGATAAACACAGAAGTGGGGGCCTGCAAGTGTACCCCAAAACATTATCTACCAGGCTTTGGTATAAAACTTCCCCCCAAAATCTAAAAAACCTAGATTTTGGGAATAAAAATTCTGCTGCCACCACCCAAATATTAATAAAGAAATCAAGGGAAATCTCACCCCTAAAGTAAAAATTAGGACACACCATTAACCAATACCAGGTTGAGGCTCCTGTTCACCCGACCCCTGAGTCCTGGTCATGTCCAGGGCCCCGGCTCTTCCCGCAGCACTGCTGTGCCAGCACGGGGGAGCCATCCTGCTAACCGTGTGCCTAGCTCATGTGCCAGCGTGGCAAATGAAATTCTGCCTCTCCCCAGTGCGAACTGGGCATCACCGGGCAGAGGAGCCCGTGGACAAGTTCTAATCATCGCCTTTAATTAGTTAATTATTATGTCTGTCTCTCTGTGTCCAACTGTCAATCTGTTCAAGAACTCCTCTGAAGCGGTAAGAACCAGGAACACCCAGTGTGCAAGGTAGCTACCCAGCCCTGGAACGTCCGCCGGGCCCCAGGCCAGGACGTCCATTGCAAACCCTGCCTGTGCACCTGGAAGCCGAGTCCCTGGGGCCTTTCTCCTGGCTGCAGAGGCCCTGCCGCTCACCCCAGCCCCTCTCACTGCTTCAGTGGTGTCCCTGGGCAGCCTTTCCCCCGGGTAGCCCCAGCCCCCTGCAGCCCTGACACAGAGTGTGGGAGCAGAGACGTCAGCTGCTCCATGAGAACTGTACCTTCCCTCCCAGCACAGAGTAACTACAGAGCGTCCGTCTGTCCCTGCCCGTCTGTCCATGCACCCGCCCTCTCTGCCACCTCCAGCCCTGCCCCCGTGTCTGTGTCCCGGAAATTCATTCGCATTTTGTAGCAGAGTCATCTGGGGCTCAGGGTCAAGAAACACTGGTGCCTGTGCGTCACTCTAGTGTCGGCTCTGGGGAAGGGAAACCAAGACTTGTCTCCCCCTAGGCTGGGAGAGGAAGGATCAGTATTGACTGCCCTGAGCGAAGCTGCGCAGGGCTGGGCCTGCAGGATTAGGGCCAGGGAAAGGCCAGGCCGTGGGAGGGGATGGGGAATGTCTTGGTGCCGTTCCCGGGCTCACTGTGCCCAGCAGCCACAGAGGAGAGGATCAGTGCGGCTCACTGCAGACAGGACTCAGGCTCTGTGCCCCTGGCAGCCCGCTCTGTGCTTCCCCTGCCTTTCCTTCCCCTGCGGGCGCCATCCTGCTCTCCCCGACCTGCCCCCGCTCCCAGGGACACTAGGAGCTGTGGGGGGTTCCCCTGGACTGGGTCCTTGGCGAGCTCAGGTCCCACTGATGACACACGAGGGCACCTTTCTCAGCAGGGGGGCAGTCGTGTGGGAGCTTCCCTCCCCCCCAAACACTCACCGGGCGCCTGCTCCAGCCGGGGATGAGGAGTCTCTGCCTGGGATCCAGGTGGGGAGCTGCAGGGGCAGGAACCGCACTGGCCGGGGCTCGGAGGCAGGGACATTTATCCTGCCTGCCTGGGAGTCCCAGCGGGGTCGGAGCCAGCAGGGAGCCCTGGGCACAGAGCAGTTTCCAGCTCAGCCGCAGGCAGGGGCAGGCTGGGGTCAGGGGATTTGGGTGTTTACAGGTGTGTTCTTCCTGGTGTCTAGGAATGGAAACGTGGCTGGAAATTCCCCCTCCAGCTCCAGCAGAGACGCAGCTGAGTCAAATGGGGCCTGAGCAGCTGCTGGGCAGCGGAACGCCTGCCTAAATTTGTTCTTCTGTATCAGGTGCCACCGCAACCTACCGGAAGGATGATAATTAATGGAGCATGATGGTACCGAGGTACAGAATAGAGAGCAGTGGGAGAAGACGCCCTATTGGCAGGGGAGTGGAGCTAGACAGGAAAGGAAACAGAGATGCCGAGCTAACATGAGTAGACCCAATTAGTGACTGTGCCTTGGAGCAGCGAGTCTTGGAACCGGAGCACGGTATTGGGAGATTAGACACTGGCAAGATAGGAATTAGGGGGAATATAATGGAGGTCTGTAAAATCATTTGTAATTCACACACCTAGTGTGGTTCACTGTCCCCTGGAGTGGCACTTCGCACACTTTAGCTATGGCTATACTGCAGAGCTTTTCCGAAAAAGCGGAGGCGTTCTTTCGCCATCCCTGTATTCCGCTCAATGAGAGGAATACGGGACGTTCTGAAAGGAGAAATTTTTCCAAAATTAGACCCTGAGTTGAAAGGCCAAATTTTGGAAAAGTCTCTTTCAGAAAAAAAGTGGAAAAAGATGCTCAGTTTGCTCATCTTTTTCCAACTTCTCTCTGCAGTGTAGACATGGCTTTACAACAAGAGCTAAGAACAAGGGAGGTCTACAGATTAGCCTGAGAGCCAACTGCCTTTATAGCTCAACCCAGAGACTCCTCCACTAAGTTTTAGAGGGCTTAGGTTTGAATCTACTAGGTGGCGGTTACATGTGCATGGTCTGGGGAAAATGAATAAGAAAATATTACTTACCCCTTGCCATAACACAAGGACAGGAATCACCGGATGACATTAACTAGCAGCAGGTTTTAAAGAAATGAATACAATTATTTCTACACACAGTCAATGCGTGGAACTCCTTGCCCAGTGATGTTTTGAAGGTTAAGACAAAAACAGTGTTGAAAGAATGAACTAGATAAGTCCAGGGACATCAATCGCTGTTCGTGACTTATAAGATGCTCTGGGTATCCATAAACATCTTATTGTGACAAACGGGGCCTAGATGACAGGGAGCAGATGTCTTGACGACTCCCCAATTTTTTCATCCCCTCTGCACCATGAGGCACCGGCCCCCAAGAGAAGGCCAGACACTGGGCTAAGTTCTCCTTTGGTCTGACCCTGTGTGGTTGCTCCTATGTCCCACGTGTGTTTTGTTCAGTCTAAAGTAAAGTCCCTTGGGATGGAAAGTTTCTGCCTCATTGGTAAAACTGATGAGTTTTCCATTGAGATCGGAATGGAGGAGGGGAAGAGAGGAACCAGAGAGGCAGAGGGAGGGCACCTGAGAGGAGGCCCAGGCAATCTGGGCCCAGAAGAAAATACCGTCCCCTCCCCTTCCCTGCCACACTGTGCTTCCTGAATTTCCCTCGGGCTGCCCTTCCCTGGGGTTGTCCCAGTGTCAGCATTGGGGGAGGGGTTCGATCGGTCACTGCCGGCAGGGCTCTGTGCCACGAGTGAGGGGTGGGGCTGACGCTGCCTCCTCCCCCACCAGTGTTTCTCTCCCCTCCCCAGACTGGTCCTGGCTTCCCAGAAAAAATCAGCCAAGCAACTCAATGAGCCGGGTCTGCTCCCCCGCCGGGCAACAGCCAGTCCAGCCGCTCCTCCCCCCACAACAGCTGTGATGGACGTGTGTGTGCCAATCAGCAGCAAATGCCCCCCCCCAACTGCTGGTCTTTCTAACACCCCCACAGCACTGGTATCCGTTACACCCCCAAACTCCAACGAGTTGGTCTTGGTTCCAACCCCGTCCCCCACCCTCATGCTGCTGGTGTCCCTACCACACCTTCCCACAGGGCTGGTCTATCTATCACCCCACCACCACCACACACAAACTCATCAGGTCCTAGGGTCCCCCTTCTCCTCCCACCCTTAGTCCCTCCTGCAGTCAGAGACTCTCGCTGGCAGGTTTTTTGGGGGGAGCAGGCAGGGGGCCAAACCCAAACCTTCCCCCTGGGACATGTTGGTTCCCACGGTACATGGGCCGGGCAGATACTTCAGGGTGGTGCGGCGGGTCAGCGAGAGTTCCCAGGCCTGAGTTAGGCAGCAGGGGAGTTCACAGGAGGTGGGAGACCAGCTGGTCAGTGTGAGCTCTGCACGATTTGGAGCAGGGGTTTGACCCTGGATCCCATGTGAGCGGCCGGAGCACTGGGCTGGGGGGTTCTCTGTGCCCCACAAGGTCTGTGTGTTGTGGACATATCCCCACTGACCCAGGGGCAGGTCACTCGGCCGTTGTCCAGGCCCTGGGCTGGGATGCAGTGCAGTGAGGCAGGAGGCCTGTGTGAGTCCAGCATCCATCGCGTAAGGACACTAGACTGTGCTGGCAATCACCCGTAATGGAGCCCCGTGGCCACTGCCTCCAGCACCAGCATCCAAATGGGAAATAAATGGTTAAAAAATTGGAGTCCAGATGGAGTCTCGTGCTGGATGAGCCGGAGAAGCTGGATACAAACAAGCTCCCCCCACTCTGGGCAGCTGCTACTCCTTCCATCTCTGATCCCACCTGCCTGGGATGCGAGGGAGCCAGGAATTTACTCAGGTTAAACCATTTTATCTTAGTTAGTCTGCAAATACCCATATCAATTCCCTTGAGTCCCTAAGGGTATGTCTACATTACAGCACTAATTCGAATTAGCGTTTTGCTCATTCCAACTAGCGCGTCCACACTGATTGGACGCTGGGTCCCATGTAAGGGCGGCTGAAACCGGTTCTGGCAGGGCATCAGGTCAGTAGTTGCTTTGTGTGGCTGCTGTCTGAGGCTATCTGAGGCTCATGCTTAATGGGACCCCCCCTGAACAGCCAGTTCTCAGCTTTTCTGCTTGCTTGCCTACTTCGCAGAGGGACAGCAAAGCGTTTTTCTCTCCATCTGCCTGTGTCGGTGCTTCCCATTGGGACTGCCACCACAGTTGGCACCATGGAGCCAGAGCTCGCTCTGGGCATGCTGCTCCAGTTTTTGGACTTGCTGCTGCAAGTCTGCCAGCAATGGGTGGAGGCTGCCTTGCACCATCTGGTTCAGGTCAGCCCCCTGCCTCTCCCCCTGGCCTTCCTGGGGGTCGTGGAGGAGTGACAGCAGCGCTCAGATGCCAGCGTGCCTGTGACGGACCGGGCCGTGTCTGGGCACAGCTGAGGGTGTCCGCTCAGGGTGAATTGCTCAAATCCGGGGCTCCTTACAGCCCCCAGACTGGTGACCTCTCCACACAGGCCACAAACCAGTCCCACAGAGCGCTTCAGCAACCTGCCTGAAGCCTCACGAGCAAAACCCCTCCGACACCCCAGCAATATCCGTGCCCCAGATGGCCCCGGGCCTATACACAGGTGGGGGGTCCTAGCACCCAATCCCACCTACCCCGAACAAGTTCTGTCCGGTTCCAAGAAACCAGCCACAGATCTCTGGTCAATTTACCCTCTGGATCCTACCCACAAATCACGCTGGGCCAATCCTTTAGCGTCTAACAACTAAAGGTTTATTAACACAAGAAAGAAAAGCATGAGAGAAGGTTATTAAAGTACAGTACGTTACATGCACCGAATCTCCCAGTTCTTGATGCAGGCTCTAGCAGAGATGTTGCAGCTGCTGGTTTAAAAGTTCTTATTGCACATCCTAAGATCAGGATGGGTCCAAAGGTCTTCCGGGCTCTTCAATCCCTGCAGTGCTGCCTCTGGGATGAAGTGCTGAGCTGAGAACAACATGGCATCGACCACATGGCCTCTTTATACCCCCTTCCTGGCCTCTTCTCCAGCTGCCCCACCAAACCAAGGCTGTCTCCCCAGCTGGGGTCTTTGGCTTCTTTCCTTCACGTGCAGCCCAGCCAAAAGACCCAGGCCTCTGCTTTCCTATCCTTTTTGATAAAGTATTGAGGCCCCTCCCGACCAACCCCTGCTTAGCCTTAAGGTTAAAAGAGATTGTTTAACAGCTATGGGTAACATCCTCCATTTCTCTAATTCACACATTTGAAACCTACAACGTATTCCCTTCTCCATAGGTTTAATTTTACACACACTAATGATACACTCGTCAATATAAGAGAAAGAGACCCAGCGGATCGTGAAGTGAGGATTGCTGAGTTACATGAAATAATTTGATTAAAGCACTTTAGAATTAGGTATATTCATGTCCATATGTCCATTTCATAAAGCATGCAAGGTGCGTGTCACAGACCTCACCCTAGACATGCAAAGAAACATCCCCAGTGAGGAAAATGTCTGTTTTGCTACAGGGAATTGAAATGTTAATGTCCATGGTTCAGTTTTGGGAGGCCTTCACCTTGCCATGAAGAAGAACCCTGCTAGCAAGTCTCATTGCTCTGTCTCAGCACTATCTCCCCTTCCGAGACAACACGCAGACCATTTGTTCCCGCAGCTGCTTGGTTTTCATCCCATAAACAACGGGATTTAGCACAGAGGGTACGAGCACGTAGAGATTGGCCAGCAGCTTGTGAATGTGTTTAGGGATATTGTGGCCAAAGCGGTTGGTTAGGAAATTGAAAAAGGCTGGGACATAAAATAAGAGGATGATACAGATGTGGGAGCCGCAGGTGCTGAGAGTTTTGCACCGGGCGTCTTTCGTGGGCAGCTTGAACACAGCCCTGAGGATCAGCACATAAGACACAGAGATAAGCAAAAAGTCTAGTATAGTGGTTGTAATAGACACTGCCAAACCATACCAGATATCTATGGATATATCCGCACAGGCCAGCCTAGCCACCCCGATGTGGTCACAGTAGGAATGCGGGATGATGTTGCTTGCACAGAAGGGCAGCCGTTTGAGAAGAAAAACAGCAGGGACGATTACACAAAAGGTTCTGAAGACAACGACTGTGGCTATTTTACCGATGTTCGCATTGGTGAGGACAGTCGTGTACCTCAGGGGGTCGCAGACGGCGACGTACCGATCGAACCCCATGGCCAGCAGGACGGCCGAATCTATGGTAATCCCAAAGTGCAAAAAGAACATCTGGGTGAGGCAGGAATTGAAGGAAATGTCCTTGGGTCCAAACCAGAAGATGGCCAGCGTGTTGGGCACGGTGCAGGTGGATAACAGTAAGTCGGCCACCGCCAGCATGGAGAGGAAAAGGAACATGGGCTCGTGCAGCCTGCGCTGGGTGGCGATGAGCAGGAGGAGACCACAGTTCCCCAGAACAGCCGCCGTGTACATCAGCGTGAAGGGGATGGAGATCCAGGGGTGCCAAGCCTCCAGACCCGGGATGCCAACCAGGACGAAGGTGAGGTGACTGAACGTTGTGCTGTTGGGTGTGGCCATGGGGCGCTGAGGGCTCTGCTTGGGTGCCGGGCCCGGCTGGAAGCAGAGACAAGGTCAGTGCCTGCTGGGCTCCCGCCCCCTCACACTCACTTCTCACTTCCCACTCTCGCCCTGCAACTTTGGTGTGAGAGCTGCACTCAGAGCTGCGCAGGGCAGAGCTGGAGCCGGTGACAAGGACCTGTCAGGAGCTCAGAGGTGACCACTCGACAAACCAAGCCTAGAGCAGGCAGGGCCAGGCGAAGAGTCTCAGAGAACCCAGGCTGTGAACCCGGCATCCCTCAGCACTGGACACACCTGGAAACAACAAGGGACCGTTCAGCTTCTTGAGCTCCGTGAGGATTTGCCCCGGCTCTGGCCCTGCTCCCTGCTTTGCCACTGAGAGACACTGAACCCCCCGGGGAGCTGCCAATCCCACGAACACAGTGACCACTAAGAGGTGCCTCAGTGCAGAAAGGGGCACTAATGGATTCGGAGCCTGGGGACACAGGACTGGGCCCAGTATCCCAGCTGCGGCTGGACCGGCCCCAGACACGGCGGGGATAGAATCTCCCTGCGCCTACGGAGAGTCCCCGTCCATAGAGCCATCTGAGCGTGTTTGGCTCCATTCTGCTAACCCTACTGCCCAGCCAATGGGCCAGCAAGGCAAATGACAGTCAGCCTCTCCCCGGTGGGAACTGGGCATCTCCGGGTAGAGGAGCCTGCGGGCAAGTTGACCTGCTGCAGCCAAGAGGAGACCAGGAAGGAGGTATACAGGAGCCATGTGGCATCCTCCATTTTATGCTCAGCTCAGCTCTTCACCCCAGATGCAGCACTGCAGGGATCAAGGAGCCAGAAAGAACTGTGGACCCATCCTGACATAGGATGTGCACCAAGGATTTTTAAGCCAGCAGTTTTTACATCTCTGCTGTGAGCCTGCATCGAGAACGGGGAGATTTGATGCATGTAACGTATGATACTTTAACAACCTTACTCTCGTGCTTTTCTTTCTTGCAGTAAGAAACCTTTAGTGTTTAGATGCTGAAGGATTGGCTCAGTGTGATCTTGTGGGTAAGATCCAGAGTGTATATTGACTTGGGATCTGTGGCTGGTTTCTTGGGACCGGACAGAACCCAGTTGGGGAAAGTGAGATTGGGTTCTAAAACCCCTCACCTGTGTGCTAGGCCCAGGGCTGTTAGGGGCACGGATATTGCTGGGGTGTCGGAGGGGTTTTGCTCGTGAGGCTTCTGGCGGGCCAAGCAGGCGGCTGAAGCACTCTGTGGGACTGGTTAGTGGCCTGTTTAGGAAGGTCTCCAGTCTGGGGGATGTAAGGAGCCCCGAGATTGAGCAACTCGCCCTGAGCTGATGCCCTCGGCTGTGCCTGGTCTGTCACAATTGAAAGAGCCTGCTTGTGTGTCTGTTTCCGTCCATCTGTCTGTCCATTTGAGTACTCCTCTGAAGCGGTAGGAGCTAGGAGCACCCAATGTTCCAGGCAGCTGCATCTTATCCTCACTTCAAAGCAAGTTCCAGGCTTGGCTGTGCCATGAACATGGGCTGTGCCTGGAGTGGGGCTGGGTCTGAGCACACCGCACAGTAAAGAGACACCCCCCGTCCCCTCTCCCCTCTGTCTAGGACTGCCCAAAGTCCCCTCCTCCCAGACACTCATTACGGATGTTGGGGGGAGGGATGAAGCTCCCCTCTCTCTGCTGGCTTTTCCCCCTTGCAGGGAGCGAGGGAAAAGTGGCAGAGGCGGTGGATGTGCCGTTGGCTGCATCACTCACTGCAGCTGGGGAGCGCAGAGGGGGATGGATAGGACAAGCCCTGGCTGGGGCACATAAATCCCTCCTGGAAGTGCCCGTAGGGTTGGGGCAGCCATGGAGGGGGGATTCTTATCAGCCCCAAGCTGCTGCAGGGAGAGAAAACCAGGGTAAAGAAAACCAGGGTAACCCTCTTTCCCAGGGCAGCTTGGAACCAGAACCCCTTCTCCCCAGCCCAGCCCAGCCCAGGGCCAAAGCTCCAGTGAAGCCTGGGCATGTCCATGGGATTTCCAAAATTCACACACTGCAGAGTTGCAGCCCGAGTAAGGCCGGGTCCCCTCCCAGCGCCAGGGGGAGTCCCTGAGGAGAGACATAACCTCCCCCTCTCCTCTGCAACTGGTGGCTGAAGACTGCAGCTCCGGGCAATCCTGGAGAAGTGTCACATTGCCCCAGAACTGCCTCTGATGGAGTTTCCTGTCCTTCCCTGCAGCCCTGGAGCAGGGGGGGGGGGACAGGCTGGTCAAGCCGGACCCTGCTCCAGCCCAGGGTGGAAAGGTCCATTGGCGGGAGCTACAGGTTGCACTTTGCTGTTTTTAACTAGCTACCCCAGGCCAGCAGCTGGTCAGTGAGGGCACAATGGGGCACAGGCAGGCCCAGCTCGGAGACTCCCAGGAGAATTTCCAGGATAACAGTTGAGCAGGAGCCTCTGGCATTAATGACCCTCCCCCCCCCCATGGGCTCCTCTGGGCATTCGAACGTCCACCGGGTCTGGAAATGGCCGAGTGCCCCAGGCAGGGACCTTCTGTTGCAAACTTCGCCTGGGCGCCTGGATGCTGTGACCCTGGGGCCTTTCTCCTGGCTGCAGATGCCCTGCCGCTCACCCCAGCCCTTCTCACTGCTTCATGGTACTGGGCACTGCCGGAATGGGCCTGGCTGCCACACAGACCCGATTTCCCAAGGACAGAACCTGCCCAGCCCAGAAAGGCAGCGGAGCCAGGCAGGGGCCATGGGTGAGGCTCTGCCCTTTGCTCTCTGGGGCTCACCGGCTGCCCTGGCGCAGGGAGGGAAATGCCGGAGCTGCGGTTGCCAAGCTTGAAGACTGTCTTGGGCCAGCGTGTGCCCTGGGGTCAGCGGGACACGGCACCCAGACAGCCCCACTGTGTGTCCCTGGGCAGCCTTTCCCCAGCCACCCCAGGCCGGCCCAGCCCCCGGCAGCCTTGACGCAGGGCTTGGGAGCGGAGACGTCGGCTGCTCCATGAGAATTGCACCTTCCCTCCCAGCACAGAGTAACTACAGAGCGTCCGTCTGTCCCTGCCCGTCTGTCCATGCACCCGCCCTCTCTGCCACCTCCAGCCCTGCCCCCGTGTCTGTGTCCCGGACGTTCATTCGCATTTCGTAGCGGAGTCACTGGGGGCTCAGGGTAGGAAATGCTGGTGCCTCTGCCCGGGCTGCTCTCGGCTCTTGGGCAGGGAAACCAAGGCTTGTGCCCCTGGCAGCCCGCTCTGTGCTTCCCCTGCCTTTCCTTCCCCTGCAGGCGCCATCCTGCTTCCCCCGACCTGCCCCCACTCCCAGGGATACCAGGGGCCTTGGGAGGTTCCCCTGGACTTGGTCCTTGGCAAACTCAGGTCCCACTGATGACACATGAGGGCAACTTTCTCAGCAGGGGGGCAGCCGTGCAGGCCCCCTCCCAACACTCACCGGGCTCCTGCCCCAGCTGGGGATGAGGAGACTCTGCCTGTGATCCAGCTGGGGAGCTGCAGGGTCAGGAACCGCACTGGCCGGGGCTCGGAGGCAGGGATTTTTATCCAGCCTGCCTGGGAGTCCCAGCGGGGTCGGAGCCAGAAGGGAGCACTGGGCACAGAGCAGTTTCCAGCTCAGCCGCGGGCAGGGGCAGGCTGGGATCAGGGGATTTGTGTGTTTACATCTGTGATAGTTCTGGAGGCGAGGAACGGAAACACCGCTGGAAATTCCCCGTCCAGCACCAGCAGAGACGCAGGTGAATCAAAGGGGCCTGAGTTTGCTTCTCTAACAGGTACCACGGAGACTTGCTGGAACCCTGACAACTTATGGAGTATAGTAATACCAAGATACAAAAGAGAGCAGTGAAAGTCTCCATTAATAACTGCGTTTTGAAGCAGTGAATTTTGGAGCCAGAGTTCCACAGACTGGGAGAATAAATACTGGCAAGATCCGAATAAGAGGGAATATGATGGAGGTCTGTAAAAGCATGAGTAACCCACATGCCCAGTGTGGTTCACTGTCCCATGGAGTGATTCTTAGACCACTTACAGCAAGAGCTAAGTACAAGGGAACTCTACAGCCTGTATCACAAGCCAGTTGGCTTTATAGCTCAAGCTACAGTCTCCTAAACTAAACTGTAGAGGTCTTAGGTTTGACTCTCCCCAGTAGCAGTTAGGCATGCATGGCCTAGAAGGGAAATGTTATTTACTCCTCTCCATAAAACCAGGACAGCAATCATTAATTAGCAGCAGGTTTAAAGAAGGTGAACAGGAGTGTTTCTACACCCAATCAACAGGTGGAACTCCTTGCCAATTGATGCTGTGAAGGCCAAGGCAATGATCTTTTGTCTACACTGCAGGGTTTTTGCGCAAGCAACCTTTTGCCGTAGAGTCCTTGCCCAAAAACTTGTTGCACAAAATCATGTCCAGACCTCAAAGAGCATCGCAAAAGCGATGTGCTTTTGTGCAAGACAGCATCCACATTGCAAGGATACTCTTGTGTAAGAAAGCTCTGATGGCTGTTAGAAATAAAAACTGCCCCCCCTGTAAAAAGTTTGGCCAGGCCGCTTTTGCTGTAGTGGGCTGCAGTACTCCTTGGGAGAAACCGGCCGCACCCTACCTGCATACCATTGCCTTTAGAAGAATGGAAGGTGTGAAAAGGGGAAAATAGCCTCAGACTCTCCCACCTGTCACCTTGGCGTGAGAACTGTGGGGCTTAACTGGTCGCATGAAACCTGCTCAGTTTCGGCCCAATCCCTGGGACACAGACCCCCCACTTCGTGACCATTGGGCCATATATGGTGATATGCAAGAGCGGGAAAGCAATGTACAGATTTGGGGATAAATACTCATCGCACAGTTCTTTCTAGGAGGTCTTCACAATACACGTACCACCATGTGTGTGCCTTCCTGTATACTTCAAAGCGTTTCCGGCCTGGTCAACCAACCAGCCACCTCCCCCGACTCTCGGGAGTAACCAAGGGCTTTGCAACCGAACCGATATCTTTGAAATGTTCCGTGTGCTGTGTAAGTTTTTATGTATGATTGGATTTTCTTTGTTGTATAAGCTTAGTGTTGTAATTTTTGGTAGTACATAGATTTTGTGGTTATTATTGTTATTAATAAGCATAGCTGGATATTTTTAGAATAGAGAATATTCTCCTTGCCATTCTCATCTTTATATCTCTGACACGTTTAACTAGAAATCGTAGACTAAATAGAATAAATACTGTAAATTCATTATTAACACGGTCTATTAAAAATCTTAGAATAAATACTATAAATTCATCACTGTCATAAATAAATATCCTTTATTTGCTAAAACTGTCCACCCGGTTCTGTCCTTCCCCCCTTGGGTATGCATCATCGGACCTGTGGTTCTCGCTACAATAGCACCTGCACTTTTTCTGGTAGGCTTTTTTTGTACAAGAAACCCATGCGCAGCGTCCACACCTACCTATTTGGGCAGCAGCTGTAGCACAAAAAGTAGTTATGCCTCGTAGGAGGTTTACCTACACCACAAAAAGCCCTCTGATCTGTCAGTTGTAGATTCTCTAGTGCAATAACACGCTTGAGGTGTGAACGCTCTGCCGGTTTTTGCGCAAAAAACTTGTAGTGTAGAAATAGCCCAAAGGTGGGAAATAATTTTTGCCTGGGGCCATTCTGGAAGGGACAGGGCTTAAACAGACAGGGATGGGGCCAGGCAAATCCCCTTTGCCCCCCTTTACCACGAGGTACCCAAGCCCTGGAAGAGGCTTGGCACGCTCCCCACGCCCAGGTCAATCAGGGCGTGGGGTAGGGGAGCATGGGAAACCTCCTTCTGCCCTGTGAGGAGGACGTGGCACTGTGACGTGGGCTCCTCGCACAGCCAGGACAGGGAGACTGAAGTTTCACGTAGCTCCCTCGCTCCCAGTCCCTGTTTGGCCGGGGCGGGGGAGTGCGCAAAGCCTCCTCCGCTCTCCCGCGCGCCCTGTGAGCAGCCTGTGGCGTTTCAAAGCCCCATGTGCTCCCCGCAGGGCGGGAGGAGACTTCCCAGGCTCCCCAGCCCTCAGGCTGTTTTTGGCTGGGAGCAGGGGAGCAGCAGGGTCTCCCTGGCCGGATCCACCCACCAGATGGAGCCCATGGAGGCCCTTTTATCCTCCCCTGAAATAGCCTAACTGTGTTCAAAGGAGGAAGGAGATAATTCCAGGTCCATCAATGGATGTTAGTGATTTGTGAGATGCTCCTGGGTAACAGGGCACCTTAATTGCTGATGCTCCTTCCGTTTCCAATCCCACTCGCCTGGGATGCGAGGGAGCCGGGAAGATACCCAGGTTACACACTTATATCTTAGGGTATGTCTACACTACAATGCTGTGGGATCACATCGTCCTGGAGCACTGGTGAGACCAACAGTGGACCCAGAACTTCAGGATGAAGAAGGACATCTTCCTGGAGCTCTGCGAGTGGCTCGCTCCTGCTCTGCAGCGACGGGACACTCGCATGAGGCCCGCCATCCCCCTCCAGAAGCGTGTGGCCATTGCCCTGTAGAAGCTATCCACGCCGGACAGCTACTGATCCATCGGGAACCAGTTCAGCATGGGGAGATCCACCATCAGAGCAATGCTCATGCTGGTACGGAACTCACCGGCCACTGGGCCGGTGGGGAGGAGGGCTGCAAGAAGGGGATGGGCCGCCCCAGGGAAAAAGTGGTGGGAGGAGGCGAAAGTGCCTCACAAGGGAGGGTTTGGTCTGTCCCGGCCGTACTACACGCTGCCTGCAGGGGTTGCTTCCAGGAGTGGGGCCCGGTGAAGTGCCAGAGAACGAACACTCCCAGCCACCCAGGTGCCCCAGTGATTCGCGGTTTGCTGTGTCCCTCTGCAGGTGGTCAAGGCCATCAACCAGGTGCTGCTCTGCAGGGTGATCCATCTCGCCGACCCGGACGCCGTCATCCGGGGGTTCGACGCCCTCGGCTTCCTCAACTGCAGGGGGGCCATCGACGGGACGCACATCCCCATCCATGCCCCGGAACACCAGGCCTCCCAGTACATCAACAGGAAGAAGTACTTCTCCGTCTTACTGCAGGCCGTGTGTGACCATCGGGGCCAGTTCACGGACATTAATGTGGGCTGGTCTGGCAAGGCACATGACGCATGGGTGTACAGGAACTCCTCCGTGTGCCAGAGGTTGCATGCCAGGACTTTCTTCCCTGACTGCCACATCAGGGTCAGGGACGTGTACATGCCCGTCTGCTGGTGGGGGATGCGGGCTACTCCCTACGGCCCTGGCTGATGAAGCCCTACATGGGGCACCTCAACCTCTCCCACCAGGCCTTCAATGCCAGGCTCACCCGGGCCTGCATCGTGGTGGAGGGGGCCTTTGGCCAACTGAAAGCACGATTTAGGTGCCTCCTCACCTGCCTTGACCTTGCCGAGCACAATATCCCTCCCGTAGTGGCAGCATGTTGTGTGCTGCACAATTTATGCGAATGGAGGGGAGGCTTTTCTGCCAGCCTGGATGGCTGAGGCTGACCACATGGCTGGCCAGTACCGCCGTCATCTGGGAGGCCCAGAGGGAGGCCGTTAGAATCCGGGAAGCCCTGTGGGAGAGCTTCTAGGTGGAAGGAGGAGGACTGAACTCTCCCTGCATGCCCCACTGGGGCCCTTTTCCACCCTGCGCTCCTTCCCCTTTCTCCTCCCTAACCCCCCTTCCTAATGTAAAATAAAGACACCTGTTTTGCCAAGAAAAATCTCTCTTTATTGTACATAACTGGGGTGGGGGAGGGAGGAGCGAGGGTGGGAGAGGAGAGGGGGAAACCTGGGAGGAGGGGGCTGGAAGCGGGTGGAAGGGGACAAAGGGAAGAGAAAGCTCAGGGTTGGGGGTCCTGCTGGCTCTCCCATCTCGCTAGTGCGGAGATTGTGGATGTTGGAGGACTCCCCCCAAACCTCGATGATCTCTGCACCAGTCCAGGCAGGCGCCCGCCTCTTGCAGCCCTGGGCAGGCTTTTGGGACTTGCCAGCCTGGTCCTGGGAAGAGGCGGAGGGCTGGGTGGCAACGGGTGGCTGGCTCATGCCGTGCCAGGTGCAGGGTCTGCTGGCTGGCTGCTGGCTTGCAACTGGCACAAGCACTATAGCCAGACCATGGCCCTTTAAGGGCTCCGGGGCCAGGAGGCGGGCAGAAGAGTTTCCCTGGTTTGGCCCAGAGTGGCCACCAGGGCAAGCTGGGAAGGGCTAGTCTCCAACTAGTTCGAATTAAGTGGCTACACAGCCCTTAATTCGAACTACTTAATTCGAACTAGGCGTTAGTCCTCGTAGAATGAGGTTTACCTAGTTCGAATTAAACGCTCCGCTAGTTTGAATTAAGTCTGCACACCTCCCAGTCATTCTGCACCTCAATCTCACTCATTTTCCTGACTCTGTTTCCCCTACACTAAAACCTCTTCTCCAG
Organism: Pelodiscus sinensis; assembly: GCF_052426305.1. NCBI lineage: Eukaryota > Metazoa > Chordata > Testudines > Trionychidae > Pelodiscus > Pelodiscus sinensis. The sequence goes on along the minus strand of NC_143052.1, from coordinate 353,551,164 downwards.
CTGCCCCACCAAACCAAGGCTGTCTCCCTATCTGGGGTCTTTGGCTTCTTTCCTTCACGTGCAGCCCAGCCAAAAGACCCAGGCCTCTGCTTTCCTCTTCTTTTTGATAAAGTATTGAGCCACCTCCCGACCAACCCCTGCTTAGCGTTAAGGTTAAAAGAGATTGTTTAACAGCTATGGGTAACATCCTCCATTTCTCTAATTCACACATTTGAAACCTACAACGTATTCCCATCTCCATAGGTTTAATTTTACACACACTAATGATACACACGTCAATATAAGAGAAAGAGACCCAGCGGATCATGAAGTGAGGATTGCTGAGCTACATGAAATAATTTGATTAAAGCATTTTAGAATTAGGTATATTCATGTCCATATGTCCATTTCATAAAGCATGCAAGGTGCGTGTCACAGACCTCACCCTAGACATGCAAAGAAACATCCCCAGTGAGGAAAATGTCTGTTTTGCTACAGGGAATTGAAATGTTAATGTCCATGGTTCAGTTTTGGGAGGCCTTCACCTTGCCGTGAAGAAGAACCCTGTTAGCAAGTCTCATTGCTCTGTGTCAGCACTATCTCCCCTTCCGAGACAACACGCAGACCATTTGTTCCCGCAGCTGCTTGGTTTTCATCCCATAAACAACGGGATTTAGCACAGAGGGTACGAGCACGTAGAGATTGGCCAGCAGTTTGTGAATGTGTTTAGGGATATTGTGGCCAAAGCGGTTGGTTAGGAAATTGAAAAAGGCTGGGACATAAAATAAGAGGATGATGCTGATGTGGGAGCCACAGGTGCTGAGAGTTTTGCACCGGGCTTTCGTGGGCAGCTTGAAGACAGCCCTGAGGATCAGCACATAAGACACAGAGATAAGCAAAAAGTCTAGTATACTGGTTGCAATAGACACTGCCAAACCATACCAGATATCTAGGGATATATCCGCACAGGCCAGCCTAGCCACCCCGATGTGGTCACAGTAGGAATGCGGGATGATGTTGCTTGCGCAGAAGGGCAGCCGTTTTAGAAGAAAAACAGCAGGGACGATTACGCAAAAGGTTCTGAAGACAACGACTGTGGCTATTTTACCGATGTTCGCATTGGTGAGGACAGTCGTGTACCTCAGGGGATCACAGACGGCGACGTACCGATCGAACCCCATGGCCAACAGGACGGCCGAATCTATGGTAACCCCAAAGTGCAAAAAGAAAACCTGGGTGAGGCAGGAACTGAAGGAAATGGCCTTGGGTCCAAACCAGAAGATGGCCAGCGTGTTGGGCACTGTGCAGGTGGATAACAGTAAGTTGGCCACCGCCAGCATGGAGAGGAAAATGAACATGGGCTCGTGCAGCCTGCGCTGGGTGGCGATGAGCAGGAGGAGACCACAGTTCTCCAGAACAGCCGCCATGTACATCGCCGTGAAGGGTATGGAGATCCAGGGGTGCCAAGGCTCCAGACCCGGGATGCCGACCAGGACGAAGCTGAGGTGACTGAACGTTGTGCTGTTGGGTGCGGCCATGGGGCGCTGAGGGCTCCACTTGGGTGCCGGGCCCGGCTGGAAGCAGAGACAAGGTCAGTGCCTGCTGGGCTCCCGCCCCCTCACACTCACTTCTCACTTCCTGCTCACGCCCTGCAACATTCGTGTGAGAGCCGCACTCAGAGCTGCGCAGGGCAGAGCTGGAGCCGGTGACAGGGACCTGTCAGGAGCTCAGAGGTGACCACTCGACAAACCAAGCCTAGAGCAGGCAGGGCCAGGCGGAGAGTCTCAGAGAACCCAGCCTGTGAACCCTGCATCCCTCAGCTCTGGACACATCTGGAAGCAACAAGGGACCATTCAGCTACTTGAGCTCAGTGAGGATTTGCCCCAGCTGTGGCCCTGCTCCCTGCTTTGCCACTGAGAGACACTGAACCCCCTGGGAGCTTCAGAGCCCACAAACACAGCAGCCACTCAGAGGTCCTTCAGTGCAGAAAGGGGCACAAATGGATTTGGAGCCTGGGGGCACAGGACTGGGCCCAGGATCCCAGCTGTGGCCGGTCCGGCCCCAGACACAGCAGGGATAGAATCTCCCTGCGCCTACGTACAGTCCCCGGCCATAGAGCCACCCAAACGTGTTTGGCTCCATTCTGCTAACCCTACTCCCCAGCCAATGGGCCAGCAAGGCAAATGACAGTCAGCCGCTCCCCGGTGGGAACTGGGCATCTCCAGGTAGAGGAGCCTGCGGGCAAGTTGACCTGCTGCAGCCAAGAAGACCAGGAAGGAGGTATACAGGAGCCATGTGGCATCCTCCATTTTATGCTCAGCTCAGCTCTTCACCCCAGAGGCAGCAGTGCAGGGATCAAGGAGCCAGAAAGAACTGTGGACCCATCCTGACATAGCATGTGCACCAAGGACTTTTAAGCCAGCAGTTTTTACATCTCTGCTGTGAGCCTGCATTGAGAACGGGGAGAGTCAATGCATGTAATGTATGATACTTTAACAACCTTACTCTCGTGCTTTTCTTTCTTGCAGTAATAAACCTTTAGAGTTTAGATGCTAAAGGATTGGCTCAGTGTGATTTGTGGGTAACATCCAGAGTGTATATTGACTTGGGATCTGTGGCTGGTTTCTTGGGACCGGACAGAACTTGTTCGGGGTAGGTGGAATTGGGTTCTAAAACCCCTCACCTGTGTGCTAGTCCCAAGGCTGTTAGGGGCACGGATATTGCTGGGGTGTCAGAGGGGTTTTGCTTGTGAGGCTTCTGGCTGGCCAGGCAGGCAGCTGAAGCACTCTGTGGAACTGGTTAGTGGCCTATTTGGGAAGGTCTCCAGTCTGGGGGATGTGAGGAGCCCCGAGATTGAGCAACTCGCTCTGAGCTGACTCCCTCGGCTGTGCCCAGCCCCAGCCTGGTCTGTCACAATTGAAAGAGCCTGCCTGTGTGTCTGTTTCCATCCATCTGTCTGTCCATTCGAGCACTCCTCTGAAGCGATAGGAGCTAGGAGCACCCAATGTACCAGGCAGCTGCATCTTATCCTCACTTCAAAGCAAGGTCAGGGCTTGGCTGTGCCATGAACATGGGCTGTGCCTGGAGTGGGGATGGGTCTGAGCACACCGCACGGTAAAGAGACACCCCCCCGTCCCCTCTTCCCTCTGTCTAGGACTGCCCAAAGTCCCCTCCTCCCAGACACTCATTAAGGATGTTGGGGGGAGGGATGAAGCTCCCCTCTCTCTGCTGGCTTTTCCCCCTTGCAGGGAGCGAGGGAAAAGTGGCAGAGGCAGTGGATGTGCCGTTGGCTGCATCACTCACTGCAGCTGGGGAGCGCAGAGGGGGATGGATGGGACAAGCCCTGGCTGGGGCACATAAATCCCTCCCAGAAGTGCCCACTGGGTTGGGGCAGCCATGGAGGGGCGATTCTTATCAGCCCCAAGCTGCTGCAGGGAGAGAAAACCAGGGTAAAGAAAACCAGGGTAACCCTCTCTCCCGGGGCAGCTTGGAACCAGAACCCCTTCTCCCCAGCCCAGCCCAGCCCAGGGCCAAAGCTCCAGTGAAGCCTGGGCATGTCCATGGGATTTCCAAAATTCAGAAACTGCAGAGTTGCAGCCCGAGTAAGGCCGGGTCCCCTCCCAGCGCCAGGGGGAGCCCCTGAGGAGAGACATAACCTCCCCCTCTCCTCTGCAACTGGTGGCTGAAGACTGCAGCTCCGGGCAATCCTGGAGAAGTGTCACATTGTCCCAGAACTGCCTCTGATGGAGTTTCCTGCCCTTCCCTGCAGCCCTGGAGCAGGGGGGGGGAACAGGCTGGTCAAACCGGACCCTGCTCCGGCCCAGGCTGGAAAGGCCCCTTGGTGGGAGCTGCATGTTGCTCTTTGCTGTTTTTAACTCGCTGCCCCAGGCCAGCAGCTGGTCAGTGAGGGCACAATGGGGCACAGGCAGGCCCAGCTCGGAGACACCCAGGAGAATTTCCAGGATAATAGTTGAGCAGGAGCCTCTGGCATGAATGACCCTCCCCCCCCCCCTCTCCCCATGGGCTCCTCTGGGCATTCGAATGTCCGCCGGGTCTGGAAATGGCCGAGTGCCCCAGGCAGGGACGTTCCGTTGCAAACTTCGCCTGGGCGCCTGGATGCTGTGACCCTGGGGCCTTTCTCCTGGCTGCAGATGCCCTGCCGCTCACCCCAGCCCTTCTCACTGCTTCATGGCACCATGCCCTGCCGGAATGGGCCTAGGTGCCACACAGACCCGATTTCCCAAGGACGGAACCTGCCCAACCCAGAAAGGCAGGGGCCGTGGGTGGGTCTCTGCCCTTTGCTCTCTGGGGCTCACCGGCTGCCCTGGCGCAGAGAGGGAAATGCCGGAGCTGCGGCTGCCAAGCTTGGAGACTGTCTGGGGCCAGCGTGTGCTCCTCGGTAAGTGGGACACGGCACCAAGACAGCCCCACTGTGTGTCCCTGGGCAGCCTTTCCCCAGCCCCCCAAGGCCGGCCCAGCCCCCGGCAGCCCTGACGCAGGGTTTGGGAGCGGAGACGTCGTCTGCTCCATGAGAATTGCACCTTCCCTCCCAGCACAGAGTAACTACAGAGCGTCCGTCTGTCCCTGCCCGTCTGTCCATGCACCCGCCCTCTCTGCCACCTCCAGCCCTGCCCCCGTGTCTGTGTCCTGGACGTTCATTCGCATTTCGTAGCGGAGTCACTGGGGGTTCAGGGTAGGAAATGCTGGTGCCTCTGCCCGGGCTGCTCTTTGCTCTTGGACAGGAAAACCAAGGCTTGTGCCCCTGGCAGCCCGCTCTGTGTGTTCCCTGCCTTTCCTTCCCCTGCGGGCGCCATCCTACTCCCCCCGACCTGCCCCCGCTCCCAGAGACACCAGGGGCCGTGGGGGGTTCCCCTAGACTTGGTACTTGGCAAACTCAGGTCCCACTGATGACACATGAGGGAACCTTTCTCAGCAGGGGGGCAGATGTGCAGGCCCCCCCCAACACTCACCGGGCTCCTGCCCCAGCCGGGGATGAGGAGTCTCTGCCTGGGATCCAGGTGGGGAGCTGCAGAGGCAGGAACCGCACTGGCCGGGGCTCGGAGGCAGGGACTTTTATCCAGCCTGCCTGGGAGTCCCAGCGGGGTCGGAGCCAGCAGGGAGCCCTGGGCACAGAGCAGTTTCCAGGTCAGCCGCAGGGAGGGGTAGGCTGGGATCTGGGGATTTGTGTGTTTACATCAGTGATGTTCCTGGAGGCGAGGAACGGAAACACCGCTGGAAATTCCCCCTCCAGCACCAGCAGTGACGCAGCTGAATCAAAGGGGCCTGAGTTTGCTTCTCTAACAGGTACCACGGAGACTTGCTGGAACCCTGACAACTTATGGAGTATAGTAATACCAAGATACAAAACAGGGAGCAGTGAAAGTCTCCATTAATGACTGCGTCTTGAAGCAGTGAAGTTTGGAACCAGAATTCCACAGACTGGGAAAATAAATACTGGCAAGATACGAATAAGAGGGAGGATTTCCAGGAGGATTTTGAACCGTTAACAACAACTCTCTGACTACGGTTATCCAGCCAATTATGCACCCACCTTATCGTGGCTCTATCTAAGTTATATTTGCCTAGTTTATCAATAAGAATATCATGCGAGACCGTATCAAATGCCTTACTAAAGTCTAGGTATATGACATCCACCGCTTCTCCCTTATCCACCAGGCTCGTTATCCTATCAAAGAAAGCTATCAAATTAGTTTGGCATGACTTGTTCTTCACAAACCCATGCTGGCTATTCCCTATCACTTTATTACCTTCCAAGTGTGCGCATATGATTTCCTTAATTACCTGCTCCATTATCTTCCCTGGGACAGACGTTAAACTGACCGGTCTGTAGTTTCCTGGGTTGTTCTTTTTCCCCTTTTTATAGATGGGCACAATATTTGCCCTTTTCCAGTCTTCTGGAATCTCCCCTGTCTGCCATGATTTTTCAAAGATCATAGCTAAAGGCTCAGATACCTCCTCTATCAGCTCCTTGAGTATCCTGGGATGCATTTCATCAGGACCTGGTGACTTGCTGACATCTAACTTTCCTCAGTGACTTTTAACTTGTTCTTTGTGTATCCTATCTTCTAAACTTACCCTCTCTCTGCTTGTATTCACTACGTTTGGCACACCTCCAGACTTCTCGGTGAAGACCGAAACAAAGAAGTCATTGAGCATCTCTGCCATTTCCAAGTTTCCTGTTACTGCTTCTCCCTCCTCACTAAGCAGTGGGCCTACCCTGCCCTTGGTCTTCCTCTTGCTTTTAATGTATTTATAAAAGGTCTTCTTGTTTCCCTTTATGCCTGTAGCTAGTTTGATCTCATTTTGTGCCTTTGCCTTTCTAATCTTGCCCCTGCATTCCCGTGTTGCTTGCCTATATTCATCCTTTGTTAGTTGTCCTAGTTTCCATTTTTTATACGACTCCTTTTTTATTTTGAGATCGTGCAAGATCTCCTTGTTAAGCCAAGCTGGTCTTTTGCCATATTTTCTGTCTTTCCTACTGTGCGGAATTGTTTGCTTTTGGGCCCTTAACAACGTCCCTTTGAAATACTTCCAACTCTCCTCAGTTGTTTTTCCTTTCAGTCTTGCTTTCCATGGGACCTTACCTACAAGTTCTCTGAGCTTATCAAAATCTGTCTTCCTGAAATCCATTACCTCAGTTGTGCTGGTCTCCCTTCTACCTTTCCTTAAGATCATGAACTCTATTATTTCGTGATCACTGTCCCCTATACTGTCTTCCACTTTCAAGTTCTCAACTAGTTCCTCTCTATTTGTTAAAACCAAATCTTGAACAGCTTCTCCTCAACCTTATAAAGACATGAGTGGTGTGGAGAGGGCGGATAAAGAAAAGTTATTTATTAGTTACCAAAATAGAAGAACTAGAGGACACCAAATGACATGAATGGATAGCAGACTTCAAACTAATAAAAGAAATTTCTTCTTCACACAGCATGTAGTCAACCCATGGAACTCCTTGCCAGAGGTGGCTGTGAAGGCTAGGACTATAAGGGTATGTCTACACTACAAAGTTAGTTCGAACTAATGTCCGTTAGTTCGAAATAACTTTCATAGGCGCTACACTAGCGCTCCGTTAGTTTGAATTTAATTCGAACTAATGGAGCACTTAGTTCGAACTAGGTAATCCTCATTCCACGAGGATTAAGCCTAGTTCGAATTTACTAGTTCGAATTAAGGGCTGTGTAGACCCTTAATTCGAACTAGTGGGAGGCTAGCCCTCCCCAGGTTTCCCTGGTGGCCACTCTGTCCAGCACCAGGGAAAGTCGTCTGCCCCCCTCCCGGCCCCGGCCCCCTTAAATGGGCACGGGCTGGCTACGGTGCCCGTGCCAGGTGCCAAGCCTGCCAGCACGCAGCCGGCAGACCCTGTACCTGGCACGGACCGAGCCACCCACCCGATGCCCCCCAGCCCACCCCCTCTTCCCGGGACCAGGCTGGCGGCTCCCAGGAGCTTGCCCGGGACCACACTAGGTGCAAGAAAGTGGCCGGCTAGGGCAGGAGAGCTGCCAGCCTGGCCACCCAGGAGCAGGTGTGCAAGAGAATCAAGGGGGTCCACTGAGACCCCCGACCCTGAGCCCTGAGCTTACAATGGCCGTACTGGGTCAGACCAAAGGTCCATCTAGCCCAGTAGCCTGTCTGCCGACAGCGGCCAACACTAGGGACCCTGGAGGGGATGGACCAAAGACAGTGACCAAGCCATTTGTCTAGTGCCATCCCTCTCCAGCCTTCCACAAACCTTGGGCAGGGACACCACTCCTACCCCCTGGCTAATACAACTCCATGGACCCAACCTCCATGACTTGATCTCACTTCCCTTTAAACTCTGTTCTAGTTGTAGCCTTCACAGCCTCCTGCAGCAAGGAGTTCCACAGGTTGACTCTTTGCTTTGTGAAGAAGAACTTTCTGTTACTAGTTTGAAACCTGCTACCCATTCCTTTCCTTTGGTGTCCTCTAGTCCTTCTTTATGGGAACTCATGAAGAACTTTTCTGTATGCACCCTCTCCACCCCACTCCTGCTTTTAGAGACCTCTATCCTGTCCCCCCTCCATCTCCTCTTTTCTAAGCTGAAAAGTCCCAGTCTCTTTAGCCTCTCTTCATATGGGACCTGTTCCCAAACCCTGATCATTTTAGTTGCCCTCCCCTCTCCTAGCCTCTCTTTTCCCCTCTCCCACCTCCTTTTCCCAGTCTCCCCCAGTTTTGTTCAATAAAGACAGATTCCATTTTGGAAGACACGTTATCTTTATTTTGTACATCAAGAAGAGGGGCTAGGGAAGGGTAAGTTGAAGGAGGTGAGGGAGGAATGGGGCACGAGCTCCCGATGGGGAGGACTGGGCTGGCTCTGTGGGCTTCTGGGGGTGGAAGCTCTCCTGCAGCCCCCCAATTGCCCGCTCTCCCCAGATGGCAGCCTGCGGCAAGTGCAGCTGGGCTGATGGCCGAGTTGTGTGATGTGCCCAGTGTGGGTACTCCGGGCAATCCAAGCCAGGGCTGCTTTGCAAGCGGGGCACCCCTGAGAACTGTTTGTCCAGGGTAGGGGTCGGGACCCTTTAAGCACAGCCCTCGGCTAGCCTGAGACAGCATCTCCACGCTCTAAGTCCTCCTCTGATGCCCTGCCGGCACTGCTTCCGGCCATCCTTAACCCCGGTTCATGGTCTACTAAATGTGGACATGCTTGTTCGAATTAGCAAAACGCTAATTCGAACTAGCTTTTTAGTCTGTATCCATTAGTTCGAATTAGCTTAGTTCGAATTAACTAATTCGAACAAAGTTAGTTCGAATTAGCGCTGTAGTGTAGACGTACCCTAACAGAGCTTAAAGAGAAGCTAGATAATTTCATGGAGGTTAGGTCCATAAAAGGCTATTAGCCAGGGGATAGAAATGGTGTCCTTGGCCTCTGTGTGTCAGAGGCTGGAGAGGGATGGCAGGAGACAAATCGCTTGATCATTCTCTTCAGTCCACCCTCTCTGGGGCACCTGGTGTTGGCCACTGTCGGGAGACAGAATACTGGGCTAGATGGACCTTTGGTCTGACCCAGTATGGCCGTTCCTATGTTCTTACGTTCTTTCCCCTCTTCTAAGTGCTTCAAAATGGATTCCTTAAGGATACCTTCCATCATTTTTCCAGGGACTGAGGTAAGACTGACCGACCTATAGTTCCCTGGATCGTCCTTCTTCGCCTTTTTAAAGATGGACACTACATTTGCCTTTTTCCAGTCATCCGGGATCTGCCCCGATCTCCACAACTTTTCAAAGATAATGGCCAAAGTTTCCTCAGAGACATTTGCCAATTCCCTCAGTACCCCCAGATGCATTAAGTCCAGACCCATGGATTTATGTACGTTTAGCTTTAATAAATAGTCCCTAACCTGGTCTTTGGTTTGAAAAGCCTCTTGGAAAAAGAGCGTCTAGACTACTACCAGTACTTTTGAAAAAGTGAACTGCTTTTTATAAAGAGAGCACCCAAGCAGTCTGGATGCTCTCTTTTGAAAAAACACAGCTTGCATTACAGAGCCCTTTTGAAAAAAGGCGATATTCCTTAGAAAAGGAGGTTTTCTATTGTTGAAAAAAATGCCACGTTCTTTCAATTTCCTTTCAAAAGAACACGGTGGCAGTCTAGATGCAGGGAAAGGTTTTTTCAAAAAAGTCCACTGTTCCTGAAAAAATTCTGAAGTCTAGACACACCCTGACTGTACAGTGGATAAGGGGGTGAGGGAGGTAGAACTGTTAAAGCCCTCGCCATACATTGAAAGGCTACGTCAATGAATAGAAGCAGCATCTGCTGGGGCCGTGTCCCCTTATCATGGTCACAACTACCCAGACCCCTTCTTTCACCCTTACACACCCCAGTAGTACTGTTCGGCATTCAGCCACATAGCCAGAGATAGGGAGGGGAAGAAACCGCGTCACTCGTGCTAAATGGATGCCAGTGCCTCCCTATGACTCTAATCGCCCCGTCCATGAAGTCAGAGGACCCACGGTGACGTGAGGATCAATGGGTTAGACAAAATAAGTTGCTGAAAGCACTATTGACTTATGTATTTTCAGATCCATACATCCATTACATACAGCATGAGGGAGAGGGAGGGATGTCACAGACCTCAGCCGAGATATTGAAAAAAACACCCCCAGTGAGGAAAATGTCTGCTTTGCTACAGGGAAAGAGTTAATTAAAGTGTTAATGTCCATGCTTCGGTGCAGGGAGGCCCTCACCTTGTGGTGAGGAAGAACCCTGCTAGTAAGTCTCATTGCTCTGCCTCAGCACCATCTTGCCTTCCGAGACAACACACAGACCATTTGTTCCCGCAGCTGCTTGGTTTTCATCCCATACACAATGGGGTTTAGCACGGAGGGGATGAGCACGTAGAGATCGGCCAGCAGGATGTGAACGTGTTTAGGGATATTGTAGCCAAAGCGGTGGGTTAAGGCGGTGAAAAAGACTGAGACATAAAATACGAGGATGATACAGACGTGGGAGCCGCAGGTGCCGAGAGATTTGTGCCGGGCGTCTTTGGTGGGGAGCTTGAACACAGCCCTGAGGATCAGCACATAAGACACAGCGATAAGCACAAAGTCTAGTATAATGGTTCCAATAGGCACTGCTAAGCCATACCAGATATCTATGGATATATCCGCACAGGCCATCCTGGCCACCCCGATGTGGTCACAGTAGGAGTGTGGGATGATGTTGCTTGCGCAGAAGGGCAGCCGTTTGAGAAGAAAAACAACAGGGACAATTACACAAAAGGTTCTTAGGACAACGGCCGTGGCTATTTTCCTGATCTTCTCGTTGGTGAGCATAATCGTGTACCTCAGCGGGTCGCAGACGGCGACGTACCGATCGAACCCCATGGCCAGTAGGATGGCTGACTCGACGGTAACCCCAAAGTACAAAAAGAACACCTGGCTGAGGCAGGCACTGAAGGAAATGTCCTTGGGTCCAAACCAGAAGATGGCCAGTGTGTTGGGCACTGTAGTGGTGGATAACAGTAAGTCGGCCACCGCCAGCATGGAGAGGAAAATGAACATGGGCTCGTGCAGCCTGCGCTGGGTGGCGATGAGCAAGAGGAGACCACAGTTCCCCAGAACAGCCACCGTGTACATCAGCGCGAAGGGGATGGAGATCCAGGGGTGCCAGGGCTCCAGGCCCGGGATGCCGACCAGGACGAAGCTGAGGTGACTGAACGTTGTGCTGTTGGGCACGGCCATGGGGCGCTGAGGGCTCCGCTTGGGCACTGGACCTGGCTGGAAGCAGAGACAAGGTCAGTGCCTGTTGGGCTCCCGCCGCCTCACACTCACTTCTCACTTCCCACTCACGCCCTGCACCCCTGGCTGAGAGCTGCACTCAGAGCTGGGCAGGGCAGAGCTGGAGCCGGAGTCGGATACAGGGACCTGTCAGGAACTCGGAGCTCAGAGGTGACCACTCTACAAATGAGCCACAGAGCAGGCAGGGCCGGGCAGCGAGTCTCAGAGAGCCCAGCCCGTGTAGCCGGCCTCCCTCAGTTCTGGGACACACCTGGAAGCAACATTGGACTGTTCAGCTACTCGAGGCCTATCAGGATTTATTGCCCCAACTCTGGCCCTGCTCCCTGCTTTGCCACTGAGAGACGCTGAACCCCCCAGGAGCTGCCGACCCCATGAACACAGCGGACAGTCAGACGTGTCTCAGTGCAGAAAGGGGCACTAATGAATTCAGAGCCTGGGGACACAGGACTGGGCCCAGGATCCCAGTGGTGCCTGAACCAGCCCCAGACACGGCGGGGATAGAATCTCCCTGCACCCACGGACAGTCCCCGGCCATAGAGCCACCCGAGCGCCTTTGGCTCCATTCTGCTAACCCTACTCTCCAGCGCATGAGACATGAGGCAAATGACATTCAGCCTCTTCCTGGAGGAAACTGGGCATCACCGGTCAGACAAGCCTGTAGGCAAGTTCTAACCATCGGCTTTGATTTGTAAACTATCGCTATTAGTAAACGATTCCACTCTATATTAGAAAGAGTCGTCCTGTCTGTCTGTTTCTGTCCATCTGTCTGTCCGTGCGAGCACTCCTCTGAAGTGGTAGAGCTAGGAGCACCCAGTGTGCCAGGCAGCTGCATCTTATCCTCACTTCAAAGCAAGTTCCGGGCGTGGCTGTTCCAAGAACGTGGGCTGTGCCTGGAGTGAGGCTGGGTCTCAGCACACCGCCCAGGAAAGAGACACACCCGTCCCCTCTCCCCTCTGTCTGGGACTGCCCAGAGTCCCCTTCCCCCAGGCACTCATCATGGATGCTGTGTGGGGGGGTGAAGCTACCTTCCCCCTGCTGGCTGTTCCCCCTTACAGGGAGGGAGGGGACAGTGGCAGAGGAGGTGGATGTGCCATTGGCTGCATCACTCACTGCGGCAGAGGGGGATGGATGGGACAAGCCCCAGCCAGGTCACATGAATTCCTCCCCGTGGTGCCTGCTCAATTGAGGCAGCCTTGGAGGGGCGCTTCTTATCTCCCCAAGCTGCTGCAGGGAGAGAAAACCGGGGTAACCCTCTGTCCCGGGGCAGAACCCCTTCTCCCCAGCCCAGCCAGGGCCAAGGCTCCAGGGAAGCCTGGGCATGTCCATGGTATTTCCAAATTCACACACTGCAGAGCTGCAGCCCGAGCAAAGCCGGGTCCCCTCCCAGCGCCAGGGGGAGGCCCCTGAGGAGATGAAACCTCCTGCTCCCACTGCAACTGGTGGCTGACGACGGCGGCTCCGGGTGATCCTGGGGAAGTGTCACGTTCCCCCACATCTGCCCCTAATGGAGTTTCCTGCCCTTCCCTACTCCTGAGGGCGGGGGGCAGGCTGGTCAAACCGGACCCTGCTCCGGCCCAAGCTGGAAAGGCCCCTTGGTGGGATCCGCATGTTGCTCTTTGCTGTTTTAACTCGCTGCCCCAGGCCAGCAGCTGGTCAGTGAGGGCACAATCGGGCTCAGGCAGGCCCAGCTCGGAGACACCCAGGAGAATTTCCAGGATAATAGCTGAGCAGGAGCCTCTGGCGTGAATGACCCTTCTCCCCTCCTCCCGCATGGGCTCCTCTGGGCACTGGAACGTCCACCAGGCCTGGAAATGGCCGAGTGCCCCAGGCAGGGACCTTCTGTTGCAAACCTGCCTGGGTGCCTGGAAGCTGAGACCCTGGGGCCTTTCTCCTGGCTGCAGATGCCCTTCCGCTCACCCCAGCCCTTCTCACTGCTTCATGGCACCGTGCCCTGCCGGCATGAGCCTGGCTGCCACACAGACCCGATTTTCCAAGGACAGAACCTGCCCAGCCCAGAAAGGCAGCGGAGCCAGGCAGGGGCCATGGGTGAGGCTCTGCCCTTTGCATTCTGGGACTCACCGGCTGCCTTAGCGCAGGGAGGGAAATGCCAGAGCTGCAGCTGCCAAGCTTGGAGACTGTCTGGGGCCAGTACGGGCCCCGGGGTCAGTGGGACACGGCACCAAGACAGCCCCACTCGGTGTCCCTGGGCAGCTTTTCCTCAGCCCCCCCAGGCCGGCCCAGCCCCCAGCAGCCCTGACGCAGGGTTTGAGAACGGAGACGTCGGCTGCTCCATGAGAATTGCACCTTTCTTCCCAGCACAGAGTAACTACAGAGCGTCCGTCTGTCCCTGCCCGTCTGTCCATGCACCCGCCCTCGCTGCCACCTCCAGCCCTGCCCCCGTGTCTGTGTCCCGGACGTTCATTCGCATTTCGTAGCGGAGTCACTGGGGGTTCAGGGTAGGAAATGCTGGTGCCTCTGCCCGGGCTGCTCTTCGCTCTTGGACAGGAAAACCATGGCTTGTGCCCCTGGCAGCCCGCTCTGTGCTTCCCCTGCCTTTCCTTCCCCTGCGGGCACCATCCTGCTCCCCCAGACCTGCCCCCGCTCACCGGGCTCCTGCCCCAGACGGGGATGAGGAGTCTCTGCCTGGGATCCAGGTGGGGAGCTGCAGGGGCAGGAACCGCACTGGCCGGGGCTCGGAGACAGGGACTTTTATCCAGCCTGCCTGGGAGTCCCAGCGGGGTCGGAGCCAGCAGGGAGCCCTGGGCACAGAGCAGTTTCCAGCTCAGCCGCATGCAGGGGCAGGCTGGGATCAGGGGCTTTGTGTGTTTACATTAGTGATAGTCCTGGAAGTGAGGAACGGAAACGCCGCTGGAAATTCCCCGTCCAGCACCAGCAGAGACGCAGCTGAATCAAAGGGGCCTGAGTTTGCTTCTCTAACAGGTACCACGGAGACTTGCTGGAACCCTGACAACTTATGGCGTATAGTAATACCAAGATACAAAACAGAGAGCAGTGAAAGTCTCCATTAATGACTGCATCTTGAAGCAGTGAATTTTGGAACCAGAGTTCCACAGACCGGGGGTATGTCTACACTACAAAGTTAGTTCGAACTAACTTAGTTCGAATTAGTTAATTCGAACTAAGCTAATTCGAACTAACGCGTCTAGAACTAAAAACTAGTTCGAATTAGCGTTTTGCTAATTCGAACTAGCAAGTCCACATTGAGTGGACTCTGAACAGGGCTTAAGGATGGCCGGAAGCAGTGCCGGCAGGGCATCAGAGGAGGACTTAGAGCATGGAGATGCTGTCTCAGGCTAGCCGAGGGCTGCGCTTAAAGGGTCCCGACCCCCACCCCGGACAGACAGTTCTCAGGGGTGCCCCGCTTGAAAACCAGTCCTGGCTTGGATTGCCCGGAGTACCCACACTGGGCGCATCACACCACTCGGACATCAGCCCGGCTGCACTTGCCGCAGGCTGCCATCTTGGGAGAGGGGGCAATCGGGGGGCTGCAGGAGAGCTTCCACCCCCAGAAGCCCGCAGAGCCAGCCCAGCCCTCCCCATCGGGGGCTCGTACCCCATTCCTCCCTCACCTCCTTCCACTTACCCCTCCCTAGCCCCCCTTCTTATTGATGTACAAAATAAAGATTATGTTTCTTCCAACATTGACTCTGTCTTTATTGAACAAAACTGGGGGAGACTGGGAAAAGGAGGTGGGAGAGGGGAAGAGAAAGGCTGGGAGAGGGGAGGGCATGTAACATGATCAGGGGTTGGGAACAGGTCCCAGATGAAGAGAGGCTACAGAGACTGGGACTGTTCAGCTTAGACAAGAGGAGACGGAGGGGGAACAGGATAGAGGTCTGTAAAAGCAGGGGTTGGGTGGAGAGGGTGCATTCAGAAATGTTCTTCATGAGTTCCCATAAAGAAGGACTAGAGGACACCAAAGGAAAGGAATGGGTAGCAGGCTTCAACCTAGTAAGAGAAAGTTGTTGTTCACAAAGCAAATAGTTAACCTGCGGAACTCCTTGCTGCAGGAGGCTGTGAAGGCTACAACTAGAACAGAGTTTAAAGGGAAGTGAGATCAAGTCATGGAGGTTGGGTCCATGGAGTAGTCTTAGCCAGGGGGTAGGAGTGCTGTCCCTGCCCAAAGTTTGTGGAAGGCTGGAGAGGGATGGCACGAGACAAATGGCTTGGTCACTGTCTTCGGTCCATCCCCTCCAGGGTCCCTAGGCTTGGCCGCTGTCGGCAGACAGGCTACTGGGCTAGATGGACCTTTGGTCTGACCCAGGACGGCCATTGTAAGCTCAGGGCTCAGGGTCGGGGGTCTCAGTGGACCCCCTTGATTTTCATGCACTCCTGCTCCTGGGTGGCCAGGCTGGCAGCTCTCCTGCCCTAGCTGGCCACTTTCCTGTGCCTAGTGCGGAGATCGTGGACGAGGTCCACGATGTCCGCACTAGCCCAGGCAGGTGCCTGCCTCTTGCGGTCCAGGGCAAGCTCCCGGGAGCCGCCAGCCTGGTCCCGGGAAGAGGGGGAGGGCTGGAGGGCATCGGGTGGCTGGCTCGAGCCGTGCCAGGTGCAGGGTCTGCTGGCTGGGTGCTGGCAGGCTTGCACCTGGCACGGGCACCGTAGCCAGCCCATGCCCCTTTAAGGGGTCCGGGGCCGGGAGGGGGGCAGACGAGTTTCCCTGGTGGTGCCCAGAGTGGCCACCAGGGAAACCTGGGGAGGGCTAGCCTCCCACTAGTTCGAATTAAGGAGCTACACACCCCTTAATTCGAACTAGTAAGTTCGAACTAGGCTTAATCCTCGTAAAATGAGGTTTTCCTAGTTCGAACTAAGCGCTCCGCTAGTTCGATTCAAATTCGATCTAACGGAGCGCTAGTGTAGCGCCTATGAATGTTAGTTCGAACTAACGTCCGTTAGTTCGAACTAACATTGTAGTGGAGACATACCCTGGGAGAATAAATACTGGCAAGATACGAATAAGAGGGAATATGCTGGAGGTCTGTAAAAGCATGAGTAACCCACATGCCCAGTGTGGTTCACTGTCCCATGGGGTGATTCTTAGACCACTTACAGCAAAAGATCCCTTACCCCTGCTGACAATCCCTGGCATGGACTCAGCCACCTTACTGTGGTCATTTCCCTGACTAAATGGCGCCAAGTTCTCAGCCAAAATGACCAGGTCATGTTGCCTCTCTCCTTCCCTCTTCTCTCAAGCAGGGCTCTTCGAGCTCTTCCTTCTCTGTCCTTGTCAAGCCATCTGCATTTTAGGGTTTTCTCCCAGGCAACTTCAGCTTTTCTGGCTTCTATCTCACGCTGCTTTAATTCCACCAGTCTCTTGTGTTCCACATCCCTGGCTGCTTTTCGGAGTCCACACACCTCCCAGTCATTCTGCACCTCACTCTCACTCATTTTCCTGACTGTTTCCCCTACACTAAAACCTCTTCTCCAGCTGCCCCACCAAACCAAGGCTGTCTCCCTAGCTGGGGTCTTCGGCTTCTTTCCTTCACGTGCAGCCCAGCCAAAAGACCCAGGCCTCTGCTTTCCTATTCTTTTTGATAAAGTATTGAGCCACCTCCCGACCAACCCCTGCTTAGCGTTAAGGTTAAAAGAGATTGTTTAACAGCTATGGGTAACATCCTCCATTTCTCTAATTCACACATTTGCAACCTACAATGTATTCCCATCTCCATAGGTTTAATTTTACCCACACTAATGATACACTCGTCAATATAAGAGAAAGAGACCCAGCGGATCGTGAAGTGAGGCTTGCTGAGCTACATGAAATAATTTGATTAAAGCACTTTAGAATTAGGTATATTCATGTCCATATGTCCATTTCATAAAGCATGCAAGGTGCGTGTCACAGACCTCACGCTAGACCTGCAAAGAAACATCCCCAGTGAGGAAAATGTCTGTTTTGCTACAGGGAATTAAAGTGTTAATGTCCATGCTTCAGTGCCAGGGACCCTCACCTTGCAGTGAAGAAGAGCCCTGCTAGTAAGTCTCATAGCTCGGTCTCAGCACTATCTCCCCTTCCGAGACAACACACAGACCATTTGTTCCCGCAGCTGCTTGGTTTTCATCCCGTAAACAACGGGGTTTAGCACGGAGGGGATGAGCACGTAGAGATTGGCCAGCAGTTTGTGAATGTGTTTAGGGATATTGAGGCCAAAGCGGTTGGTTAGGAAATTGAAAAAGGCTGGGACGTAAAATAAGAGGATGATACAGACGTGGGAGCCGCAGGTGCCGAGAGTTTTGCGCTGGGCGTCTTTGGTGGGCAGCTTGAAGACAGCCCTGAGGATCAGCACGTAAGACACAGAGATAAGGACAACATCTAATATAATGGTTGCAATTGGCACTGCTAAGCCATACCAGATATCTATGGATATATCCGCACAGGCCAGCCTGGCCACACCGATGTGGTCACAGTAGGAATGCGGGATGATGTTGCTTGCGCAGAAGGGCAGCCGTTTGAGAAGAAAAACAACAGGGACAATTACACAAAAGGTTCTTAGGACAACGGCCGTGGCTATTTTCCTGATCTTTTCGTTGGTGAGGATAATCGTGTACCTCAGCGGGTCGCAGACGGCGACGTACCGATCGAACCCCATGGCCAGCAGGACGGCCGATTCGACAGTAACCCCAAAGTGCAAAAAGAATGCCTGGGTGAGGCAGGCATTGAAGGAAATGTCCTTGGGTCCAAACCAGAAGATGGCCAGCGTGTTGGGCACTGTAGTGGTGGATAACAGCAAGTCGGCCACCGCCAGCATGGAGAAGAAAATGAACATGGGCTCGTGCAGCCTGCGCTGGGTGGCGATGAGCAGAAGGAGACCACAGTTCCCCAGAACAGCCGCCGTGTACATCAGCGCGAAGGGGATGGAGAACCAGGGGTGCCAGGGCTCCAGGCCCGGGATGCCGACCAGGACGAAGCTGAGGTGACTGAACGTTGTGCTGTTGGGCGTGGCCATGGGGCGCTGAGGGCTCCGCTTGGGCGCTGGACCTGGCTGGAAGCAGAGACAAGGTCAGTGTCTGCTGGGCTCCCGCTGCCTCACACTCACTTCTCACTTCCCGCTCACACACTGCGCCCCTGTGTATGAGAGCTGCACTCAGAGCTGGGCAGGGCAGAGCCGGAGCCGGAGCCGGAGCCGGAGCCGGATACAGGGACCTGTCAGGAGCTCGGAGCTCAGAGGTGACCACTCTACAAACGAGCCACAGAGCAGGCAGGGTCGGGTGGGGAGTCGCAGAGAGCCCAGCCTGTGTAGCCGGACTCCCTCAGTTCTGGGACACACCTGGAAGCAACATTGGACTGTTCAGCTACTCGAGGTCTGTCAGGATTCATTGCCCCAGCTCTGGCCCTGCTCCCTGCTTTGCCACTGAGAGACACTGAACCCCCCAGGAGCTGCAGAGCCCACGAACACAGCGACCACTCAGAGGTGTCTCAGTGCAGAAAGGGGCACTAATGGATTCGGAGCCTGGGGACACAGGACTGGGCCCAGGATCCCAGTGGTGCCTGGAGGGCCCCAAACATGGCAGGGATAGAATCTCCCTGCACCCACAGACAGTCCCCGGCCATAGAGCCACCCGAGCGCCTTTGGCTCCATTCTGCTAACCCTACTCTCCAGCGCATGAGACATGAGGCAAATGACATTCAGCCTCTTCCTGGAGGAAACTGGGCATCACCGGTCAGACAAGCCTGTAGGCAAGTTCTAACCGTCGGCTTTCATTTGTAAACTATCGCTATTAGTAAACGATTCCACTCTATATTAGAAAGAGTCGTCCTGTCTGTCTGTTTCTGTCCATCTGTCTGTCCGTGCGAGCACTCCTCTGAAGTGGTAGAGCTAGGAGCACCCAGTGTGCCAGGCAGCTGCATCTTATCCTCACTTCAAAGCAAGTTCCGGGCGTGGCTGTTCCAAGAACGTGGGCTGTGCCTGGAGTGGGGCTGGGTCTCAGCACACGGCCCAGGAAAGAGACAGAGACACCCGTCCCCTCTCCCCTCTGTCTGGGACTGCCCAGAGTCCCCTTCCCCCAGGCACTCATCATGGATGGTGTGTGGGGGGGTGAAGCTACCTTGCCCGTGCTGGCTGTTCCCCCTTACAGGGAGGGAGGGGAAAGTGGCAGAGGAGGTGGATGTGCCGTTGGCTGCATCACTCACTGCGGCAGAGGGGGATGGATGGGACAAGCCCCAGCCAGGTCACATGAATTCCTCCCCGTGGTGCCTGCTCAATTGAGGCAGCCATGGAGGGGCGCTTCTTATCTCCCCAAGCTGCTGCAGGGATTGAAAACCGGGGTAACCCTCTGTCCCGGGGCAGAACCCCTTCTCCCCAGCCCAGCCAGGGCCAATGCTCCAGGGAAGCCTGGGCATGTCCATGGTATTTCCAAATTCACACACTGCAGAGTTGCAGCCCGAGCAAAGCCGGGTCCCCTCCCAGCGCCAGGGGGAGGCCCCTGAGGAGATGAAACCTCCCGCTCCCACTGCAACTGGAGGCTGACGACGGCGGCTCCGGGTGATCCTGGGGAAGTGTCACATTCCCCACATCTGCCCCTAATGGAGTTTCCTGCCCTTCCCTGCTCCTGAGGGCGGGGGGCAGGCTGGTCAAACCGGACCCTGCTCCGGCCCAGGCTGGAAAGGCCCCTTGGTGGGAGCCGCATGTTGCTCTTTGCTGTTTTAACTCGCTACCCCAGGTCAGCAGCTGGTCAGTGAGGGCACAATCGGGCTCTGGCAGGCCCAGCTCGGAGACACCCAGGAGAATTTCCAGGATAATAGCTGAGCAGGAGCCTCTGGCATGAATGACCCTTCTCCCCTCCTCCCCCATGGGCTCCTCTGGGCACTGGAACGTCCACCGGGTCTGGAAATGGCCGAGTGCCCCAGGCAGGGACCTTCTGTTGCAAACCTGCCTGGGCGCCTGGAAGCTGAGACCCTGGGGCCTTTCTCCTGGCTGCAGATGCCCTGCCGCTCACCCCAGCCCTTCTCACTGCTTCATGGCACCGTGCCCTGCCGGCATGAGCCTGGCTGCCACACAGACCCGATTTCCCAAGGACAGAACCTGCCCGGCCCAGAAAGGCAGCGGAGCCAGGCAGGGGCCATGGGTGAGGCTCTGCCCTTTGCTCTCTGGGGCTCACCGGCTGACTTGTCGCAGGGAAGGAAATGCCGGAGCTGCGGCTGCCAAGCTTGGAGACTGTCTGGGGCCAGCGTGTGCCCCGGGATCAGCGGGACATGGCACCCAGATAGCCCCACTGTGTGTCCCTGGGCAGCCTTTCCCCAGGTCCCCCAGGCCGGCTAAGCCCCCGGCAGCCCTGACGCAGGGTTTGGGAACGGAGACGTCGGCTGCTGCATGAGAATTGCACCTTCCCTCCCAGCACAGAGTAACTACAGAGCGTCCGTCTGTCCCTGCCCATCTGTCTATGCTCCCGCCCTCTCTGCCACCTCCAGCCCTGCCCCCGTGTCTGTGTCCCGGACGTTCATTCACATTCCGTAGCGGAGTCATTGGGGCTCAGGGTAGGAAATGCTGGTGCCTCTGCCCGGGCTGCTCTTGGCTCTTGGACAGGGCAGCCGTGCAGGCCCCCCCACAACACTCACCGGGCTCCTGCCCTAGTCGGGGATGAGGAGTCTAAGCCTGGGATCCAGGTGGGGAGCTGCAGGGGCAGGAACCGAACTGGCCACGGTTCGGAGGCAGGGACATTTATCCTGCTTGCCTGGGAGTCCCAGCGGGGTCGGAGCCAGCAGGGAGCCCTGGGCACAGAGCAGTTTCCAGCTCAGCCGCAGGGAGGGGCAGGCTGGGATCCGGGGATTTGTGTGTTTACATCAGTGATGTTCCTGTAGGCGAGGAATGGAAACGCCGCTGGAAATTCCCCGTCCAGCACCAGCAGAGACGCAGCTGAATCAAAGGGGGCTGAGTTCGCTTCTCTAACAGGTACCACGGAGACTTGCTGGAACCCTGACAACTTATGGAGTATAGTAATACCAAGATACAAAACAGAGAGCAGTGAAAGTCTCCATTAATGACTGCGTCTTGAAGCAGTGAATTTTGGAACCAGAGTTCCAAAGACTGGGAGAATAAATACTGGCAAGATACGAATAAGAGGGAATATGCTGGAGGTCTGTAAAAACATGAGTAACCCACATGCCCAGTGTGGTTCACTGTCACATGGAGTGATTCTTAGACCACATACAGCAAGAGCTGAGCACAAGGCAACTCTACAGTCTGTATCACAAGCCAGTTGGCTTTATAGCTCAAGCTACAGTCTCCTAAACTAAAATGTAGAGGTCTTAGGTTTGACTCTCCCCAGTAGCAGTTAGGCATGCATGGCCTAGAAGGGAAATGTTATTTACTCCTCTCCATAAAACCAGGACAGCAATCATTAATTAGCAGCAGGTTTAAAGAAGGTGAACACGAGTGTTTCTACACCCAATCAACAGCTGGAACTCCTTGCCAATTGATGCTGTGAAGGCCAAGGCAATGATCTTTTGTCTACACTGCAGGGTTTTTGCACAAGCAACCTTTTGCCGTAGAGTCCTTGCCCAAAAGCTTGTGGCACAAAATCATGTCCAGACCTCAAAGAGCATCGCAAAAGCGATGTGCTTTTGTGCAAGAGAGCATCCACATTGCATGGATACTCTTGTGTAAGAAAGCTCTGATGGCTGTTAGAAATAAAAACCGCCCCCCCCCCCCAGTAAAAAGTTTGGCCAGGCCGCTTTTGCTGTAGTGGGCTACAGTACTCCTTGGGAGAAACCGGCCGCACCCTACCTGCATACCATTGCCTTTAGAAGAAGGGAAGGTGTGAAAAGGGGAAAATAGCCTCAGACTCTCCCACCTGTCACCTTGGCGTGAGAACTGTGGGGCTTAACTGGTCGCATGAAACCTGCTCAGTTTCGGCCCAATCCCTGGGACACAGACCCCCCACTTGGGGACCATTGGGCCATATATGGTGATATGCAAGCGCGGGAAAGTGATGTGCAGGATTTGGGGATAAATACTCATCGCACAGTTCTTTCTAGGAGGTCTTCACAACACACGTACCACCGTGCGTGTGCCTTCCCGTATACTTCAAAGCGCTGCCGGCCTGGTCAACCGACCAGCTACCTCCCCCCACTCTCGGGCGTAACCAAGGCCTTCGCAACCGAACCGATATCTTTGAAATGTTCCGTTCCGTGTAAGTTGGTATGAATGATTTGATTTTCTTTCTTGTATAAACTTAGTGTTGTAATTTTTGGTAGTACATAGATTTTTTGGTTATAATTGTTAGTAATTACTGTAGCTGGATATTTTTAGAAGAGACACTATTCCCCTTGCCATTCCCATCTTTATATCTCTGACACGTTTAACTAGAAATCGTAGAATAAATATAATAAATACTGTAAATTCATTATTAACACGGTCTATTAAAAATCTTAGAATAAATACCGTAAATTCATCAGTGTCATAAATAAATATCCTTTATTTACTAAAACTGTCCACCCGGTTCTGTCCTTCCCCTCTTGGGTATGCATCATCGGATCTGTTTTTCTCGCGACAATGGCCATTCACAGAATGGCCATCATAGCACCTGCGCTTTTTCTGATAGGCTCTTTTTGCACAAGAAACCCATGTTCAGCATCCACACCTACCTATTTGGGCAGCAGCAGTAGCACAAAAAGGAGTTATGCCTCGTTGGAGGTTTACCTACACCACAAAAAGCCCTCTGATCTGTCAGTTGTAGATTCTCTAGTGCAATAACACGCTTGAGGTGTGGATGCTCTGTGGGTTTTTGCGCAAATATTTTGTAGGGTAGAAATAGCCCAAGGGTGGGAAATAATTTTTGCCTGGGGCTATTCCGGACGGGACAGAGCTTAAACAGGAAGGGGTGGGGCCAGGCAAAGCCCCTTTGCCCCATCTGGGACTCTGCACTTGCCGTTGTTGAACCTCATCAGATTTCTTGTGGCCCAATTTTCCAATTTGTCTAAGTCACTCTGGACCTCATCCCTGCCCTCGAGTGTATCTACCTCTCCCCCAAGCTTAGTGTCATCTGAAACTTGCTGAGGGTGCAATCCATCCCCTATCTTCTAGCCAGCTTTCTATCCATCTTACCGTCCATTTATCCAATGCACATTCCATTAACTTGCTGGCAAGAATATTGTGGGAGACCGTATCAAAAGCCTTGCTAAAGTCAAGGTATATCACATCCACTGACTTCCCCACGTCCACAGAGCCAGTCACCTCATCATAGAAGCTAATCAGATTGGTCAGGCACAACTTGCCCTTCATGAATCCATGCTGACTATTCCTGACCACTTTCCCCTCTTCAAATTGCTTCAAAATGGATTCCTTAAGGATCCCTTCCATGATTTTTCCTGGGACTGAGGTAAGACTTACTAACCTATAGTTCCCTGGATCGTCCTTCTTCCCCTTTTCAAACATGGGCACTACATTTGCCTTTTTCCAATCATCTGGGATCTCCCCTGATCTCCACTTTTCAAAGATAATGGCCAAAAGTTCCGCAATGACATTTGCCAATTCCCTCAGTACAGGCAGTCCCCAGTTACGCGGATCCGACATACGTCGGATCCGCACTTACGAACGGGGCTTTTCTCACCCCGGAACTCGCGGGTGGCGGGACCACCCAGACGCGCAGTGGTCCCGCCACCGCGTCCTTCGGGGTGAGAAAAGCTGCTCCGGGTGTCCCTGGTCTGCTGGGGGGGTCCCCAGCAGACCAGGGACATCCCAAGCAAAGCCACAGAGGCGGCGGGGTCCCACACCCTCCCAGCAGACCAGGGACACCCCGAGAAGACCAGGGACACCCGGAGCAAAGCCTTGAGGGCGCGGGACCCCGCCGGCTTTGCTCCGGGTGTCCCTGGTCTGCTGGGGGGGGGGGGGCTCAGCTAGTGCCCCCCCACAGCAGACCAGGCTTTTGTTGTGGACGCCTGGGGTAGAGCAGCTGGGGTGCTGCCGGGTTGTTCCTGGGGGGACCTACCCGGCAGCGACCCAGCTGTTCTGTCCCAGGCTCCAGATTCAGCCGCTGTTGAAACTGATCAGTGGCTGATTCCAGGAAGCTGGGGGCAGAGCAGTTCTGCCTCCAGCTTCCTGTAGTCAGCCCCTGGTCAGTTTCAGCAGCAGCGGCTGAATCTGGAGCCAGTTCCGAGTTACGTACAAATTCAACTTAAGAACAAACCTATAGTCCCTATCTTGTACGTAACCCGGGGACTGCCTGTACTCTCGCATGCATTAAGTCGGACCCATGGATTTATGTATGTTTAGCTTTAATAAATAGTCCCTAATCAGTTCTTTGGTTTGAAAAGCCTCTTTTGAAAAAGAGTGTCTAGACTACTACCAGAACTTTCGAAAAAGCAAGCTGCTTTTTTGAAATAGAGCACCCAGGTACCCAGGCGGACTGGGTAAGAGGACTTTCGAAACAAGGCGATATTCCTCAGAAAAGGAGGTTTTCCGTGGTCTACACAACTGCCACGTTCTTTCAATTTCCTTTCGAAAGAATGCGGCGGCAGTCTAGATGCAGGGACAGTTTTTTTGAAAAAAGTCCACTTTTTCCTAAAAAACCCTGTAGTGTAGACACCCTGACTTTATAATTCACAGCGGATAAGGGGTTGAGGGAGATAGAACTGCTAAAGCCCAGGCCATACATTGAAAGGATACGTCTTGGTACAGCTGCATACTCCTCTATCCCAGTCAAGCAGGGAAGCAGGAATCAAAACAAGTCTGTCAATGAACAGAAGCAGCCACTCCTGGGGCTGTGCCCCCTTCCCATTGTTGCAACTACCCAGCCCCCTTATTTAACCCTTACACACCCCAGTAGTACTGTTCGGAGTTCAGCCACAGAGCCAGAGGTAAGGAGGGGAAGAAACCACCTCACTCGTGCTCAATGGCTGCCAGTGCCTCCCTATGACTCTAATTGCCCAGTCCATGAAAGCAAAGGATTCCTGTAGGCAGGAATCTCCTTCCTATCTCAGTTTTATAAATATTATTTTCCTTTTGGCCCCAGGTAGCTGTGTTCATGGTGGACTCAAGGGCATTAGCAAACCCGTCCTCACACAGCAGAACTGGAGGGGGCTTATCTGGCCTATGGAGTGTAGGGCAAAGACCTCTAGACGTCCCCCATGAACACAGTTGGGAGTGTCTACACTACAAACTTAATTCGAACTAACAGCCGTTAGTTCGAATTCACTTTGATAGGCGCTACACATGCAAACCGCTAGTTCAAACTTAATTCAAACTAGCGGAGCACTTAATTCGAACTAGGTAAACCTCATTCTACGAGGACTAACGCCTAGTTTGAATTAAGTAGTTTGAATTAAGGGCTGTGTAGCCACTTAATTCGAACTACTAGGAGGCTAGCCCTCCCCAGCTTTCCCTGGTGGTCACTCTGGGCACCACCAGGGAAAATCTTCTGCCCCCCTCCCAGCCCCGGAGCCCTTAAAGGGCCACGGGCTGGATACAGTGCTTGTGCCAGTTACAAGCCTGCCAGCTCCCAGCCAGCAGACCCTGCACCTGGCACGGCACGAGCCAGCCACCTGCTGCCACCCAGCCCTCTGCTTCTTCCCAGGACCAGGCTAGTGGCTCCCAGGAGCCTGCCCAATGCCGCAAGAGGTGGGCGCCCGCCTGATCTAGTGCGGAGATCGTGGACCTCATGGAGGTTTGGGGGAAGGCCTCCAACGTCCACGATCTCCACACTAGGCACAGGAATGCAGCCGTCTACAGCTGCATGGCTGCCAGCCTGGTCACCAGAGGCCACATGCAGACCCAGAAGCAGGTCTGCATGAAAATCAAGTTGGTCCAGTGAGACCCCTGACTCTGAGCCCTGAGCTTAGAACATAAAAACATAAGAATGCCCATACTGGGTCAGACCAAAGGTCCATCTAGTCCAGTATCCTTTCTGCCGACAGACGCCAACACTAGGTACCCTGGAGGGGATGGACCGAAGACAATGACCAAGCCATTTGTCTCGTGCCATCCATCTCCAGCCTTCCACAAACAGAGGCCAGGGACACCACTCCTACCCCCTGGCTAATAGCACTCCATGGACCCAACCTCCATGAATTTATCTAACTTCTCTTTAAATTTTGTTATAGTTCTAGCCTTCATAGCCTCCTGTGCAAAGGAGTTCCACAGGTTGACTATGTGCTGTGTGAAGAAGAACTTTCTATTATTAGTTTGAAGCCTGCTACCCTTTCATTTCATTTGGTGTCCTCTAGTCCTTGTATTATGGGAACTAATGAAGAACTTTTCTTTATTTAACCTCTTCACAGCACTCATGATTTTATTGACCTCTATCATATCCCCCCTCGGTCTCCTCTTTTCTAAATTGAAAAGTCCCTGTCTCTTTAGCCTCTCTGCATATGGGACCTTTTCCAAGCCCCTGATCATTTTAGTTGCCCTTTTCTGAACCCTTTCCAAGGCCAAAATATCCTTTTTGAGGTGATGAGACCACGTCTGTACACAGTATTCAGGATGTGGACGTACCATAATTTTATACAGGGGCAGTCAAATATTCTGGGTCTTATTTTCTGAAGATATGACGTACCATAGTTTTATACAGTTTGATATTTCCCCTTCTTCTTCTTCCCCTGGCTTCCCCCTTCCAGCTCCCTCCTCCCAGGTTTCCCTCTCCCCTCTTCCACTCTCTCTCTTCCCCCTCCCACCTCCTTTTCCCAGTCTCCCCAGAGGTTAATCACTCCCCGCCCCAGTTTTGTTAAATAAAGAGAGTTTCTATTTTTGACCACACGAGTCCTTTATTTTTTACATCAGGAAAGGGGGCTAGGGAGGGGTAAGTGAAAGGAGGTGAGGGAGGAATGGCGCATGAGCCCCTGATGGGGAGGACTGGGGTGGCTCTGTGGGCTCCTTGGGGTGGAAGCTCTCCTGCAGGGCCTCCTGGATCCTGACAGCCCTCCGATGGACCTCTCCGGATGGCAGACGGGCTGATGGCCGAGTGCTGTGATGTGCCGAGTGCAGGCACTCAGGGCACTCCAAGACAGCACTGCTTTGCTGTCCCTCATCGAGGTAGACAAGCAAGCATCGAACCCTGAGAACTGTCTGTCCGGGGTGGGGGTCGGGTCCCTTTAAGCACAGCCCTCGGCTAGCCTGAGGCAGCAGCTCCACACTCTAAGGTATGTCTATACTACCACCTAGTTCGAACTTGGGTGGTTAATGTAGGCAACTGTAGTTGCAAATGAAGCCCGGGATATGAATTTCCCGTGCTTAATTTTCATCTTGCCGGGCACCGCCATTTTTAAATCCCCGCTAGTTCAGACTCCGTGCCCATGGCTACACGCGTCATGGACTAGGTAGTTTGGATTAGGCTTCCTATTCCAAACTACTAGCCTACCTTGTGGAGAGAGATAGCTCGGTGGTTTGAGCATTGGCCTGCTAAACCCAGGGTTGTGAGTTTGATTCTTGCAGAAGCCATTTGGGGCAAAAATTCATCTGGGATGGTACTTGGTCCTGCTGAGAAAGCAGTGGATTGGACTTAATGACCTTTCAAGGGCCCTTTCAGTTCTAAGAGATAAGCAATCTCCTTTCTGTCAGCCCAGGTTTCTGTCTTGTTGAGCCATGCTCTGCAGCCTCCTCCATGAAATTATCTAGAGCTTGGGGAAATCTCAGCTAAAGGGGCCTGTCACAGAGCCAAGGTATCCAACTCTCGTGGAATGCAGAGCCAGAATTATATGAAATTTGCCCCTCCCTCAATGTGGAGGAAGCCATGCACAACCTCCTGCTACCCCAGTTAGAAATTACATAAATCGGGTATCAGTTTTAACCAGAAATATATTTATTATTAACAAAGGGTATGTCTACATTGCAGGAGGACTAACGGTAGTTCAAATTAGGAGCTGTAAATCAAACTATCTAGTCTGTGCTACGTGTAGCCACGGGCAGGTAGTTCGAACTACAGGCATTTAAAAATGGTGCCCGCTCTGGAACATGCAAATGAAGCCCGGGATATTTAAATCCCGAGCTTCATTAGCAAGTTCAAATGCCTTCATTAGCCACCCTTGTTTGAACTAGGGTGGCAGTGTAAACATACCCAAAGAGATGCATTTTTAGTGGCTAAAGAGGTAGCAAACAGAACAAAGTTGATTACTAAGGCACAAAATCAAGGCATGCAAACTAAGCTGGATTCCTTAATGAAAGTGGTTACAAACAATGATTCCGTATCAGAGATATTGTTTTTGGTAGATTCCTTGACAGGCCTAGTGTCCTTCAAGTCTGGGTGTGAAGGCTGTTCCCCAGTTTGGCACTTTGTGTGCAGAGGGTGGGGGTCTACAAGAGACTTTAAAAATACTTTGGTACTGTAGCCTGATCTAAGATTATGTTAAATTATAATTACCCAGCTTTAGGGTAAACAGGTTCTTTGTCCCAGAATCTGGCCCAGTATTCAATTATACTATGATGGGGAACCCTGATGTGCATGGTTGCAACACTCACTATATAGAAACTCTTGTATATTTACAATATTTACAGTTTATTAATACGGTTGGCACAGTCACAAACACATCAATTTCATAAGACAGGGAATGTACATTCATATTTCCTTACCAAATACTGACATCATTCCTTCTAGAACAATCTTAGGTGTTAGCCCATCATCTTCCTCATTACCTTCACCTTGCCCATCATCACCAGGAGCCATCCTTCTGGCCCTTCCAAGGACTCCATCCTCTCCTCCCTATCAATTCTTGGTCCCACTTTTAAACCAAGTGACGCTGATGATAACATTTTTATGCATATTCAATAGGGGTGTTTTTAATGCTGAAGTGTTCTTTTCCTATTGGTCAATATATCATTGCTCTTAACTCGTTATCATATACGTCAATTTGTTGCCAAGGGCCTTTGTGGTTATCTATCGCAACCTGAGTCCTAATTGCATTTAGTAATACATCTTCTGAGTCTGAGGGTATTGTTCCCACCATCCTGCGTGGCTGAAAGGTCCAGGCCTAAATTCCCCTTTTTCAGGCCTGGGAAACCATAAATAAGTTCCGACCAGTATCTGGGTGAGACAGTATCCCAACCACGGAAGTCTGCAAACCTCAGCTCCTGCTGATCTTGCAAATGGTCAAACCAATCTGATAGCTTTCTTTGATAGGCTAACGAGTCTTGTGGATAAGGGAGAAGCGGTGGATGTGGTATACCGAAACTTTAGTAAGGCATTTAATACGGTCTCTCATGATATTTTTATCACTAAATTAGGCAAATAAAACTTAGATGAGGTGCTATAAGGTGGGTGCATAACTGGCTAGATAACCATACTCAGAGAGTAGTTATTAATGGTTCTCAATCCTGCTGGAAAGGTATAACAAGTGGGGTTCCTCAGGGGTCCATTTTGGGACCGGCTCTGTTCAATATCTTCATCAGCAATTTAGATATTGGCATCGAAAGTATGCTTATTGAGTTTGCAGATGATACCAAGCTGGAAGGGCTTGCGACTGCTTTGGAGAATAGGGTCATAATTCAAAATGATCTGGACAAATTGGAGAAATGGTCTGAGGTAAACAGGATGAGGTTTAATAAAGACAAATGCAAAGTGCTCTACTTAGTAAGGAACAATCAGTTTCATGCATGAAAATGGGAAGAGACTATCTAGGAAGGAGTATGGCAGAAAGGAATCTAGGGGTTATAGTGGACCACAAGTTAAATATGAGTCAACAGTGTGACGCTGTTGCAAAAAAAGCAAACATGATTCTGGGATGCATTAACATGTGTGTAGTGAGCAAGACATGGGAAGTCATTCTTCCGCTCTACTCTGCGCTGGTTAGGCTTCAGTTGGAGTATTGTGTCCAGTTCTGGGCACCGCATTTCAAGGAAAATATGGACAAATTGGAGAAGGTCCAGAGAAGAGCAACAAGAATGATTAAAGGTTTAGAGAACATGACCTATGAAGTAAGGATGAAAGAACTGGGTTTGTTTAGTTTAGAAAAGAGAAGATAGAGGGGGGACATGATAGCAGTTTTCAGGTATCTAAAAGGCTGTGATAAGGAGGAGGGAGAAAACTTGTTCATCTTGGCCTCCTAGGATAGAATGAGAAGCAATGAGCTTAAACTGCAGCAAGGGAGGTTTAGGTTGGACATTAGGAAAAAGTTCCTAACTGTCAGAGTGGTTGTGACACATCGGCCCAAGTGTGGGCACAGCTGAGGGCATCCGCTCAGGGCAAATTGCTCAAATTCGGGGCTCCTTACAGCCCCCAGATTGGTGACCTCTCCAAACAGGCCACAAACCAGTCCCACAGAGCACTTCTGCTGCCTGCCTGAATCCTCGCGAGCAAAACCCCTCCGACACCCCAGCAATATCCATGCCCCAGAAGGCTCCGGGCCTCATACACCGGTGGGGGGTCCTAGCACCCAATCCCACCTACCCCGAACAAGTTCTGTCCGATCCCAAGAAACCAGCCACAGATCCCTGGTCAATTTACCCGCTGGACCTTACCCACAAATCACACTGGGCCAATCCTTTAGCATCTAACATCTAAAGGTTTATTATTACAAGAAAGAAAAGTATGAGAGTAAGGTTGTTAGAGGGTAGGACATTACATGCACCGAAACTCCCACTTCTTGATGCAGGCTCTAGCAGAGATGTTACAGCTGCTGGTTTAAAAGTCATTGTTGCACATCCTAGGATCAGGATGGGTTCACAGGTCTTTCCGGCTCTTCGATCCCTGCACTGCTGCCTCTGGGATGAAGTGCTGAGCTGAGAACAAAAATGGAGTCCACCACATGGCCTCTTTATACCTCCTTCCTGGTCTCTTCTTGGCTACAGCAGTTCACCTGGTCTACCTTATTCCTGTGTTGCCTGCTGGTACCCCTTAGCTATGAGTCACCACTCATTCTTTAGGTGTGTCCTTGGCCCATTGAGTGCCATTGTCCTACAGGGCCTTGCTGATTAGCATTTCTATAGGCCGGGCCCTGCCCAATGCTCAACCACATGCAGGGAAATATTCAGTATCCATACAAGTACATGCTTATAATTGCACACACAGACATTATACAAACACATAAACAGCGTACATAGGATTAGCAGACAGTGAGCTTCTATTCAACACCCCACATGGTCCCCCTTTATACCATTTTCTGGGGCCAACACCCCCACCTATGGGTGCAGCAGCAATCTGGCTGCTCCCCCCCAAATCCAGTAATGTGACAAGGCTATTGCAGAGATGTTACAGCTGCTGGTTTAAAAGTTCTTGTTGCGCATCCTAAAATCAGGATAGGTCCACAGTTCGTTCCGGCCCTTCAATCCCTGAATGCTACCTCTGGGATGAAGTGCTGAGCTGAGTACAAAGATGTAGTCCGCACATGGCCTCTTTATCCCTCCTTCCTGGTCTCTTCTTGGCTGCAGCAGGTCACCTGGCCAGCGGCCTATCCCTATGTTCCCTGCTGGCAGCCCTCAGGTGTTAGCCTTCATTCTTGAGGTGTGTCTTTGGCCCATTGAGTGCCACTGTCCCACAGGGCCTCACTAATTAGCATATCCATGGGCCGGGCTCCGCCCAATGCTCAACCAAATGTAGAGAAATATTCAGTATCCACGCAGATTACAGATTCCTAACTACACATACAGACATTATACACTCACATGACTAGCGTACATAGGATTAGCAGACAGTGAGCTTCTATTCAACACCCCACATGGCCCCCTTTTATACCATTTTTGGGGCCAACACCCCACCTATGGGTGCAGCCGTGATTTGGCTGCTTCCCTCAAATTCAGTAACGTGACACAGGCTTTGCAGCCTCCTCCCACAGCACCCAACTGGGGATTGAAACAGACACTAAGATGAGCTCGGGGAAGTCTCATCTAAAGGGCCCAGCCGCAGAGTCCAATGCCCAACTCTCGTGGAACGCAGAGCCAAAAGTGTATGGAATTTGCCCCTCTCTCAATGTGGAGGAAGCCACGCACAATCTCCTGATACCCCAGTTAGAAATTACATAAATTGGGTATTAGGATTAACCAGAAATACATTTATTAAGTAGAAAGAGCAAAGTGGATTACTAAGGCCCTAAAACAAGGAATGCAAACTAAGCTTCATTCGTTAATGAAACTGGTTACAAACATTGATTCTGTAACAGAGATACTGTTTTTGGTAAGCACCCCAAGGTTACAGATTCTCCGGCCTTGAATTGGCATCTCCATTGTCACCCAAACACAAAACCCTTTAATGAACCATGGAAGGTGCACTTGGCAATTCCTTCCTGTAAGTGACACTCAAGCTATTTTAAGCTTCTGTATGTAAAGGCCTTGAAAACCCAGCCATTGCAATCAGCTGAAAAGGGAACTTTAATGTCTCTGAGCAGTTTCGCTGTGCAGTCTTAGGCAGGTGCACACAGAACCTTTAGGATTCCAGTACAGGACAAACCAGATCATGTTCTGAAAAAGGATGCTTAGTATTCAAGAAAGGGAAAGAAAAATAGAGAAAATATATTTAATAGAACATTGCATGGTTGTCTGGTGTTACAGAATAACTAGAAAAGGGATTAAAAACACAGGGAATTGTTTCCCAGGGATTCAAGATGGAAATTTACAATGGAAGGGGGTAGTTATATGTGTCCAGAAGGGGGTAGTCCAGAGATGGCCAAAATAAAGAAAATTACCTGATCTCATCTAACTTAACACTCCCTGTCTACTCGCATAGCTGTAGTTTCTAGAGTGAGTCTTTCCTTAGGCTTGGATGTCGCAACATTCTCCATGCCTGGTTCCCCAGCTCCTCTCTAGTTCTTGGGGGGTTGTTCTCCTGCTATACAGATCAGAAAGGGGCTCCTACTTCCATTTCAAAAGCCCAAGTTGTATTTTCATTGGCTCTCCTGGCCCCCTGACATCCCACTTCCTACTTCTTTAACATTCTTGGGTACTCTTTAGGGCTCACTGTGTATTCTTTTCACCATTAGAGTTGAGGAAATTAGGCTTGTGACTAAACAATTAACTTATGAGCTGAGACTTGAGCTATCTGAACCCTACCCCCCACCCCATTCACCACATAGTCAAGCAGTTTTTCCCTGCAGCCCTCAGTTTCAGTCCTTCTCCTTCGAGATGATTTCAACTATTTCTTTGGATCGGGAGGAAGAGGAGACACAAACTAAAGACCTTGATTATTTTTCTATCCCCACCTTATCTAGGTTTTCCATAAAGCCGGGATCCTTTTTTGATGCCCCCACCTCTCGCAAGAAAAGTTCAGCCATCCAAGAGGGATGATAATGTCAGGTGATCAGCTCACCTGACTCTGTAGTATCTCAGAGGGGCATAATACAGAGTCATTATCCATTTTGGTCCTTGAAGTGTTAGAGGTGGGTGTCGCCCAAAGGAGCACAGCAGAACTACTGGTACATGATCAAAATTCCTAACTTGTGACACAAAACAGAGACATGCATAGAAATAGGACCGTCACATTTAGTAAATCGTAACTCATGGGAGGGATCTTTGTAAACTCACCCGGGAACCTCTTTTCCAGCTGCCCCTCCAAACCAGGTCTCTCTTCCAAACCCTGGTATCTTTGGCTTCTTTTTTCAGGTACAGCCCAGCCAAAAGACGCAGGCCTCGGCTTTCCTATTTTTTTTGTTAAGAAACTAAGGCCCCTCCTGACCAATGCTCAGGCTTATCGTCTATATGAGTCTCTTTGTGCTAACCCGTAAAAATTGCAGGGAAAGACATACGATCACCAGCAAACCAATGCTAGGGCAGCATTTCCAAGAATGGATTTCATACCACTCTCCCCCTCTAGACCATTTGTGGAGCACCGTACCTATTTTGTTCTCCAGCCTCTGCCTGAAGGCTCTGCCCCAAGGCTCACACCTCTGTGCCTCCCGGAGGTGGGAGCTGCTCCCAAGCCCCTCCCGGACTTACCACCACCTGGACAGAGCCACCGACACTGGTCAATAGCTCAGGGTCAGGGCTGGTTTCCGACCGCCCCTCCCCCTACCCACAAACTGTCCCACTCAGCTGGAGGAGAATGGGAGAGACTCTCTCCTATCCCCTCTCCAGGCCCCATGGCATTTCCATCCCCCTCTGGGATTTCAGCCCAAGATCCCTTACCCCTGCTGACAATCCCTGGCATGGACTCAGCCACCTTACTGTGGTCATTTCCCTGACTAAATGGCACCAAGTTCTCAGCCAGAACAACCAGGCCATGAAGCCCCTCTCCTTCCCTCTTCTCTCAAGCAGGGCTCTTCGAGCTCTTCCTTCTCTGTCCATGTCAAGTCATCTTAGTTTTAGGGTTTTCTCCCTGGCAACTTCGGCTTTTGAGGCTTCTATCTCATGCTGCTTTAACTCCACCAGTCTCTTGTGTTCCACCTCCCTGGCTGCTTTTCCTAGTCAGCACACCTCCTGTTCCTTCTGCACCTTACTCTCACTCGTTTTCCTGACTCTGTTTCCCTTTCCCTAAAATCTCTTCTCCTGCTGCTCTGCCAAACCAGGGCAGTCTTCACGCTCTGTTGGTCTACGGTGCCTTTCCTTCAGGTGCAGCCCAGCCAAAAGACCAAGGCCTCTGCTTTCCTATTCCTTTTCCTTTTCATAAAGTATTTAGGCCCTTCCTGAAAAACCTTTGCTCAGCCTTGAGGACAAAAGTGATTATTTAACAGCTGAGGGTAACACCCTCCATGTCTCCCATTCACACATTTGAAATCCACATAGTATTCCCCGCTCCATGTGTCCAGTTTCACAAACACCAAAGATCCACATGTCACTTTAAGAGAAAGAGCCCAACAGATCATGAAATGAGGATTGATGGGTTACACAAAATAATTTGCTCAAAGCACTTTTGAGTTATGTATATTCATATCCATAAGTCCGTTTCATAAAACATGGAAAGGGTGGACGCATGTCACAGACCTCACCCCAGACATGCAAAGAAACATCCCCAATGAGGAAAATGTCTCTTTTGCTAAAGGGAATTAAAGGGTTAATTCCATGCTTCTGTGATGGGAGGCCCGCACCTGGCAGTGAGGAAGAGCCCTACTAGTAAGTCTCATAGCTCTGTCTCAGCACCATCTCCCCTTCTGAGACAACACACAGAGCATTTGTTCTCGCAGCTGCTTAGTTTTCATCCCGTAGACAACGGGGTTTAGCACAGAGGGGATGAGCACGTAGAGATCGGCCAGCAGGATGTGAATGTGTTTAGGGATATTGTGGCCAAAGCGGTGGGTTAAGACAGTGAAAAAGACTAGGACGTAAAATAAGAGGATGATACAGATGTGGGAGCCGCAGGTGCCGAGAGTTTTGCGCCGGGCGTCTTTGGTGGGCAACTTGAAGACAGCCCTGAGGATCAGCAAATAAGACACAGAGATAAGCACAAAGTCCAGTATAATGGTTGCAATAAACACTGCTAACCCATACCAGATATCTAGGGATATATCCGCACAGGCCATCCTGGCCACCCCGATGTGGTCACAGTAGGAATGCGGGATGATGTTGCTTGCGCAGAAGGGCAGCCGTTTGAGAAGAAAAACAACAGGGACAATTACACAAAAGGTTCTTAGGACAACGGCCGTGGCTATTTTCATGATATTCTCATTGGTGAGGACAACTGTGTACCTCAGCGGGTCACATACAGCGACGTATCGATCGAACCCCATGGCCAGCAGGACGGCCGATTCGACAGTAACCCCAAAGTGCAAAAAGAATGCTTGGGTGAGGCAAGAAGTGAAGAAAATGGCCTTGGGTCCAAACCAGAAGATGCCCAGCATGTTGGGCACTGTGGTGGTGGATAACAGTAAGTCGGCCACCACCAGCATAGAGAAGAAAATGAACATGGGCTCGTGCAGCCTGCGCTGGGTGGCGATGAGCAGGAGGAGACCACAGTTCCCCAGAACAGCTGCTGTGTACATCAGCGCGAAGGGGATGGAGATCCAGGGGTGCCAGGGCTCCAGGCCCGGGATGCCGACCAGGATGAAGCTGAGGTGACTGAACGTTGTGCTGTTGGGCGTGGCCATGGGGCACTGAGGGCTCCGCTTGGGCGCCGGGCCTGGCTGGAAGCAGAGACAAGGTCAGTGCCTGCTGGGGTCCTACCCCTCTCACAGTCACTTCTCACAGGGGTGCAGGGCAGAACCAGAGGCGGTGACAGGGGCCTGTCAGGAGCTCGGAGGTGATGACTTGCCAAACCAGCCACAGAGCAGGCAGGGCCGGGTGGAGAGTCTCAGAGAGCCCAGCACCTGAAGCCGGCCTCCCTCAGCTCTGGACACACCATGAAGCAACAAGGGACTGTTCAGCTACTTGAGCTCTATGAGGATTTATTGCCCCAGCTCTGGCCCTGCTCCCTGCTTTGCCCCTGAGAGACACTGGACCCCCCGGGGGGCTGTAGAGCCCACGAACACAGCGACCACTCAGATGTGCCTCAGTGCAGAAAGGGGCACTAATGGATTCGGAGCCTGGGGACACAGGACTGGGCCCAGGATCCCAGCGGTGGCCGGCCCGGCCCCAGACACGGTGGGGATAGAATCTCCCTGCACCTACAGACAGTCCCCACCTTAGAGCCACCTGAGCATGTTTGGCTCCATTCTGCTAACCCTACTGCCCAGCCAATGGGCCAGCAAGGCAGATGACATTCAGCCTCCCCTGGTGGGAACTGGGCATCGCCGGGCAGAGGAGCCTGTGGGCAAGTTCTAATCATCGGCTTTCGTTAGTCAACTGTCACACGATTCCACTCTGTAATTTATAGTCTGCCTGTCTGTCTGTTTCTGTCCATCTGTCTGTTTGCTCAAGAACTCCTCTGAAGCGGTAGGAGCTAGGACCATGCAATGTGCCAGGCAGCTTCCTCTTATCCTCACTTCAAAGCAAGCTCTGGACTTAGCTGTGTGAAGAATATGGGCTGTGCCTGGAGTGCGGCTGGGTCTCAGCACCCCACAAAGCAAAGAGACAGAGACACCCGTCCCCTCTCCCCTCTGTCCGGGACTGCCCCGAGTCCCCTCCCCGCCAGGCACTTTTCAGGGATGGTGGGGGGCGTGAAGCTCCCCTCGCACTGCTGGCTGTTGCCCCAGCAGGGAGCGAGGGGAAAGTGGCAGAGGTGTGGATGTGCCGTTGGCTGCATCACTCACTGTGGCTGGGGAGTGCAGACGGGGATGGACAGGACATGCCCTGGCCGGGGCACAGGAATTCCTCCCTGCGGTGCCCGCTGGATTGGGGAAGCCCTAGAGAGGCGCTTCTTATCTGGCCCAGGCTGCTGCAGGGAGGGAAAACCGGGGTAGCCCTCTCTCCCGGGGCAGCTTGGAACCAGAGCCTCTTCTCCCCAGCCCAGGGCCAGGGCTCCAGTGAAGCCTGGCCATGTTAATGGGATTTCCAAATTCCAAGACTACAGAGCTGCAGCCTCCCAGCGCCAGAGGAAGGCCCCTGAGGAGAGATGTCACCTCCCGCTCCCCACTGCAACCGGTTGCTGACGACTGCGGGTCTGGGCGATCCTGGGGAAGTGTCACGTTCCCCCACATCTGCCCCTGCTGGAGTTTCCTGCCCTTCCCTGCAGCCCTGGTGCTGCTCCCGGGGGAAGAGGGCAGGCCGGTCAAACCGGACCCTTCTCTGGCACAGGCTGGAAAGGCCCTTTGGCGGGAGCCTCAGGTTGATCTGTGCTATTTTAACTCGCTGTCCATGACCCAGAGCTTGTCAGTGAGGGCTCCATGGGGCCCAGCTCAGAGATGCCCAGGAGAACGTTTTGGATAATAGCTGAGCAGGAGCCTCCGGCACGAACATCCCTCCCCTCTGCCCTCCTCTGGGCCCTGGAACGTCCGCTGGGTCTGGGAATTGTTCAGTGCCCCAGGCAGGGACGTTCCATTGTGAACCTTGTTTGGGCGCCGGGTGCCTCCCTTCCTCGGCTCCTGGAAGCCGAGTCCCTGGGGCCTTTCTTGTGGCTTCAGATGCCCTGCCGCTCACCCCAGCCTTCTCACTGGTTCCTTGCACAGGGCCCTGATGGAATGGGCCTGGCTACCACACACACCCAATTCCCCAGGGACAGAACCTGCCGGCCCAGAAAGGCAGTGGAGCCAGGCAGGGGCCATGGGTTGGGACCTGCCTTTGCTCTCTGGGGCTCACCGGCTGCCCTGGCGCAGGGAAGGAAATGTCGGAGCTGCAGCTGTCAAACTTGGAGACTGTCTGGAGCCAGCATGTGCTCCAGGTTCAGTGGGACGTGATACCCAGACAGCCCCACTGTGTGTCCCTGGGCAGCCTTTCCCCAGGATCTCCCTGGGCAGGCCCAGCCCCCAGCAGCCCTGGCGCATGGTTTGTGAACGGAGACCTTGGCTGCGCCACGACAGTTGCACCTTCCCTCCCAGCACAGAGTAACTACAGAGCTTCCCTCTGTCCCTGCCCGTCTGTCCATGCACCCGCCCTCTCTGCCACCTCCAGCCCTGCCCCCGTGCCTGTGTCCTGGATGCTCATTCACATTTCGTAGCAGAGTCATTGGTGGCTCAGAGGAAGGAAATGCTGGTGCCTCTGTCCGGCCCTGCTCTGGGCTCTCGGGCAGGGAAACCAAGACTTGTATCCATGGCCATTTGCTCTGTGCTTTCCTTGCCTTTCCTTCCCCTGCGGGTGCTATCCAGCTCCCAACGACCTGCCCCTGCTCCCAGGGACACCAGGATCCATGGCGGTTTTGCCTGGACTGGGTCCGTGGCGAGCTCAGGTCCCACTGATGACATGCGAGGGCACCTTTCTCAGCAGGGGAGCAGCCGTGGGGGAGTTCCCCTCCCTCAAACACTCACCGGTCTCCTGCCTCAGCCGGGGATGTGGAGTCTCTGCCTGGGATCCAGGTGGGGAGCTAAAGGGGCAGGAACCGCACTGGCCGGGGCTCGGAGGCAGGGACATTTATTCTGCCTGCCTGGGAGTCCCAGCGGGGTCGGAGCCAGCAGGGAGCCCTGGGCACAGAGCAGTTTCCAGCTCAGCCACAGGCGGGGGAAGGCTGGGTTCAGGGGATTTGTGTGTTTACATCAGTTATGTTGCTGGTGTCTAGGAAAGGAAACGGCTGGAAATTTCCCCTCCAGTTCCAGCAGAGATAGAGCTGTATCAAACATGGCCTGAATTTTCTTCTCTAACTGGTACCAGAGAGACTGGCTGGAATATTGACAATTTATGGAGTATGGTAATGCCAAGATACAAAAGAGAGCGCAAGGGACTTATACCTCGTAGGAGGTTTTCCTACACCACAAAAAGCCCTCTGATCTGTTAATTGCAGATTCTCTAGTGCAATAACACGCTTGAGGTGTGGACGCTCTGCGGGTTTTTGTGCAAAAATCTTGTAGGGTAGAAATAGCCCAAGGGTGGGAAATAATTTTTGCCTGGGGCCATTCCGGAAGAGACAGGGCCTAAACAGACAGTGATGGGGCCAGGCCAAGCCCCTTTGCCCCCCTTTCCCACGAGGTACCCAAGCCCTGGAAGAGGCTTGGCACGCTCCCCACGCCCAGGTCAATCAGGGCGTGGGGCAGGGGAGCATGGGAAACCTCCTTCTGCCCTGTGAGGAGGACGTGGCACTGTGACGTGGGCTCCTCGCACAGCCAGGACAGGAGACTGAAGCTTCATGCAGCTCCCTCACTCCCAGTCCCTGATTGGCCGGGGCGGGGGAGTGCGCAAAGCCTCCTCCGCTCTCCCGCGCGCCCTGTGAGCAGCCTGTGGCGTTTCAAAGCTCCATGTGCTCCCCGCAGGGCGGGAGGAGACTTCCCAGGCTCCCCAGCCCTCAGGCTGTTTTTGGCTGGGAGCAGGGGAGCAGCAGGGTCTCCCTGGCCAGATCCACCCACCAGATGGAGCCCATGGAGGCCCTTTTATCCTCCCCTGAAATAGCCTAACTGTGTTCAAAGGAGGAAGGAGATAATTCCAGGTCCATCAATGGATGTTAGTGATTTGTGAGATGCTCCCGGGTAACAGGGCACCTTAATTGCTGATGCTCCTTCCGTTTCCAATCCCACTCGCCTGGGATGCGAGGGAGCCGGGAAGATACCCAGGTTACACACTTATATCTTAGGGTCTGTCTACACTACAAAGTTAATTCCAACTAACAGCCGTTAGTTCGAATTCACTTTCATAGGGGCTGGACATACAAACCGCTAGTCTGAATTTAAATGGAACTAGTGGAGCGCTTAATTCGAACTAGGTAAACCTCATTCTACGAGGACTAAGCCTCGTTCGAATTAAGTAGTTCAAATTAAGGGCTGTGTAGCCACTTAATTCGAACTAGTTGGAGGCTAGCCCTCCCCAGGTTTGACCCCAGCAGGGCCAAACCAGGGAAACTCTTCTGCCCCTCTCCCGGCCCTGGAGCCCTTAAAGGGCCATGGTCTGGCTACGGGCCGCAAGAGGCAGACGCCCGCCTGGTCTAGTGCGGAGATCCTGGACCTCATGGAGGTTTGGGGAGAGGCCTCCAATATCCAGAATCTCTGCACTAGGCACAGGAATGCAGCCTTTCTCCCTCCTCTTTGGAACCTCCCTTCAGGAAGTTGAAGGCTGCTCTCAAATCCCCCCTCACTCTTCGCTTCTGAAGACTAAATAGACCCAAATCCCTCAGCCTCTCCTCATAGGTCAAATACTCCAGCTCCCTCATCATTTTGGGCGCCTTCCACTGGAACCTCTCCAATGCATCCACATCCTTTTTGTAGTGGGGGCCCCAGAACTGGACACAATACTCCAGATGTGGCCTCACAAGAGCCAAATAAAGAGGAATATTCACATCTCTGGATCTGCTGGCAATGCTCCTCTTAATGCAACTTAATATGCCATTTGCCTTCTTGGCTACAAGGGCACACTGTTGACTCATATCCAGCTTCTCATCAACTGTAACCCCCAGGTCCTTTTCTGCAGAACTGCTACTTAGCCAGTTGGTCCCTAGCCTGTAACAATGCTGGGGATTCTTCCGTCCCTAGGGCAGGATGCTGCACTTGTCCTTGTTGAACCTCATCAGATTTCTTGTGGCCCAATCCTCCAATCTGTCTAGATCACTCTGGACCCTATCTTTGCCCTCCAGTATATCTACCTCTCCCCCTAGCTTAGTGTCATCTGAAACTTGCTGAGGGTGCAATCCATCACCTCACCCAGGCTATTAATAAAGATATTGAACAAAACCAGTCCTAGAACCGAACCTTGGGGTTCTCCGCTAGAAACCAATCACCATCCTGACATTGAGCTATACATCACAACCCCCCAGGCCCTATCTTCTAACCAGCTTTCTATCCATCTTACTGTCCATTTATCCAATCCACATTCCCTTAACTTGCTGGCAAGAATATTGTGGGAGACCGTATCAAAAGCCTTGCTAAAGTCAAGGTATATCACATCTGCTGATTTCCCCTTATCCACAGAGCCAGCTACCTCATCATAGAAGCTAATCAGATTGGTCAGGCATGACTTGCCCTTCGTGAATCCATGCTGACTATTCCTGATCACTTTTTATGATGATTGGGAGAACCGTATGGTCACTTGCCTGCCTGGTGCGAAGGTTGCGGATCTCTCGAGGCATCTAGATAGACTTATGTGTAGTGCTGGGGAGGAGCCAGTGATCATGGTACATGTAGGTATCAATGACATAGGGAAGGGTAGCAGAGATGTCCTGGAGGCCAAATTTAGGTTGCTAAGAAAGAGACTGAAATCCAGGACCTCTATGGTGGCATTTTCAGAAATGCTTCCAGTTCCATGCGCAGGGCCAGGTAGGCAGGCAGAGCTTCAGAGTTTCAATGCGTGGATGAGACGATGGTGTAGGGATGAGGGGTTTGGATTTTTTAGGAACTGGGGACACTTTTTGGAGAGGGGGAGCCTATACAGGAATGATGGGCTCCACCTAAACCAGGGTGGAACCAGACTTCTGGCACTAAACATTAAAAAGGCCGGAGACAGGTTTTTAAACTAAGAGATGGGGGAAAGACGATTGGTGCGGAGATGCACATAATCGGATGGAGACTTCTCTTAGAGGAGAATACACTGACAGAGATTCTCTAAGCTGAGGTCAGAAAGAGAGGAGAGAAAAAGACAAACCATGGGCCAGAGCAGACAAACAACCGCTTATAAAGGAATCTAATGCATCAGGGAAGGGCAGGCAAATAAGCAGTGGGAAATTTTTAAAGTGTTTCTACACAAATGCTAGGAGTCTGACTAATAAGATGGGTGACCTAGAGTACCTCATGTTAAAGGAGGACGTTGACATAATAGGTATCACCGAAACCTGGTGGAATGAGGAAAATCTGTGGGACACAATCATACCGGGATATAAAACATATAGAAAGGATAGAGCAGGCCGGGTGGGTGGCGGAGTGGCACTGTATGTGAAAGATAATGTAGAATCAAATGAAATAAAAATATTAAGTGAATCAACATGTTCCATAGAATCACTATGGATAGTAATTCCATGGTCCAATAATAAGAAATTAGCAGTAGGGATATATTACCGACCACCTGACTTGGACAGCGATACTGACATTGAAATGCTGAGGGAGATTAGAGAGGCTACCAAAATAAAGAACTCTATAATAATGGGGGATTTTAATTATCCCCACATTGACTGGATACATGTCACCTCAGGAAGAGAAGCAGAGATAAAATTTCTCAAGGGCTTAAATTACCGCTTCTTGGAGAAGCTGGTGCAGGAACCCACAAGGGGAGAGGTAATTCTCGATTTAGTCCTGAGTGGAAGGCAAGATCAGGTCCAGGAGATAATCATTACAGAACCGCTTGGGAATAGTGACCATAATATAATAATATGTAACATTCCTGTGGTGGGAAGAACACCTCATCAGTCCAGCACCCTGGCATTTAATTTCAAAAAGGGAAATTACACAGAAATGAGGAGGTTAGTTAAACAGAAATTAAAAGGCACAGTGACTAGAGCCAAATCCCTGCAAGCTGCATGGAAACTTTTTAAAGACACCATAATAGAGGCCCGACTTAAATGTATACCCCAAATTAAAAAACATAGCAAGAGACCTAAAAAAGAGTCACCGTGGCTTAACTACCATGTAAAAGAAGCAGTGAGGGACAAAAAGGTATCTTTTAAGAAGTGGAAGTCCAATCCTAGTGAGAGAAATTGAAAGGAACATAAACACTGTCAAATCAAGTGTAAAAATGTAATAAGAAAAGCAAAAAAAAGATGTTGAGGAAGAGCTAGTCAAAAGCTCAAAAAGAAATAACAAAATATTTTTAAGTACATTAGAAGCAGGAAGCCTGCTAAAAGACCTGTGGGTCCACTAGATGATCGAGATATGAAAGGAGCAATCAAGGACGATAAAGCCATTGCGGATAAACTAAATTAATTCTTTGCTTCAGTTTTCACGGCTGAGGATGTTGGGGAGATTCCCGAATCTGCACCGTCCTTTGTGGGTGATGAATCTGAGGAACTGTCCCGGATTGAAGTGTCATTAGAGGAGGTTTTGGAACAAATAGAAAAACTTAATGTTAACAAATCTTCGGGACCGGATGGCATTCATCCAAGGGTTCTAAAAGAACAAAAATGGGAAATTGCTGAACTATTATCTGTGGTTTGTAACCTATCCTTTAAATCGGCTTCCATACCTAATGATTAGAAGTTAGTCAACATGACACCAGTATTTAAAAAGGGCTCCAGAGGCGATCCTGGCAATTACAGACAGGTAAGTCTAACTTCAGTACCGGGCAAATTAGTCAAAACAATAGTAAAGAATAAAATTGTGAAGCATGTAGAAGAACATAATTTGTTGGGCAAAAGTCAACATGGTTTCTGTAAAGGGAAATCCTGTCTTACTAATCTATTAGAGTTCTTTGAAGGGGTTAACAAACATGCAGACAAGGGGGATCCAGTAAATACAGTATTCTTAGATTTTCAGAAAGTCTTTGACAAGGTCCCTCACCAAAGGCTCTTGTGTAAATTACATGGCCATGGGATAAGAGGGAAGGTCCTTTCTTGGATTGAGAACTGGTTAAAAGACAGGAAACAAAGGGTAGGAATAAATGGTCAATTTTCAGATTGGAGAGGGGTAACTAGTGGTGTCCCCCAAGGGTCAGTCCTGGGACCAATCCTTTTCAACTTATTCATAAATGATCTGGAGAAAGGGGTAAGCAGTGAGGTTGTAAAGTTTGCAGATGATACCAAACTGTTTAGAATAGTCAAGACAGAAGCAGACTGTGAGGGACTCCAAGATGATCTCACCAAACTGAGTGATTGGGCAACAAAATGGCAAATGAAATTTAATGTGGATAAGTATAAAGTAATGCACATCGGGAAAAATAACCCCAACTATAGGTACAGTATGATGGGAGCTAATTTGGCTACGACAAATCAGGAAAGAGATCTTGGAGTTAACGTGGACAGTTCTCTGAAAACTTCCACACAGAGTGCAGCGGCGGTCAAAAAGGCAAATAGAATGTTAGGAATTATTAAGGAAGAGGTAGAAAATAAGACACAGAATATCATACTACCCCTGTATAAAACTATAGTACACCCACATCTTGAATGCTGTGTTCAGATGTGGTCTCCTCACCTCAAAAAAGATATTTTGGCCTTGGAAAGGGTTCCCAAAAGGGCAAC
The DNA here is from genome assembly GCF_052426305.1 of Pelodiscus sinensis. Taxonomy (NCBI): domain Eukaryota; kingdom Metazoa; phylum Chordata; order Testudines; family Trionychidae; genus Pelodiscus; species Pelodiscus sinensis. The sequence goes on along the minus strand of NC_143052.1, from coordinate 353,506,498 downwards.
TAAAATGATTAGGGGTTTGGAACGGGTCCCATATGAGGAGAGGTTAAAGCGACTGGGACTTTTCAGTTTAGAAAAGAGGAGACCGAGGGGGGATATGATAGAGGTATATAAAGACATGAATGGTGTGGAGAGGGCGGATAAAGAAAAGTTATTTATTAGTTCCCAAAATAGAAGAGCTAGAGGACACCAAATGAAATTAATGGGCAGCAGGTTTCAAACTAATAAAAGAAAGTTCTTCTTCACACAGCGTGTAGTCAACCCGTGGAACTCCTTGCCAGAGGTGGCTGTGAAGGCTAGGACTATAACACAGTTTAAAGATAGATAATTTCATGGAAGTTAGGTCCATAAAAGGCTATTAGCCAGGGGATAGTAGTGGTGTCCCTGGCCTCTGTGTGTCAGAGGCTGGAGAGGGATGGCAGGACACAAATCGCTTGATCATTCTCTTCAGTCCACCCTCTCTGGGGCACCTGGTGTTGGCCACTGTCGGGAGACAGGCTATTGGGCTAGATGGACCTTTGCTCTGACCCAGTACGGCCGTTCCTATGTTCTTACGTTCTTTCCCCTCTTCTAAGTGCTTCAGAATGGATTCTTTAAGGATCCCTTCCATCATTTTTCCAGGGACTGAGGTAAGACTGACCGACCTATAGTTCCCTGGATCGTCCTCCTTCCCCTTTTTAAAGATGGACACTACATTTGCCTTTTTCCAGTCATCCGGGATCTGCCCCGATCTCCACGACTTTTCAAAGATAATGGCCAAAGTTTCCTCAGTGACATTTGCCAATTCCCTCAGTACCCTCAGATGCATTAAGTCCAGACCCATGGATTTATGTACGTTTAGCTTTAATAAATAGTCCCTAACCTGGTCTTTGGTTTGAAAAGCCTCTTGGAAAAAGAGCATCTAGACTACTACCAGTACTTTTGAAAAAGTGAACTGCTTTTTATAAAGAGAGCACCCAAGCAGTCTGGATGCTCTCTTTTGAAAAAACACAGCTTGCATTACAGAGCACTTTTGAAAAAAGGCGATATTCCTTAGAAAAGGAGGTTTTCTATTGTTGAAAAAAATGCCACGTTCTTTCAATTTCCTTTCAAAAGAACACGGTGGCAGTCTAGATGCAGGGAAAGGTTTTTTCAAAAAAGTCCACTTTTCCCGAAAAAACTCTGTAGTCTAGGCACACCCTGACTGTACAGTGGATAAGGGGGTGAGGGAGGTAGAACTGTTAAAGCCCACGCCATACATTGAAAGGCTACGTCAATGAATAGAAGCAGCATCTGCTGGGGCCGTGTCCCCTTATCATGGTCACAACTACCCAGGCCCCTTCTTTCACCCTTACACACCCCAGTAGTACTGTTCGGCATTCAGTCACATAGCCAGAGATAGGGAGGGGAAGAAACCGCGTCACTCGTGCTCAGTGGCTGCCAGTGCCTCCCTATGACTCTAATCGCCCCGTCCATGAAGTCAGAGGACCCACGGTGACGTGAGGATCAATGGGTTAGACAAAATAATTTGCTGAAAGCACTATTGACTTATGTATTTTCAGATCCATACATCCATTACATACAGCATGAGGGAGAGGGAGGGATGTCACAGACCTCAGCCGAGATATTGAAAAAAACACCCCCAGTGAGGAAAATGTCTGCTTTGCTACAGGGAAAGAGTTAATTAAAGTGTTAATGTCCATGCTTCGGTGCAGGGAGGCCCTCACCTTGTGGTGAGGAAGAACCCTGCTAGTAAGTCTCATTGCTCTGCCTCAGCACCATCTTGCCTTCCGAGACAACACACAGACCATTTGTTCCCTCAGCTGCTTGGTTTTCATCCCATACACAATGGGGTTTAGCACGGAGGGGATGAGCACGTAGAGATCGGCCAGCAGGATGTGAACGTGTTTAGGGATATTGTAGCCAAAGCGGTGGGTTAAGGCGGTGAAAAAGACTGAGACATAAAATACGAGGATGATACAGACGTGGGAGCCGCAGGTGCCGAGAGATTTGTGCCGGGCGTCTTTGGTGGGCAGCTTGAACACAGCCCTAAGGATCAGCACATAAGACACAGCGATAAGCACAAAGTCTAGTATAATGGTTCCAATAGGCACTGCTAAGCCATACCAGATATCTATGGATATATCCGCACAGGCCATCCTGGCCACCCCGATGTGGTCACAGTAGGAGTGTGGGATGATGTTGCTTGCGCAGAAGGGCAGCCGTTTGAGAAGAAAAACAACAGGGACAATTACACAAAAGGTTCTTAGGACAACGGCCGTGGCTATTTTCCTGATCTTCTCGTTGGTGAGCATAATCGTGTACCTCAGCGGGTCGCAGACGGCGACGTACCGATCGAACCCCATGGCCAGCAGGACGGCCGACTCGACGGTAACCCCAAAGTACAAAAAGAACACCTGGCTGAGGCAGGCACTGAAGGAAATGTCCTTGGGTCCAAACCAGAAGATGGCCAGTGTGTTGGGCACTGTAGTGGTGGATAACAGTAAGTCGGCCACCGCCAGCATGGAGAGGAAAATGAACATGGGCTCGTGCAGCCTGCGCTGGGTGGCGATGAGCAAGAGGAGACCACAGTTCCCCAGAACAGCCACCGTGTACATCAGCGCGAAGGGGATGGAGATCCAGGGGTGCCAGGGCTCCAGGCCCGGGATGCCGACCAGGACGAAGCTGAGGTGACTGAACATTGTGTTGTTGGGCACGGCCATGGGGCGCTGAGGGCTCCGCTTGGGCACTGGACCTGGCTGGAAGCAGAGACAAGGTCAGTGCCTGTTGGGCTCCCGCCGCCTCACACTCACTTCTCACTTCCCACTCACGCCCTGCACCCCTGGCTGAGAGCTGCACTCAGAGCTGGGCAGGGCAGAGCTGGAGCCGGAGTCGGATACAGGGACCTGTCAGGAACTCGGAGCTCAGAGGTGACCACTCTACAAATGAGCCACAGAGCAGGCAGGGCCGGGCAGCGAGTCTCAGAGAGCCCAGCCCGTGTAGCCGGCCTCCCTCAGTTCTGGGACACACCTGGAAGCAACATTGGACTGTTCAGCTACTCGAGGCCTGTCAGGATTTATTGCCCCAGCTCTGGCCCTGCTCCCTGCTTTGCCACTGAGAGACGCTGAACCCCCCAGGAGCTGCCGACCCCATGAACACAGCCGACAGTCAGACGTGTCTCAGTGCAGAAAGGGGCACTAATGAATTCAGAGCCTGGGGACACAGGACTGGGCCCAGGATCCCAGTGGTGCCTGGACCAGCCCCAGACACGGCGGGGATAGAATCTCCCTGCACCCACGGACAGTCCCCGGCCATAGAGCCACCAGAGCGCCTTTGGCTCCATTCTGCTAACCCTACTCTCCAGCGCATGAGACATGAGGCAAATGACATTCAGCCTCTTCCTGGAGGAAACTGGGCATCACCGGTCAGACAAGCCTGTAGGCAAGTTCTAACCTTCGGCTTTGATTTGTAAACTATCGCTATTAGTAAACGATTCCACTCTATATTAGAAAGAGTCGGCCTGTCTGTCTGTTTCTGTCCATCTGTCTGTCCGTGCGAGCACTCCTCTGAAGTGGTAGAGCTAGGAGCACCCAGTGTGCCAGGCAGCTGCATCTTATCCTCACTTCAAAGCAAGTTCCGGGCGTGGCTGTTCCAAGAACGTGGGCTGTGCCTGGAGTGGGGCTGGGTCTCAGCACACCGCCCAGGAAAGAGACACACCCGTCCCCTCTCCCCTCTGTCTGGGACTGCCCAGAGTCCCCTCCCCGCAGACACTCATCATGGATGGTGTGTGGGGGGGTGAAGCTACCTTCCCCCTGCTGGCTGTTCCCCCTTACAGGGAGGGAGGGGAAAGTGGCAGAGGAGGTGGATGTGCCGTTGGCTGCATCACTCACTGCGGCAGAGGGGGATGGATGGGACAAGCCCCAGCCAGGTCACATGAATTCCTCCCCGTGGTGCCTGCTCAATTGAGGCAGCCTTGGAGGGGCGCTTCTTATCTCCCCAAGCTGCTGCAGGGATTGAAAACCGGGGTAACCCTCTGTCCCGGGGCAGAACCCCTTCTCCCCAGCCCAGCCAGGGCCAATGCTCCAGGGAAGCCTGGGCATGTCCATGGTATTTCCAAATTCACACACTGCAGAGCTGCAGCCCGAGCAAAGCCGGGTCCCCTCCCAGCGCCAGGGGGAGGCCCCTGAGGAGATGAAACCTCCCGCTCCCACTGCAACCGGTGGCTGACGACGGCGGCTCCGGGTGATCCTGGGGAAGTGTCACGTTCCCCACATCTGCCCCTAATGGAGTTTCCTGCCCTTCCCTACTCCTGAGGGCGGGGGGCAGGCTGGTCAAACCGGACCCTGCTCCGGCCCAGGCTGGAAAGGCCCCTTGGTGGGAGCCGCATGTTGCTCTTTGCTGTTTTAACTCGCTGCCCCAGGCCAGCAGCTGGTCAGTGAGGGCACAATCGGGCTCAGGCAGGCCCAGCTCGGAGACACCCAGGAGAATTTCCAGCATAATAGCTGAGCAGGAGCCTCTGGCATGAATGACCCTTCTCCCCTCCTCCCGCATGGGCTCCTCTGGGCACTGGAACGTCCACCGGGTCTGGAAATGCCCGAGTGCCCCAGGCAGGGACCTTCTGTTGCAAACCTGCCTGGGCGCCTGGAAGCTGAGACCCTGGGGCCTTTCTCCTGGCTGCAGATGCCCTGCCGCTCACCCCAGCCCTTCTCACTGCTTCATGGCACCGTGCCCTGCCGGCATGAGCCTGGCTGCCACACAGACCCGATTTTCCAAGGACAGAACCTGCCCAGCCCAAAAAGGCAGTGGAGCCAGGCAGGGGCCATGGGTGAGGCTCTGCCCTTTGCGTTCTGGGACTCACCGGCTGCCTTAGCGCAGGGAGGGAAATGCCGGAGCTGCGGCTGCCAAGCTTGGAGACTGTCTGGGGCCAGCGTGTGCCCCGCAGTCAGCTGGACACGGCACCCAGACAGCCCCACTGTGTGTCCATGGGCAGCCTTTCCCCAGCCCCCCCAGGTCGGCCCAACCCGCGGCAGCCCTGACACAGGGTTTGGGAGCAGAGACGTCGGCTGCTCCATGAGAATTGCACCTTCCCTCCCAGCACAGAGTAACTACAGAGCGTCCGTCTGTCCCTGCCTGTCTGTCCATGCACCCGCCCTCTCTGCCACCTCCAGCCCTGCCCCCGTGTCTGTGTCCCGGACGTTCATTCACATTTCGTAGCGGAGTCATTGGGGCTCAGTGTAGGAAATGCTGGTGCCTCTGCCCGGGCTGCTCTTGGCTCTTGGACAGGGCAGCCGTGCAGCCCCCCCACAACACTCACCGGGCTCCTGCCCCAGTCGGGGATGAGGAGTCTCTGCTGGGATCCAGGTGGGGAGCTGCAGGGGCAGGAACCGAACTGGCCGCGGTTCGGAGGCAGGGACTTTTATCCAGCCTGCCTGGGAGTCCCAGCGGGGTCGGAGCCAGCAGGGAGCCCTGGGCACAGAGCAGTTTCCAGCTCAGCCGCAGGGAGGGGCAGGCTGGGATCCGGGGATTTGTGTGTTTACGTCAGTGATGTTCCTGTAGGCGAGGAACGGAAACGCCGCTGGAAATTCCCCGTCCAGCACCAGCAGAGACACAGCTGAATCAAAGGGGCCTGAGTTTGCTTCTCTAACAAGTACTACGGAGACTTGCTGGAACCCTGACAACTTATGGAGTATAGTAATACCAAGATACAAAACAGAGAGCAGTGAAAGTCTCCATTAATGACTGCGTCTTGAAGCAGTGAATTTTGGAACCAGAGTTCCAAAGACTGGGAGAATAAATACTGGCAAGATACGAATAAGAGGGAATATGCTGGAGGTCTGTAAAAACATGAGTAACCCACATGCCCAGTGTGGTTCACTGTCCCATGGAGTGATTCTTAGACCACATACAGCAAGAGCTAAACACAAGGGAGCTCTACAGCCTCTATCACAAGACAGCTGGCTTTCTAACTCAAGCTAGAGTCTACTAAACTAAGCTTGAGAGGTCTTAGGTTTGACTCTCCCCAGTAGCAGTTAGGCATGCATGGCCTAGAAGGGAAATGTTATTTACTCCTCTCCATAAAACCAGGACAGCAATCATTAATTAGCAGCAGGTTTAAAGAAGGTGAACACGAGTGTTTCTACACCCAATCAACAGCTGGAACTCCTTGCCAATTGATGCTGTGAAGGCCAAGGCAATGATCTTTTGTCTACACTGCAGGGTTTTTGCACAAGCAACCTTTTGCCGTAGAGTCCTTGCCCAAAAGCTTGTGGCACAAAATCATGTCCAGACCTCAAAGAGCATCGCAAAAGCGATGTGCTTTTGTGCAAGAGAGCATCCACATTGCATGGATACTCTTGTGTAAGAAAGCTCTGATGGCTGTTAGAAATAAAAACCACCCCCCCCCCCAAGTAAAAAGTTTGGCCAGGCCGCTTTTGCTGTAGTGTGCTACAGTACTCCTTGGGAGAAACCGGCCGCACCCTACCTGCATACCATTGCCTTTAGAAGAAGGGAAGGTGTGAAAAGGGGAAAATAGCCTCAGACTCTCCCACCTGTCACCTTAGCGTGAGAACTGTGGGGCTTACCTGGTCGCATGAAACCTGCTCAGTTTCGGCCCAACCCCTGGTACACAGACCCCCCACTTGGGGACCATTGGGCCATATATGGTGATATGCAAGCGCGGGAAAGCAATGTACAGATTTGGGGATAAATACTCATCGCACAGTTCTTTATAGGAGGTCTTCGCAACACACGTACCACCATGCGTGTGCCTTCCCGTAAACTTCAAAGCGCTGCCGGCCTGGTCAACCGACCAGCCACCTCCCCAGACTCTCGGGAGTAACCAAGGGCTTTGCAACCGAACCGATATCTTTGAAATGTTCCGTGTGCTGTGTAAATTTTTATGTATGATTGGATTATCTTTGTTGTATAAGCTTAGTGTTGTAATTTTTGGTAGTACATAGATTTTGTGGTTATTATTGTTATTAATAAGCATAGCTGGATATTTTTAGAATAGAGAATATTCTCCTTGCCATTCTCATCTTTATATCTCTGACACGTTTAACTAGAAATCGTAGAATAAATATAATAAATACTGTAAATTCATTATTAACACGGTCTATTAAAAATCTTAGAATAAATACTGTAAATTCATCAGTGTCATAAATAAATATCCTTTATTTGCTAAAAATGTCCACCCGGTTCTGTCCTTCCCCCCTTGGGTATGCATCATCGGATCTGTTTTTCTCACGACAATGGCCATTCACAGAATGGCCATCATAGCACCTGCGCTTTTTCTGAAACCCATGTTCAGCATCCACACCTACCTATTTGGGCAGCAGCAGTAGCACAAAAAGGAGTTATGCCTCGTAGGAGGTTTACCTACACCACAAAAAGCCCTCTGATCTGTCAGTTGTAGATTCTCTAGTGCAATAACACGCTTGAGGTGTGGATGCTCTGCGGGTTTTTGCGCAAAAATCTTGTAGTGTAGAAATAGCGCAAGGGTGGGAAATAATTTTGCCTGGGGCCATTCCGGACGGGACAGGGCTTAAACAGGAAGGGGTGGGGCCAGGCAAAGCCCCTTTGCCCCATCTGGGACTCTGCACTTGCCGTTGTTGAACCTCATCAGATTTCTTGTGGCCCAATTTTCCAATTTGTCTAAGTCACTCTGGACCTCATCCCTGCCCTCGAGTGTATCTACCTCTCCCCCAAGCTTAGTGTCATCTGAAACTTGCTGAGGGTGCAATCCATCCCCTCAACCAGGTTATTAATAAAGATATCGAACAACACTGGTCCTAGAACCGAACCTTGGGACACTCTGCTAGAAGCCGACCACCATCCTGACATTGAGCCATACATCACTACCCCTGGGCCCTATCTTCTAGCCAGCTTTCTATCCATCTTACCGTCCATTTATCCAATGCACATTCCATTAACTTGCTGGCAAGAATATTGTGGGAGACCGTATCAAAAGCCTTGCTAAAGTCAAGGTGTCTCACATCCGCTGATTTCCCCATATCCACAGAGCCAGTTACCGCATCATAGAAGCTAATCAGATTGGTTAGGCACGACTTGCCCTTTGTGAATCCATGCTGACTATTCCTGACCACTTTGCCCTCTTCAAATTGCTTCAAAATGGATTCCTTAAGGATCCCTTCCATAATTTTTCCAGGGACTGAGGTAAGACTGACCAACCTATAGTTCCTTGGATCGTCCTTCTTCCCCTTTTCAAACATGGGCACTACATTTGCCTTTTTCCAATCATCTGGGATCTGCCCTGATCTCCACGACTTTTCAAAGATAATGGCCAAAGGTTCCTCAATGACATTTGCCAATTCCCTCAGTACCCTCGCATGCATTAAGTCAGACCCATGGATTTATGTATGTTTAGCTTTAATAAATAGTCCCTAATCAGTTCTTTGGTTTGAAAAGCCTCTTTTGAAAAAGAGTGTCTAGACTACTACCAGAATTTTCGAAAAAACAAGCCGCTTTTTTGAAAGAGAGCACCCAGGCTGTCTGGATGCTCTCTTTCGAAAAAGCACAGCTGACATTACACAGCGCCTTTTTTTGAAAGAGCACTTTTGAAACAAGGCGATATTCCTCAAAAAAGGAGGTTTTCCGTTGTCTACACAACTGCCACGTTCTTTCAATTTCCTTTCGAAAGAATGCGGCGGCAGTCTAGATGCAGGGAAAGTTTTTTTGAAAAAAGTCCACTTTTTCCTAAAAAACCCTGTAGTGTAGACACCCTGACTTTATAATTCACAGCGGATAAGGGGGTGAAGGAGATAGAACTGCTAAAGCCCAGGCCATACATTGAAAGGACATGTCTTGGTACAGCTGCTTGCTCCTCTATCCCAGTCAAGCAGGGAAGCAGGAATCAAAACAAGTCTGTCAATGAACAGAAGCAGCCACTCCTGGGGCTGTGCCCCCTTACCATTGTTGCAACTACCCAGCCCCCCTATTTAACCCTTACATGCCCCAGTAGTACTGTTCGGAGTTCAGCCACAGAGCCAGAGGTAAGGAGGGGAAGCTTACAAAAAGTGGAAACTTGGACAAATGACCAGGGAGGGGTTTATAGGTATAGCTCGACAGTGCCGGGGGGTATCAGGAAGGTGAAACGGCAAATGGAATTGCGACTGGATAAGGATGTGAAGGATAACAAGAAAGGTTTCTACAGGCATGTTAACAAGAAGAAGATGATCAAAGGGGGTGTGGGGCCCCTAATGGATGAAGGAGGTAACCTAGGGTGTGTCTAGACTACATGCCTCCGTCGACGGAGGCATGTAGATTAGCCAGATCGGCAGAGGGAAATGAAGCCGCGATTAAAATAATCGCGGCTTCATTTACATTTAAATGGCTGTCCCGCTCTGCCGATCAGCTGTTTGTCGGCAGATCGGGGCAGTCTGGACGCGACGCGCCGACAAAGAAGCCTTTCTTGATCGGCACAGGTATGCCTCGTGAAACCAGGTTTACCTGTGCCGATCAAGAAAGGCTTCTTTGTCGACGCGGCGCGTCCAGACTGCCCCGATCTGCCGACAAACAGCTGATCGGCAGAGCGGGGCAGCCATTTAAATTTAAATGAAGCTGCGATTATTTTAATCGCGGCTTCATTTCCCTCTGCCGATCTGGCTAATCTACATGCCTCCGTCGACGGAGGCATGTAGTTTAGACGTACCCTAAGTCCTAACCTGATGTCCTGCCGGCACTGTTTCCAGCCAGCCTTATCTTCGGTTCAGAGTCCACTCAATGTGGACATGCTATTTCGAATTAGCAAAATGCTAATTGGAATTAGTTTTTAGGTCTAGATGTACTAGTTCGAATTAGCTTAGATCAAATTTACTAATTGGAATTAAGTTAGTTCGAATTAGTGCCGTAGTGTAGACATACCCTGTGACAGGTTGAGCCCCCTCGGGATATCAGGTAATGTGCTGAGATACCACTGAGCTGCCTTTTATGTCAGCCTGGGCACCCTTTACTTCTGTTTTGTTGAGCCAGAACAGCCTCCTCCAAGAAATTATCTAGAGCTTAGGGAAGTCTCAGCTAAAGGGGCTTGTCGCAGAGTTGAGGTGCCCAACTCTCGTGGAGCGCAGAGCCAAAATTATATGAAATTTTCCCCACTCTCAATGTGGAGGAAGCCCTGCACAACCTCCTGCTACCCCAGTTAGAAATTACATAAATCGGGTATCAGTATTAACCGGAAATATATTTATTAATAACAAAGAGTATGTCTACATTGCAGGAAGACTAACGGTAGTTCGAATTAGGAGGTTTAATTCGAACTAACTAGTCCGTGCCACGTGTAGCCACGGGCAGGTAGGTCGAACTACAGGCATTTAAAAATGGCGCCCGCTCAGGAACATGCAAATGAAGCCCGGGATATTTAAATCCCGAGCTTCATTTGCAAATTCGAATTCCTCCATGTAGTGTAGACATACCCAAAGAGATGCATTTTTAGTGGCTAAAGAGGCAGCAAACAGAACAAAGTTGATTACTAAGGCACAAAATGAAGGCATGCAAACTAAGCTTGATTCCTTAATGAAAGTGGTTACGAGCAATGATTCCATAACAGAGATATTGTTTTTGGTAGATTCCTTGACAGGCCTAGTGTCCTTCAACTCTCGGTGTGAGGGCTGTTACCCAGTTTGGCACTTTGTGTGCAGAGGGTGGGGGTCCACAAGAGACTTTAAAAATACTTTGGTACTGTAGCCTGATCTAAGATTATGTTAAATTATAATTACTCATTAATTTTTATTATCACCACAATATTCCTGTTACAAGCATAATGACCAGATGAAAAAGCAACAAAGTAATACTCATGGAGAAACACCATGGGCCTAGAACTTAGTTACAAAGAAAAGGTTGCAAAGTTACATTGTTTAAAAGTGCACAGACATCAGATCCCATACCCACACCATAAAACAATAAAACCTAATGGATTTATCTAAACTTTACCCTACTTAGCGAAAATGAAGAAAGAGTTTTTACTTTGAGGGAGACATATTATCTGTCCCCCTCAATAGCTGGAGAGAACTGCCCAGAGACAAAGGAGAGGGAAAACCCACAAATTCCTTTGTCCCAGTTTGAAATTCCTACCTACATTCCTATTGGCCGCTCCACCTGGTTAGCTATGGGACATAGTTAACCCCTTAGTCCCCAGGCTGCTGGACATCTCTCATGAGCATGACAGGACGTAAGTGACGTTTTTTCGGAAAAACAGTTTTCCCAAAAAACCTCTGCAGTGTAGTTGTCCCCTCATTATCTATGAATTAGTGGCAGAAGGGGGCATGCACATGGAGGCCCGGCCTTTTCACAATTCATTCTCCTCAGTGATGGCCTGCCAGTCCTTTCTCACATTTCCTTTCTTGTACCTGAAGTGTTAGCAGGGGGTCTCTACCAATGTAGCACAGCTGAACTACCAGCACATGGTCAAAATTCCTCACTTCACATGAAAAAATGAGACAGGTGTACAAATAGGACAGCCACGTTCATCAAATCGTAACCTTTCCAATAACGCCTCACATGAGTTATCTTCCACAAAGCATGTCTCAGTTCTGCCACGTTCGTATCATAAGCCCGTTTCCACAAAGAACCTGGAGGGTTATGTCACAGCGAGCTGGCTCGGCTGCTTCAGGCTTTCCCAGGCATGCAGCAATTCTCTTTACAGAAACGATCAGGTGAGCAGAATTCTGTGTGCTTAAGGCGGCAGGATGACCGTGCAGGACAATTTCATGTGCTGGAACTCTTACAATGCTGTCAAAAGGCATTAGTTCAACAGAAACCCAAAGCTTCTCGTGCAGCCCACAATAATCCCAGATACCGTCTGTACTAACCACGTACCAGTGCAACATGACTATGCTGTTTATAAAACAGGGTTGCTGGTAACTTAGTCAACAGCACAGACGACAAGAAACTGCAAGCCAATGTTAGATAGCGTTTCCAAGTATGGTTTTCATCCCACACTCCTCTCTAGACCATTTGTGGGGCACAGTACCTCTTCCCTCGTTTACAACCTCTATGTCCTAAGGGGGGTGTATTCAACAAGAGGTGTCTCTCTAATCAGTGTAGGCCATGTCAAGCCCTCCTTATAGGTGCTGGGAAGGAAAGTGTTCCCAAAGGAGAGACTTTCCCCTCCCCCTGCTGAGGGATTCCTCACTCCTTCCCAGAGGCGTTACATTAGCAGGCTCCCATGCGTTTACAGACAGCCCGGGACTTCTACCTCCTTGGGTCACATCGAGGGCCAATTCAGTGTCTGGCAGTTGTGTGTTCTGACCTGAGGGGAGTTCCCCAATACCTCAAGTTCTGCTTCCATGGGGCTAAAGGCAGAGCCACCTACCACTGGGAGTCCAGACTCACCACTGCCCACTGAAGCATGACTGACGGGTGGGCAGCTTGGCTTTATGGACACACACCCAGCATCCACATCCCAGCCAAAGACGGAGGACCCATCTTCAACCCCTCCCGCGCCTCCTACAGGCCTTCTGCCACCTGTCCAGCTCCAAGCACATAGCTCCCAGCCATGACAGACCTTCCCTTGGGAAGCCCGGCAGTCTGCCCTGCTTCCTCCTGAGGTAAATCCACCAAGCCCCTGGATTCCTCGGCTCCCACAGTCGCCTTTTGGTCTCCCGCCTCTGCCTGAAGGCTCTGTCCCAAGCCTCACACCTCTGTGCCTATGGGGGTTGGAGCTGCCCCTGATGTTCCCATCCTACCCCAGACTTACCACTGCCCGGACAGTCCAAGGTCCACTGGGAAATACCTCAGGTTCGGGGCTGGCTTCCTCCGCCCCTTCCCTTGCCTGAAAATTGTCAGCTGGAGGAGAATGAGAGAGATTCTCCTGTCCCCTCCCTAGGCCATGTGGTATTTCCCTTCCCCTTGGGATTTCATCCCAAGATCCCATACCCCTTCTTACAATCCCTAGAGTGGACTCAGCCACCTTACAACAGTCATTTCCCTGACTCAATGGCGCTAAGTTCTCAGCGAGAACAGCCGGGTCGTGCAGCCTCTCTCCTTCCCTCTTCTCTCAAACGGGGCTCTTCGAGCTCTTCCTTCTCCGTCCATGTCAAGTTTTCTGACTTGTAGGGTTCCATTATGGGTAGCTCAGGCTTTCGTGGCTTGTATCTCGCTGCTTTAACTCCATCAGTCTCTTGTGTTCCCCCTCCCTGGCTGCATTTCGGAGTCCGCACAGCTCCAGTTCCTTCTGCACCTCACTCTCTCACATTTTCCTGACTCTGTTTCCCTTACCCTAAAACCTTTTCTCCAGCTGCCCCACCACAACCGGGCTATCTTCCCAACTGGGGACATCGGCTCCTCTCCTTCACGTGCATCACAGCCAAAACACCAAGGCCTCTGCTTTCCCATTCTTTTTCATAAAGTATTGAGGCCCCTCCCAACCAACCCTTGCTCAGCCTTAAGGACAAAAGTGATTGTTTAACAGTTGAGGGTAACACCCTCCATGTCTCTCATTCACACATTTGAAACCCACAAAGTATTCCCCATTCCAATCTAATCTTACACACACCAATGATACACACATCAATTTAGGACAAAGAGATCCAGCAGACTGTGACATCAGGAACGATGGGTTAGACAAAATAATTTTCTGAATGCACTTTTGAGTTATGTATCTCCATGTCCATACATCCATTACATACAGCATGGGGGAGAGGGAGGGATGTCACAGACCTCAGCCGAGATATTGAGAGAAACACTCCCAGTGAGGAAAATGTCTGTTTTGCTCCAGGGAAAGTGTTAAAGTGTTAATGTCCATGCTTCAGTGCCGGGAGGCCCTCACCTTGTGGTGAGGAAGAACCCTGCTAGTAAGTCTCATTGCTCTGTCTTAGCATGATCTCCTCTTCTGAGACAACACACAGACCATTTGTTCCCTCAGCTGCTTGGTTTTCATCCCATACACAATGGGGTTTAGTACGGAGGGGATGAGCACATAGAGATCGGCCAGCAGGATGTGAACGTGTTTAGGGATATTGTAGCCAAAGCGGTGGGTTAAGACAGTGAAAAAGACTGAGACATAAAATAAGAGGATGATACAGACGTGGGAGCCACAGGTGCCGAGAGTTTTGTGCCGGGCGTCCTTGGTGGGCAACTTGAACACAGCCCTAAGGATCAGCACATAAGACACAGCGATAAGGACAACATCTAGTATAATGGTTGCAATTGGCACTGCTAAGCCATACCAGATATCTAGGGATATATCCGCACAGGCCAGCCTGGCCACCCCAATGTGGTCACAGTAGGAGTGGGGGATGACATTGCTTGCACAAAAGGGCAGCCGTTTGAGAAGAAAAACAACAGGGACAATTACACAAAAGGTTCTTAGGACAACGGCCGTGGCTATTTTCCTGATCTTCTCGTTGGTGAGGATAATTGTGTACCTCAGCGGGTCGCAGACGGCGACGTATCGATCGAACCCCATGGCCAGCAGGACGGCCGACTCGACGGTAACCCCAAAGTGCAAAAAGAATGCCTGGGTGAGACAGGCACTGAAGGAAATGGCCTTGCGTCCAAACCAGAAGATGGCCAGCGTGTTGGGCACGGTGCAGGTGGATAACAGTAAGTCGGCCACCATCAGCATGGAGAAGAAAATGAACATGGGCTCGTGCAGCCTGCGCTGGCTGGCGATGAGCAAGAGGAGACCACAGTTCCCCAGAACAGCCGCTGTATACATCAGTGTGAAGGGGATGGAGATCCAGGGGTGCCAGGGCTCCAGGCCCGGGATGCCGACCAGGACGAAGGTGAGGTGACTGAACGTTGTGTTGTTGGGTGCGGCCATGGGGCGCTGAGGGCTCCACTTGGGCGCAGGGCTCGGCTGAAAGCAGAGACAAGGTCAGTGCCTCCTGGGCTCCCGCCGCCTCACACTCACTACTCACTTCCTCCTCTCGCCCTGCACCCCTGTGTGTGAGAGCTGCACTCAGAGCTGGGCAGGGCAGAGCTGGAGCCGGATACAGGGACCTGTCAGGAGCTCAGAGCTTGGAGGTGACCACTCTACAAACGGGACACAGAGCAGGCAGGGCTGGGCGGCGAATCTCAGAGAGCCCAGCCCGTGTAGCTGGCCTCCCTTAGCTCTGGGACACACCCAGAAGCAACAAGGCGCCTGTGACAGACCGGGCCATGTCTGGGCACAGCTAAGGGCGTACGCTCAGGGCGAATTGCTCAAATCCGGGGTTCCTTACAGCCCCCGACTGGCGACCTCTCCACACAGGCCACGAACCAGTCTCACAGAGCGCTTCAGCTGCCTGCCTGAAGCCTCCCGAGCAAAACCCCTCCGACACCCCAGCAATATCCGTGCCCCAGATGGCCCCGGGCCTATACACAGGTGGGGGGTCCTAGCACCCAATCCCACCTACCCCGAACAAGTCCTGTCCGGTCCCAAGAAACCAGCCACAGATCCCTGGTCAATTTACCCTCTGGATCTTACCCACAAATCACGCTGGGCCAATCCTTTAGAATCTAAAACTAAAGGTTTATCAACACAAGAAAGAAAAGCATGAGAGTAAGGTTATTAAAGTACAGTACGTTACATGCACTGAATTTCCCATTTCTCGATGAAGGCTCTAGCAGAGGTGTTGCAGCTGCTGGTTTAAAAGTTCTTATTGCACATCCTGAGATCAGGATGGGTTCACAGGTCTTCCGGGCTCTTCAATCCCTGCAGTGCTGCCTCTGGGATGAAGTGCTGAGCTGAGAACAAAATGGCATCGACCACATGGCCTCTTTATACTCCTTCCTGGCCTCTTCTAGTCTGCAGCAAGTCACCTGGTCAGAGGCCAATCTCTATATTTCCTGCTGGCTGCCCTCAGGTGACAAATCCCATTCTTTGGGTGTGTCCATAGCCTATTGAGAGCCATTGTTCCACAGGGCTTTGCTACTCAGCCTGTCCATAGCCATGCTTAACCACATTCACAGAAATATTCAGCTTCCACACAGATTACATATTCCTACCTACACACACAGACATTATACACTCACATAAATAGCGTACATAAGATCAACAAACAATAATCTCCCATTCAATACCCCACATGGCTCCCCCCACACCAATTTCTGGGGTCAACACCCCCACCTAGGGGTGCAGCAGCGATCTGGCTGCTTCCCTCCAATTCAGCAACGTGACAGCGCCGTTCAGCTATTCAGGATTCATGAGTATTTATTGCCCCAGTTCTGGCCCTACTCCTTGCTTTGCCACTGAGAGACGCTGAACCCCCCGGGGAGCTGCAGAGCCCACGAATACAGCGACCATTCAGAGGTGCCTCCGTGCAGAAAGGGGCACTAATAGATTGGGAGCCTGGGACACAGGACTGGGCCCAGGATCCCAGCGCTGGCCGGACCGGCACCAGACACGGCGGGGATAGAATCTCCCTGCGCCTACCGACAGTCCCCGGCCATAGAGCCACCCGAGCGCATTTGGCTCCATTCTGCTAACCGTACTCTCCAGCTCAGTGGGAACTGGGTATCGCCGGGCAGACAAGCCTGCGGGCAAGTTTTAATCATTGGCTTTGATTAGTAAACTATCACACGATTCCACTCTGTATTAGAAAGAGTCTGCCTGTCTGTCTGTTTCTGTCCATCTGTCTGTCCGTTCGAGTACTCCTCTGAAGTGGTAGAGCTAGGAGCACCCAGTGTGCCAGGCAACTGCATCTTATCCTCACTTCAAAGCAAGTTCCAGGCGTGGCTGTTCCAAGTTCTGGGCTTGGCTGTTCTGAGAACATGGCCTGTGTCTGGAGTGGGGCTGGGTCTCAGCACACCACACAGGAAAGAAACACACCCCTGTCCCCTCTTCCTTCTGTCTGGGACTGCCCAGAGTCCCCTCCTCCCAGGCACTCATCAGGGACGGTGAGGGGGGGGATCCTCCCCTCCCACTGCTCACTGTTCCCCCCCGGCAGGGAGTGAGGGGAAAGAGGCAGAGGCAGTGGATGTGCCGTTGGCTGCATCACTCACTGTGGCTGGAGAGCGCTGAGGGGGATGGACAGGACAAGCCCCAGCCAGGTCACGTGAATGCCTCCCCATTGTGCCTGCTGGATTGGGGCAGCCAGGCAGCCAGGGAGGGGCGCTTCTTATCTACCCCAAGGTGCTGCAGGGGAAGAAAACTGGGGTTCTCCTCTCTCCCATGGCAGCTTGGAACCAGAATCCCTTCTCTCCAGCCCAGCACAGGGCCAAGGCTCCAGGGAAGCCTGGGCATGTCCATTTACAAATTCACACACTCAGGAGGTACAGCCCGAGGAAGGCCGGGTCCCCTCCCAGCGCCAGGGGGAGGCCTCTGAGGAGAGATGGAACCTCCCACTCTGCACTGCAACTGGTGCCTCACGGCTGCAGCCCCGGGCGATCCCGCACAAGTGTCACGTTTCCCACATCTGCCCCTGCTGGAGTTTCCTGTCCTTCCCTGCAGTCCTGGTGCTGCTCCCGAGGGCGGGGGGCAGGCTGGTCAAACCGGACCCTGCTCTGACCCTGGCTGGAAAGGCCCATTAGTGGCAGCCCCACGTTGCTCTTTGCCGTTTTTAACTCGATGCCCCAGGCCAGCAGCTTGTCAGTGAGGGCACAATGGGGCACAGCCCAGCACAGCTCGGAGACGCCCAAGAGACTCTCCACGCTGACAGCTGAGCAGGGGCCTCCGGCATGAAGGACCCCCCATGGGCTCCTCTGGGCCCTGGAATGTCCACTGGGTGCGAAAATGGCCGAGTGTCACAGGCAGAGACGTTCCATTGCAAACCCTGCCTGGGCGCCTGGAAGCCAAGTCCCTGAGGCCTTTCTCCTGGCTGCAGATGCCCTGCCGCTCACCCCAGCCCTTCTCACTCTTTAGTTGTGTCCCTGGGCAGCCTTCCCCCAGGCCCCACCGGGCCGGCCCAGCCCCCAACTGCCGACGCACGTTTGGGAGCTGAGACACCGGATGGTCCATGAGAATTGTACCTTCCCTCCCAGCACAGAGTAACTACAGAGCGTCCGTCTGTCCCTGCCCGTCTGTCCATGCACCCGCCCTCCCTGCCACCTCCAGCCCTGCCCCCGTGTCTGTGTCCCGGATGTTCATTTGCATTTCGTAGCGGAGTCACTGGGGGCTCAGGGTAGGAAATGCTGGTGCCTCTGCCCGGCCCTGATCTGGGCTCGCTGGCAGGGAAACCGAGACTTGTGCCCCTGGCAGCCCGCTCTGTGCTTCCCCTGCCTTCCTTCCCCTGCGGGCGCCATCCTGCTCCCCCCGACCTGCCCCCGCTCCCAGGGACACCAGGGGCCGTGGGGGGTTCCCCTGGACTGAGTCCTTTGCAAGCTCAGGTCCCACTGATGACACATGAGGGCACCTTTCTCATTGGGGGACATCAATGGAGGAACCCCCCCCCTCCCAAACACTCACCGGGCTCCTGCCCCAACCGGGGATGAGGAGTCTCTGCCTGGGATCCAGGTGGGGAGCTGCAGGGGCAGGAACCGCACTGGCCGGGGCTCAGAGGCAGGGACATTTATCCTGCCTGCCTGGGAGTCCCAGCGGGGTCAGAGCCAGCAGGGAGCCCTGGGCACAGAGCAGTTTCCAGCTCAGCCGCAGGCAGGGGCAGGCTGGGGTCAGGGGATTTGAGTGTTAGAGGAGTGATGTTCCTGATGTCTAGGAATGGAAACCCCACTGGAAATTCCCCCTGCAGCTCCAAGAGAGACGCAGCTGAGTCAGATGTGGCAGGAGTTTTCTTCTCTAACAGGTACCAAAGAGACTTGCTGGAACAGTGACAATTTATGGAGTATTATAATACCAAGATTCAAAGCAGAGAGCGGTGGGAGAGGGCACCATATTGGGAGGGGCATGGAACTAGAGAAGAAAGGAAACAGAGATGCTGAGCTAACATGTGTAGACCCCAAAGACTGGGAGAATAAATACTGGCAAGATATGAATAGGAGGGGATATAATGGAGGTTTCTAAAAACATGGGTAACCCCCTTACCTAGCATATCCCGCAAGCCAGCTGTCTTCATAGCTCAAGCTGGTGACTCCTCCAATAAGCTATAGAAGACCCAGGTTTGGATCTCTCTAGTAGCAGTTTGGCATGCATTGTCTGGAAGGGAAACATTATTTTGCCTTTGCCAGAAAACAAGGACAGGAATCATTACGTTGCAGCATGTTTAAAAGAAGTGAACAGGAGTGTTTCCACACACTGTGAATAGGTGGAATTCCTTGCCAATTGATGTTGTGAAGATCAAGATAGTAAGGTTTTGTCTCCACTGCAGGGTTTTTGCACAAGAAGCCTTTTGCGGTAGAGTTCTTGTACAAAAACCTCTTGCACAAAAGTGTGTCCAGACCGTGAAGTGAATCACAAAAGCAACGTGTTTTCATTCAAGAAAGTATCCACATTGCGCGGATGGTCTTGCGTAAGAAAGCTCTGATGGCCATTCACAGAATGGCCAGCTGTGAACATATGACTGTGACAAGCTGGGCCTCGACAACAGGGGACAGATATCTTGATGGCTCCCTGATCTGTTCATTCCCTCTGCGCCATGGGGCACCGGCCCCGAACAGAAGGCAGGACAACAGGCTAGGTTCACCTTTGGTCTGACCCAGTGTGGTTGCTCCTATGTCCTCTTTGGGTATATTTAGACTACATGGCTCCGTCTACAGAGCCATGTAAACTAGTTTAACCGGCATAGGCAAAGAAGCAGGGATTTAAATAATCCGTGCTTCATTAAAATAAACATGGCCGCCATGCTGTGCCGACGATCAGCTGATCCGGCACAGGGCTGCAGTCTAGATGCGGATCCGTAGACTTGAAAGCCTTTGACAACCGATCCTGTAAACCTCATTTCACGAGGCATAAGGGATCGGTAGACAAAGGCTTCCCGAGCCGACAGATCCGCGTCTAGACTGCCGCACTGTGCCGGATCAGCTGATGGTCGGCACAGTGCGGCGGCCATGTTTATTTTAATGAAGTGGAGATTATTTAAATCCCCGCTTCTTTGACTGTCCCGGGTAAACTAGCTTACGTGGCTCTGTTGACGGAGCCCTGTAGTCTAGACATACCCTTTGTGTTTTGTTTTCCTTAGTCTGAAGGAAAGTCCCTTGGGATGGAAAGCTGCTGCCTCATTTTGCGATTGGTAAAACTGGAGTTTTCCACGGAGATCAGAAGGGAGCAGGGTTCGGGTTAGGGAAGAGAGGAGGGGAAGGAGGAGCCAGAGAGGCAGAGGGAAGGCAGCTGGGAGGAGATCCAGGCAAGCAGGACCCAGAACAATGTTCTCCCCCTGCACCGGGCTTCCATTTCCCTCGGGCTGACCCAGTGTCAGCGTCGGGAGAGGGGCCGGATCGGTCACTGCCGGCAGGGCTATGTGCCACGAGGGAGGGGTGGGTCTGGCCCTGCCTCCTCCCCCACCAGCGGTTTCTCTCCCCTCCCCCAGACCGGTCCTGGCTTCCCAGAAAATATCAGAAAAGCAACTCAATGAGCCGGGTCCGCTCCCCCACCCGGCAACGGCCAGACCAGCCGCTCCTCCCCCAGCAACTGCTGTGATGGATGCGTGTGCTGCCAATCAGAAGCAAATCCTGCTCCCCTGCCCCACCCCATACTGCTGATCTCTCTTCCCCCAGTGAGTGTGGGATGGAGGTGATAGAACTATGAAGCCGTGGAGAAGTAGAAACACCATCACCACGAGGGTAGGGGAGAGGGTGGTTTCTCTACCCACCAACACCTCCCACACTGCTGGTCTCTCCACACCCTCATCTCCCCACACAGCTGGTCTACACCCCCCCCCCCCACCTCCACACACACCGCTGGGCTCTCTACCCCCAACACCCTCACACACACTGTGGTCTCTCTACCCATACCCGCCCTCACACCACTAGTCTCCCTGACATATCCAGCCCCAAACAGATGGTCCCTCTGCCACCCCCTACCCTACCCTCATGGTGATGCTGTTTCTACCTCTCCACAGTCTCGTCTTTCTGTCGCCCCCATCACACACACACACTTGCCAGGTCCCCAGGTCCCCCTTTTGCGCCCTGCCCCACGTACTCCTACAATCAGAGAATCTCTCTTGCTGGCACGTTTCTCGGGGGGAGAGGGCAGGGGGCCAAACTCAGATCTTTCTGCTGGGACATGTTGGTTCCCATGGCACATGGGACGGGCAGGTGCCTCAGGGTGGAACCAGAGTTCCTGGGTCTGAATTACGCAGCAAGAGAGTTCACAGGGAGGCAGGAGATCTGCCAGTCAGTGTGAGCTCTGTGAAATTTGGAGCAGGGGGTTGCCGCTAGGTCCCATGTGAGCGGCCGTAGCGCTGGGCTGGGGGGTTCTCTGTGCCCCACGAGGTCAGTGTGTTGTGGGCGCATCCCCACTGACCCAGAGGTAGGTCATTTTTCCATTGTCCAGGCCCTGGGCTGGGACCCAGTGCAGTGAGGCAGGAGGCCTGTGTGAGTCCAGCATCCATCACATAAGGACACTATACTGTGCTGGCACTCGGCCCATAACGGAGCCCAGGGCCACGGGCACCAGCATCCAAATGGGAAATAAATGGTTATAAAAGTGGGAGTCTGAATGTGAGATTCATGGTGGATGAGCTGGAGAGGCTGGACACAATCCAGGTCCTGGCCCTCCGCTGGGCGATGGTGGCCCTGCAGAGGGGGGTGAAGGAGGAGAATACCACCAAACAGACCCCCCTCCCTGACTAGCACAGCCTCTCTTCCTCGCCTCTGGGGGGCAAGGGAAGGGGGTGTCTTGCGATTTTCAGCTGCCACTAAAAATGAAATAAATGTGAAGACTAGGACATTAGGAGAGTTCAGACAAGGGCTGGACAGATTCAAGGTGGTTAGGTCCCTCCATACGTTTTAACCAGGATGGGTAGGAATAGCGTCCCTGGCCTCTCTGTGTCAGAGACTGGGAATAGCTTCCTGAGGGGTGGGATCATGTGATGATCACCTGTTCTGTTCATTCCCTCTGGGGCACCTGTCGGAGGATGGGACACGGGCCTAGACAGAGCTTTGATCTGACCCAGGAGGGCCGTTGTTATGTTCTTAGCCTACCACTGCCCACTCCCCAGTGTTCATCCCGTACAGTCCGCGGTAGGGAGGGGAGGAAACTTCTCTACTCCTGTCTCTTGGCTGCCAGTGTCTCCCTTGATACCAATCACCCCGTCCAAAGATGCAGAGGATCCATGCAGTCCAGAATCCCTGTCATACCACAGTATTAGAACCATTCTTTTCCTTTGGATTCTAGGTTCCCGTGACCATGGTAAGCTCCTTGGCATTAGCAAAACCTCGCTGCCATGGATGAATGGGAGGGAGTTTGCCAACACTATGGGGCGTGGGGAAAAGCCCTGGGTTTGCTGCCCCTGGGAAGGAGCTGCTCTAGGTGTCCCCTTGAACACAGGCAGTCATGTGATGGGCCTTTCCTGTCAGCCTGGGCGCACTTAAACCTTGCTTTGATGAGCTAGGTTTTTAAGTCTCTTCTACTCACACACAGTTCTGACCACACCCAGCTGTGGAACGAGACAGATGCTGAGATCGGCCCTGGGAAGGCTCCGCTTAAGGAACCGGCCACTGCATGAAGGTGGCCATCTCCTTTGGAGTGCACAGCCAAAAGTACATGAAATTCACCCCACCCTCAATGTGGAGGGAGCCCTGCATAACCCCTTGTTACCCCAATTCGAAATCCCATAAACTCTGAACAATATTAACCAGAAGTGAATTTATTAATTACAAAATGGTGGATGGAAGTGGTGAAAGACGTAGCAAAATGAACAAAGTGGATTATGAAGACATTGAAACAAAGCGCACAAACTATGGTTGATTCACTGAAGGACCTGGTGACTGAGAATGATCGCTCACTCTAGGTATTGTTTTAGGGACATTCCTGCACAAGCCAGGGATCTTGGAAGCTGAGTGTCAAGGCTGTTCCCACTCTGGAGTTTTGAGAGCAGAAAGTGGGGGTCAACCTGATCCTGTAGCAGCCAGATCACTGCTACACCCACAGGGGGTGTTTGACCCAAAGTTTATATAAAGGGGGCCATGTGAGGTGTCAAATGAAAGCATGTTCTACTGATTCTATGTATGATACTCAGGTACCTGTGTGATGTTTGTATGTGGAGTTATGAATATGGACTCTGTGCTGGTAATGTGAATGTTCTCAGACTGAGACAGAGGGATGTGCCTGGACTGCTAGTTGTAAAGAAGGAACGTCCAATGAATGACTATGCTATTAGTATGGCCTCAAGGACCATGGCTATCAAGGTGCCCAATACAAAACAGAGGAATGTGTCTGGAAACCTGCAAACCAGTCAGTATCTAATGGCTGCTGGCATGGGAGACAGGGACAGGTCACTTGGCCATGCGACCCGCTCCAGGTTGGAAGGTACCAGGAATGGATATAAAGCGCCATGAGATGGACTCCATCTTGTCTTCAATTCTGCTACTGATCCCAGATGCAGCCTTGTGAGGGACAGAGAGCGGGAAGGATTGCTGACCCGTCCTGACCTAAGATGTACCCCAGAGACTTTTAAGACAGCAGTTTTGTAACATCTCTGCTGAGAGCCTTCATCAAGAACTTGGTGACTGGTGCATGTAATGTATTCTCCTTAACAACCTCACTCTCCACCTTTTCTTCCCTTTATTAATAAACCTTTAGGCTACATCTACATTGCGCTCTCTTGCACAAGGATATATGCAAATGAGGCATGCCTCATTTCTATACTTAATGAACTGCAAGTTTTGAGCAAGGAGGTTTTGCAAAAGAAGGAGCAGTCTACACTGCTCCTTCTTACGCAACCCCCCTCCCCCTCTTGTGCAACAGCCGCTCTGCTACTTATTTTCAGGTAGAACGGCTCTTGCTCCAGAGCGGGTTTTTGCACAAGAAGGAGCAGTGTAAAAACTCCACTTTTGTCGACAAAACTATACCTGCCTCTACACTGCCGCTGAGTTCTGTCGACATAACGTTGATAGAACTCAGCAGTTTTGTCGACGTATGTAAACCTCATTCTACGAGGAATAACGCCTTTTGTCAACAGAGTTCTGTTGACAGAAGGCCTTATTGCATCTACACTGTCCTTTGCGTCCACACTGTCATGTCGACAAAGCGGCTTGTTTTGATGACAGAACTGGATGTAATCTAGACACTTCTTGTCAACAGAAGCTTTGTCAACAGTATCTGTTGACAAAACTTCTGTCGACAAAAGCCTGTAATCTTGACGTACCCCGATGGTCCAAAGCACGTGGGGGCGTAACACTGCCCCCAGAATGCAGAAAGCAACATTTTTCCATGTGCAAATATCTTGGTATTTAGTCACCATCGCCGTGAGGCAGCGTGCCTCAGTTGCCCTTTCCACACTGCCATGCAGGTTAGTTGTGCCTCTGCTGCTATGCCCAGGTCTAAGCCCATGCACAGTCATTAGCTTAGAAGCTACGTGATCCTGGGATCCTTTTACTCCTGTCTCCAACAGACACAATTTTTTTTCTAAAATCTTAAGCATGTTCCACAGCTTCAAGAGGTTTATACTCCATATCAGTCTCTTTGTGCTAACCCTAAGAGTTGTGGGGAAAGACATAAGACCACCAGCAAACCAATGCCAGAGCAGTGTTTCCAAGTATGGTCTTCATACTACGTTTCCTCTCTAGACCATTTATGGGGCACGGTACCTCTTCCCCCTTTTACAACCTCTGTGTGCCAAGGGGGGTGCATTCAACAAGAGGTGTCTCTCTCTCTTCAGTGTAGGCCATGTCAAGCCCTCCTTGGAGGTGCCGGGAAGGAAAGCATTCCCAAAGGAGAGACTTTCCCCTCCCCCTGCTGAAGGATTCCTCGCTCCTTCCCTGAGGCGTTACATTAGCAGGCTCCCATGCGTTTACAGACAGCCCGGGACTTACCCCTCCCTGTGTCACATCAAGGGCCAATTCAGTGTCTGGCACTTGTGTGTTCTGACCCTGGGGTTCCCCTAGTACCTCAAGTTCTGCTTCCGTGGGGCTAAAGGCAGAGGCACCCCCCACTGGGAGTCCTGACTCACCACTGCCCCCTGACGCATGACTGACAGGTGGGCAGCTTGGGTTTATGGACACACACTCAGCATCCACCTCCCAGGATCCCCTGTCAGAGATGGAGGACACATCTTGCCCTGCTTCCCACCCACCCACCGTCCTCTGGGCTGTCTGCCACCTGTCTAGCTTCAGGCACCCAGCTCCCAGAAAGGACAGACATTCCCTTGGGAAGTCCGGCAGTCTGCCTCATTTTCTCCTGGGGCCCTGGATTCCTCGTCTCTCAGTGTTGGCTTTTGGCCTCCAGCCTCTGCCTGAAGGCTCTGCCCCAAGGCTCACACCTCTGTTCCTCTGCGGGTTGGACCTGCCCCTGCTGTTCCAATTCCACCCCCCCCCCCCCGGACTTACCACCATCTGGACAGACCCACTGCCACTGGGCAATACTTCAGGGTCAGGGCTGGCTTTCTCCACCTCTCCCTCTGCCCACAAACTGTTCCTCTCAGCTGGAGGAGAGTGGGAGAGACTCTCTCCTGTCCCCTCCCCAGGCCCTGTGGCATTTCTCTCCCCCTCTGTGATTTCAGCCCAAGATCCCTTACCCCTGCTGACAATCCCTGACATGGACTCAGCCACCTTACTGTGGTCATTTCCCCGTCTCGGTGGTGCCAAGCTCTCGGCCAGAAAAAACAGGTCGTGCAGCCTCTCTCTTTCCCTCTTCTCTCGAGCGGGGCTCTTCAAACTCTTCCTTTTCCATCCATTTCAAGTCATCTGCATTTTAAGGTTTTCTCCCGGGCAACTTCGGCTTTTGTGGCTTCACGCTGCTTTAACTTCACCAGTCTCTTGTGTTCTACCTCCCTGGCTGCTTTTCGGAGTCTGCACAGTTCCAGTTCCTTCTGCACCTCACTCTCACTCATTTTACTGAGTCTGTTTCCCTTACCCTAAAACCTCTTCTCCAGCTGCCCCACCAAAC
Source organism: Pelodiscus sinensis (assembly GCF_052426305.1). Classification (NCBI taxonomy): domain Eukaryota; kingdom Metazoa; phylum Chordata; order Testudines; family Trionychidae; genus Pelodiscus; species Pelodiscus sinensis. The sequence goes on along the minus strand of NC_143052.1, from coordinate 353,480,646 downwards.
CAGGGTGTCTCCCCACCTTGGGGTCTTCGGCTCCTTCCTTCAGGTGTAGCCCAGCCAAAAGACCCAGGCTTCTACTTTCCTATTCTTTTTGACAAAGTATTGAGGCCCCTCCCGTCCAACCACTGAGAAAAGAGATTGTTTAACAGCTGAGATTAACACCCTCCATATCTCTAATTCACACATTTGAAACCTACAAAGTATTCCCCACTCCACAGGTCTGATTTTACACACATCAGTGATACACATATCAATGTAAGCAGGACTCACCAAACCACAGCAAGCCCCGCTTGCCAGCCATGCTGTCTGGCGATCTCCGGATGCACAGATTGTTCTGCGCAAGCGCAGATCACCCGAATCCAGCTCTTCCGGGTTGCAATCTACTCACCACGGCTGAGTAGATTGTATTATTTGTCAAGCCCTGAATGTAAGAGAATGAGACCCAATGAAAAAATAATAAATTAATGGAGATTGCCTATCTCCTAGAACTGGAAGGGACTTTGAAAGGTCATTGAGTCCAGTCCCCTGCCTTCACAGAAGGACCAAGTACCATCCCTGACAAAATTTTGCCCCAAATAGCCTCTACAAGGATTGAACTCCAAACCCCGGGGGTCAACAAGTCAATGCTCAAACCACTGAGCTATCCTTCTCCCCAATGGATCATGATGTGAGGATTGATGGTTTACATGAAATCATTTGATCAAAGCACTTTTGAATTATGTATTTTCTTAGCCATACAACCGTTTAATAAAGCATAGGGGAGGGTGGAGGCGTGTCACAGACCTCACCCTAGACCTTGAAAGAAACATCCCCAGTGAGGAAAATGTCTGTCTTGCAACAGGGAATTAAAGTGTTAATGTCCATACTTCAGTGACGGGAGGCCCTCACCTTGTAGTGAGGAAGAATCCTGTTAGTAGGTCTCAGAGCTCTGTCTCAGCACCATCTCCCCTTCCGAGACAACACACAGAGCATTTGTTTCCGCAGCTGCTTGGTTTTCATCCCATAAACAACGGGGTTTAATACAGAGGGGATGAGCACATAGAGAACAGCCAGCAGGATGTGAATGTGTTTAGGGATATTGTGGCCAAAGCGGTGGGTTAAGACAGTGAAAAAGACTGGGACATAAAATAAGAGGATGATACAGACGTGGGACCCGCAGGTGCCGAGAGTTTTGTGCCGGGCGTCTTTGGTGGGCAGCTTGAAGACAGCCCTGAGGATCAGCACATAAGACACAACGATAAGCACAAAGTCTAGTATAATATTTGCAATAGGCACTGCTAAGCCATACCAGATATCTAGGGATATATCCGCACAGGCCAGCCTGGCCACCCCGATGTGGTCACAGTAGGAGTGTGGAATGATGTTGCTTGCACAGAAGGGCAGCCGTTTGAGAAGAAAAACAACGGGGACAATTACACAAAAGGTTCTGACAACAATGGCCGTGGCTATTTTCCTGATCTTTTGGTTGGTGAGGACAACCGTGTACCTGAGGGGGTCACAGACAGCGACGTAGCGATCGAACCCCATGACCAGCAGGACGGATGACTCGATATTAACCCCAAAGTGCAAAAAGAACGCCTGGGTAAGGCAGGAACTAAAGGAAATGTCCTTGGGTCCAAACCAGAAGATGGTCAGCATATTGGGCACTGTGCAGGTGGACAACTGTAAGTCGGCCACCGCCAGCATGGAGAAGAAAATGAACATGGGCTCGTGCAGCCTGCGCTGGGTGGCGATGAGCAGGAGGAGACCACAGTTCCCCAGAACAGCCGCCGTGTACATCAGCGTGAAGGGGATGGAGATCCAGCGGTGCCAGGGCTCCAGGCCTGGGATGCCGACCAGGACGAAGCTGAGGTGACTGAACGTTGTGCTGTTGGGCGCGGCCATGGGGCGCTGAGGGCTCCGCTTGGGCGCCGGGCCCGGCTGAAAGCAGAGACAAGGTCAGTGCTTGCTGGGGTCGTGCCCCTCACACTCACTTCTCACTTCCCGCTCACTCCCTGCATCCCTGGGCCTGAGAGCTGCACTCAGAGCTGCGCAGGGCAGAGCCAGAGCCAGTGACAGGGACTCAGAGATGATCACTTGACAAACCAGCCACAGAGCAGGCAGAGCCAGGCGGGGAGTCTCAGAGAGCTCAGCCCATGTAGCCGGCCTCCCTCAGCTCTGGGACATACCCGAAAGCAACAAGCGACCGTTCAACTACTCAGGCTCCATGAGTATTTATTGCCCCAGCTCTGGCCCTGCTCCCTGCTTGGCTACTGAGAGATGCTGAACCCCCCGGGAGCTGCAGAGCCCACGAACACAGCGACTACTCAGAGGTGCCTCTGTGCAGAAAGGGGCATTAATGGACTAAGAACCTGGGGACACAAGATTGGGCCCAAGATCCCAGCAGTGGTCGGACCAGCAGCAGAGACAGCGGGGATAGAATCTCCCTGCATCTACGCACAGTCCCCGGCCTTAGAGCCAACAGAGTGCGTTTGGCCCCAGCTCCATGCTGGGAGCTCCTGTTCTGCTGGTTATTCACCCAACCCCCGAGTCCTAGTCACATCCATCGCCCCTGGAGCTTTCTGCTGTACTGCTCACCTGGCAGGGGGGATCTATCCTTCTAACCCTGTGCCGAGGCCCTGGGACATTGAGGCAAATGAAATGCAGCCTCTTCCGCATGGGAAATGGGCTTTGCTGGGCAGAGGAGAGTGCGGGCAAGTTCTAATCATCGGCTTTACTTGGTAAACTGTCACACGACTCCTCTCTCTATTTGAGAGTCTGCCTGCTTGTCTCTTTCTGTCCATCTGTCTGTCCATTCGAGTACTCCTCTGAAGCGGTAGGAGCTAGGAGCACCCAGTGTGCCAGGCAACTGCACCTTATCCTCACTTCAAAGCAAGTTCTGGGCTTGGCTGTGCAAAGAACATGGGCAGAGCCTGGAGTGAGGCTGGGTCTCAGCACACCGCCCAGGAAAGAGACAGAGACACCTATCCCCTTTCCCCTCTGTCCAGGACTGCCCAGATTCCCCTCCCCCCAGGGACCCATCAGGGATGGGGGGTGAACCTCCCCTCCCACCGTTCGTTGTTGCCCCTGGCAGGGAGTGAGGGAAAGTAGCACAGGCATTGGATGTGCCGTTGGCTGCATCACTCACTGCGGCAGAGGGGGATGGACAGGACAAGTCCCAGTCAGGTCACATGAATTCCTCCCCATTGTGCCTGCTCGATTAAGGCAGCCGTGGAGGGGCGCTTCTTATCTGCCCCAAGCTGCTGCAGGGAGAGAAAATTGGGGTAGCCCTCTCTCCCGGGGCAGCTTGGAACCAGAACCCCTTCTTCCCAGCCCAGAAGAGGGCCAAGGCTCCAGTGAAGCCTGGGCATGTCCATGGTATTTCCAAATTCACACACTGCAGAGTTGCAGCCCGAGCAAAGCCGGGTCTCCTCCCAGCACCAGGGGGAGGCCCCTGAGGAAAGATTTAATCTCGTGCTCTCCACTGCAACTGACGACTGCGGCTCCAGGTGATCTCAGAAAAGTGTCATGTTCTCCCACATCTCCCCCTCCCACATCTCCTGCCCTTCCCTGTAGCCCTGGTGCTGCCCACAGGCGCAAGGGGAGGCTCGACAAACTGGACCTTAATCCGGCCAAGGCTAGGAAGGCCTGTTGGCAGGAGCCGCACGTTGCTCTTTGCTGTTTTAACTCACTGCCCCAGGCCAGCAGCTGGTCAGTGAGGGCACAATGGGGCCACAGCCAGGCCCAGCTCGGAGACACCTGGGAAAATCGACCCCTCCTCCCCATGGGCTCCTCTAGGCTCTGGAACATCCGCCGGGTGCGGAAATGGCCGAGTGCCCCAGGCAGCGACGTTCCATTGCAAACCCTGCCTGGGCGCCTGGAAGCCGAGTCCCTGAGGCCTTTCTCCTGGCTGCAGATGCCCTGCCGCTCACCCCAGCCCTTCTCACTGCTTCATTGAACAGGACTCTGCCAGAACAGGCCTGGCTGCCACATGGACCTGATCCTTAGGTGTGCTACCTGCCCAGTCCCAGAAAGGCAGCGGAGCCAGGCAGGGGCCATGGGCAGGGATCTCCCTTTGCTCTCTGGGGCACACGAGCTGCTCTGGCTCGGGGAGGGAAACGCCTGACCTGTAGCTACCCATCTTGGAGACTGTCTGAGGCCAGTGTGTGTCCCTGTCTGGGGCCACACTCTGTGTCCCTGCGCAGTGTTTCTTCAGGAGCCCTGGGCCGACCTTGCCCCTTGTAACCATGACACACAGTTTGAGAGCTCAGATGTCATCTGCTCCATGAGAATTGCACCTTCCCTCCCAGCACAGAGTAACTACAGAGCGTCCGTCTGTCCCTGCCCGTCTGTCCATGCACCCGCCCTCTCTGCCCCCTCCAGCCCTGCCCCAGTGTCTGTGTCCCGGACGTTCATTCGCATTTCGTAGCGGAGACATTGGGGGCTCAGTGTAGGAAGTGCTGGTGGCTCTCCCCAGCTCTGCTCTGGGCTCTCGGGCAGGGAAACCGAGAATTGTCTCCCCCCTGGCCAGGAGAGGAGGGATCCGTGGTGACCACCCTGAGCAGAGCTGAGCAGGCCCCACCCTGAGGAGAAGCAGAGGTTTTATCCCTGCAGGATGGGGCCAGGCAGGGGCCAGGCCATGAGAGAGGACGAAGGATGTCTCGGTGTCATTCCCAGACTCACTACACCCAGCAGTCATAGGGAGGGGACCAGTGCGGCTCATTACAAACAGGAGTCAGGCTCTATGCCCCTGGCAGCCCGCTCTGTGCTTCCCCTGCCTTTCCTTCCCCTGCGTGCGCCATCCTGCTCCCCTAGCTCCCAGTGACACCAGAGTCCATGAGCAGTTCCCGTGGTCGGGTCCTTGGCGAGCTCAGGTCCCACTGATGACACAAGAGGGCACCTTTCTCAGCAGGGGGGAAGCCAAGAGAGAGCCCCCCCCCAACACTCACCGGGCTCCTGCCCCAGCCGGGGATGAGGAGTCTCTGCCTGGGATCCAGGTGGGGAGCTGCAGGGGCAGGAACCGCACTGGCCGGGGCTCGGAGGCAGGGACATTTATCCTGCCTGCCTGGGAGTCCCAGCGGGGTCGGAGCCAGCAGGGAGCCCTGGGCACAGGGCAGTTTCCAGCTCAGCCGCAGGCAGGGGCAGGCTGGGATCAGGGGATTTGTGTGTTTACATGAGTGATGTTCCTGATGGTGAGGAACGGAAACACCGCTGGAAATTCCCCCTCCAGCTCCAGCGGCCTGAGTGTTCTTCTCTAACAGGTACCACAGAGAATAGCTGAAACCGTGACTGCTAACGGAGTATCATGGTACCGAGATACAAAATAAGGAGCAGTGTAGAGGGCGCAATATTGGGAGGGGAGTGGAACTAGAGAAGAAAGAACCCAAAGATGTGGAGCTCACATGTGTAGACCCCATTAATGACTGCATCTTGGAGCAGTGAGTCTTGGAAGCGGAGCACTGCACTGGAAGTATCATAGAACCATAGAGCTGGAAGAGACCGTAGAAAGTCATCAGGTCCAGCCCCCTGCCCTAGGCAGGACCAATCCCAACTAAATCAACCCGGCCAGGGCTTTGTCAAGCTGAGACTAAAACACCTCTAGGGATGGAGACTCCACTACTTCCCTAGGGAACCCATCCCAGTGCTTCACCACCCTCCTAGGGAAATAGTTTTTCCTAATATCCAACCTGGACCTCTCCTACCAAAACTTGAGACCATTGCTCCTTGTTCTGCCATCTGTCACTACTGAGAACAGCCTCTCTCCATCCTCTTTGGAACCTCCCTTCAGGAAGTTGAAGGCTGCTCTCAAATCCCCCCCTGCACTCTTCTCTTCTGTAGACTAAACAGACCCAAATCCCTCAGCCTCTCCTCGTAGGTCATATGCTTCAGACATCTAATCATTTTGGTTACCCTCTGCTGGACCCTCTCCAATGCATCCACATCCTTGTTGTAGTGGGGGGCCCAGAGCTGGACACAATACTGCAGATGTGGCCTCACCAGAGCCTAATTAAGGGGAATAATGACATCTCTGGATCTGCTGGCAATGCTCCTCTTAATGCACCCTAATATGGCATTAGCCTTCTTGGCTACAAGGGCACACTGTTTAATACTAGAATAAATACTAGGATAAATACTAATAAGGTGGGATATGATGGAGGTCTTTAAAGATATGTGTAACCCACACCACTGGGCTGGGGGGGGGGTTCTCTGTGTCTCACAAGGTCAGGAGCAGCCCGTGAGCCTAGGCAAGCTAGGCAAGCTAGGCAGCTGCCTAGGGCGCCACTGGCCCGGGCGCCCGATCATGATGTCACGAGGCGCTGGAGCGCCCCCGTGATGACGTCACAGCCATTGACGGCCGTGCAGGCAGGACCACTGCAATCGGCGCTCCGTCTAGGGTGCCAGGTGTGGCAGCCGGCCTTGGGCACAAGGTCAGTGTGTTGTGGGCACACCCCCACTGGCCCAGGGGCAGGTCACTAGACTATGGTCCAGGCCCTGGGCTGGGATGCAGCGGAGTGAGGCAGGAGGTCTATGTGAGCCGAGCATCCATCGCGTAAGGACACTAGACTGTGCTGGTGCTGGTGCTGGTGCAGGGTCACGGGCACCAGCATCCAAATGGGAGATAAATGGTTATAAAAGTGGGAGTCTGAATGTGAGATTCATGGTGGATGAGCTGGAGAGGCTGGACACAATCCAGGTCCTGGCCCTCCGCTGGGCGATGGTGGCCCTGCAGAAGGGGGTGAAGGCACGTCAGGATGACAACACCCCCAAACAGGTCTCTCTTCCGGCCGGCACGGCCTCTCTTCCTCGCCTCTGGCGGGCAAGGGAAGGGGGTGACTTGCGATTTTCAGCTGCCACTAAAAATTAACACAGGCAGCCGTGTGATGGGCCTTTCCTGCCTACCTGGGTGCACTTTAGACGAGCTTTGCTGAGCTAGGTTTTTAAGTCTCTTCTACTCACACACAGTTCTGACCACACCCAGCTGTGGAACAAGACAGAAACCGAGATCAGCCCTGGGAAGGCTCCGCTTAAGGAACCGGCCAGTGCATGGAGGTGGCCATCTCTCTTGGAGTGCACAGCCAAAAGTATATGAAATTCACCCCACCCTCAATGTGGAGGGAGCCCTGCACAACCCCGTGTTACCCTAATTAGAAATCCCATAAACTGGTGAACAGTATTAACCAGAAGTGAATTTATTAATTACAAAACGGTGGGTGGTAATTGGTGAAAGAGGTAAGAAAAGGAACAAAATGGATTATTAAGACAGTGAAACAAAGCGCACAAACTAAAGCTGAGTCATTAAAGGACCAGGAGTCAAAGAATGATCACTCACCCTGGTATTGTTTTAGGGACATTCCTGTGTTAGGCCTGGGTCTGAATGTGGCCTAGGGAGAGCTGGGTTGTCAGAGGGGTTTTGCTCGTGAGGCTTCCTGCTGGCTGGATTGGCAGCTGAAGTGCTCTTTGTGACTGGTTTGTGGTCTTCTTGGGAAAGGTCTCCAGTCGAGGGCTGTAAGGAGCCCTGGTTTTGAGCAATTCACCCTGAGAGGACGCCCTCAGCTGTGCCGAGACCCGGCCTGCTAGGTCACAGCTCCAAACCAGAGCTGTCTCCCCACCCTGGGGTCTTCAGCTCCTTCCTTCAGGAGTAACCCACCCAAAAGACCCAGGTCTCTGCTTTCCTATTATTTTTGTTAAGAAATTAACATCCACTGCTCAGTCTTAAGGATAAAAGCAATTGTTAGACAGTTGAGGGTAACACCCTCCCTGACTCTAATTCACACATTTGAAACCCACAAAATGTTCCACCCTCCATATGGCAAATTTCACACACACCAATGATATGCACATTGAAGTAAGATAAACTCAACTAGTGGATCATGAGTTTAGGATTGATGGGTTGCATGATGTCCGAGACAGAACATCAGAAATGGCTGCCCGTTGCAGGGAGCCATAGCCTGTAATACCTCTGAGGCTGGTATAGGGGGCTCTGTCTGTGAGGTGGAGTGTTTTCCATATAAGGGCATGTAAATTAATAATCTTCCCCTGCTCGCTCCACCCATTGCAGTAACAGATCAGCCAGTGGGCTGACTGGTGCTCAGGCCTGCTACTCCACCCACTGCAGCAAAAACCAACCTATGGGGTGATAAGTTCACAGGCAATAAAACAGGCAGGCAGCCCCTCTCTCACTGGGGATTCGCATTGAGTGAACGCCTGGCCTGATCACCCAGACGCCTTGCACCCCCCGCTCTCGAGTCTTACTGAGTGTACTCCGAGTTGGTCGACCCGAGTGGAGACAGTTTATGAGCGTGTGACCGGTACTTGTGTTCCTGCTGTCTCCAGAACTGGTATAACCCCCCCCCCGCCATCATCCCTATCCTAATTGATTTTTTAGTTGTCCTTATTGCTTGCCAAGTGACAGTGGCTAAAAAGTTACTAAGTTAGTTTATAAATAGTTGTGGTTTAGGTTTTTTACTGTTTCCTTGTATAAAGTTGTGTAAATAATCAGCCCTATGGACAATACCAGTGTTAATTCAACTGTTCCTAACCCCTGGGCAGTTATTGGGAATTATTGTGATTTAGAAAAGCCTCAGGGAATTGTTTTGTGTTGTCTGCCAATCTGTTTAATTTTTGTTCTGATGATTGTCTGGCGCCATCAAAATAAAATCAGTTTGTGCTTTTTGAAACCCCCAGTTGTGGTCTCATCCTTTCCGGCATCCCTTCAAACCTCGTGTATTACGGGGACTTACACATGAAATTATTCGTTCAAAGCACCTTTGATGTATGAATATTCATGTGCATACATCCATATCATAAAGCATGTAGAGGGGAGGGGAGGAGGATCCAACACATCTTCCCCCTGAAATTACTGCCAGAGGGCTGGAGAGCGTGCAATGCAAAGCCCGTGTACCCACAAGACCACCAGGACTTTGGCTGCACAGCCATCCGGTGTCACCAAACCTTGTGCTGTCACCCATGCCAGTTCTTCCAAAGTTGTGGGTTCTAGTCCTCCGATGGTCCACAACACAAGGGGGTGTAGCAGTGCCCCCAGAATGCAGATAGCAATGTTTCTCCATGTGCAAACATCTTGCTATTTAGTCACCATCGCAGTGTGCCTCAGTTTCCCCTTCCAGACAGCCATGGAGGTTACTTGTGCCTCTGCTGCTATGCCCAGGTCTATGCACAGTCATTAGCTTAGAAGCTGCGTGATCCTGGGATCCTTTTACTCCTGTCCCCAGCAGGCATAATTTTTTCCCCAAAATCTTAAGCATGTCCCACAGTTTCAAGAGGTTTATCATCCATATCAGTCTCTTTGTGCTAAACCATCAGAGTTGCGCAGAAATACATGAGATCACCAGCAAACCAATGCCAGAGCAGCATTTCCGAGAATGGTCTTCATACCATGCTCCCTCTCTAGACCATTTGTGGGGCACGGTACCTCTTCCCCCTTTTACAACCTCTGTGTGCCAAAGGGGGGAGCATTCAACAAGAGGTGTCTCTCTCTTCAGTGTAGGCCATGTCAAGCCCTCCTTGGAGGTGCCGGGAAGGAAAGCATTCCCAAAGGAGAAACTTTCCCCTCCCCCTGCTGAGGGATTCCTTGCTCCTTCCCTGAGGCGTTACATTAGCAGGCTCCCATGCATTTACAGACAGCCCGGGACTTACCCCTCCCTGTGTCACATCAAGGGCCAATTCAGTGTCTGGCACTTGTGTTCTGACCCTGGAGTTCCCCTAGTACCTCACGTTCTGCTTCCATGGAGCTGAAGGCAGAGTCACCCTGCACTGGGAGTACAGACTCACCACGGCCCCCTGACGCATGACTGACAGGTGGGCAGCTTGGGTTTACGGACACACACTCAGCATCCACCTCCCAGCATCCCCTGCCAGGGATGGAGGACACATCTTCCCCCCCCCCCCCCCCCCGAGCCATTTCACACCTGGCCAGCTGCAGGCACTCAGTTCCCAGAGAGGACAGACTTTCTGTTGGGAAGCCCGGCAGTCTATCCTGTTTCCTCCTGGAGTAAACCCACCAGGCCCCTGGATTCCTTGGCTCCCATACTCGCCTTTTGGCCTCCAACCTCTGCCTGAAGGCTCTGCTCCAAGGCTCACACCTCTCTGTGCCTCCAGGGATTGGACCTGAACCTGTTGTTCCCATCCCCCACCTTACCACAGCCTGGACAGACCCACTGCCCCTGGGCTAAGTCTGGGCTGGTTTCCTCCGCCCTTCCCACTACCCACAAACTGTCCCGCTCAGCTGGAGGAGAATGGGAAAGACTCTCTCCTGTCCCCTCCCCAGGCCCTGTGGCGTTTCCCTCCCCTTCTGGGATTTGAGCCCACGATCCCTTACCCCTGCTGAAAACCCCTGGCATGGACTCAGCCACCTTACAACGGTCATTTCCCTGAGTCAATGGTGCCAAGTTCTCAGCCAGAACAACCCAACCAGGTCGTGCAGCCTCTCTCCTTCCCTCTTCTCTCAAACGGGGCTCTTCAAGTTCTTCCTTCTCCGTCCATGTCAAGTCATCTGCATTTTAGGATTTTCTCCCAGCCAACTTCGACTTTTGCGGCTTCTATCTCATGCTGCTTTAACTCCACCAGTCTCTTGTGTTCCACCTCTCTCACGTCTCCTTCCCCATGCTGGCATGATAAATTCAGAAGTGGGGACCAGCATAAGTACCCCAAAACCTTACCTACCAAGCTTTGATATAAAATTTCTTCCCAATATCTCAACAAGCTAGATTTTGGGAATAAAATCTCCACGGCCACCACCCAAGTATTAATAAAGAAACCAGGGGAAAGATCACTTGGGAAATCTCATCCCTAAAATAAAAACCAGGACAGAACAATTAAACAATACAAGGTTAATAAGAAGAACAGAGAAAGAACTTTTAGTATCAACACAATATTCCTGTTGCAAGCCGAATGACCAGATGGAAAAGAAATACAATAATGCTCGTGGAGAAACTCTACCATGGGCCCAGGACTTAGTGACAAAGGAAAGCCAAAACATCGTTTAAAAGTGCACAGATACCACACCCCATTCCCTAAATGATAAAACAATAAAACCTAATGGATTTATCTAAACTTTACCCTGAAATGAGGAGTAACGGTAATTCGAATTTGGAGCTTTAATTCGAACTACGAAGCTGTGCCACGTGTAGCTGCGGGCAGGTAGTTTGAACTACGGGGCATTTAAAAATGATGGCACCCAGGAACATGCAAATAAAGCCTGGGATATTTAAATCCCAGGCTTCATTTGCAAATTCGAATGACTACATTAGCCACCCTAGTTCTAACTAGAGAGGCAGTGTAGACATACCCTACGTCCAAGACTGCTGGCTAACACTCATGATCATGACAACCACCCTGTCTGCTTCTCAGAGTCTGCACAGCTCCCGTTGCTTCTGCACCTCACTCTCTCTCATTTTCCTGACTCTGATTCCCTCATCTTAAAACTTCTTCTCCAGCTGCGCCACAAACCATGGCTGTCTCCCTGTCCTGGCGTCTTCGTCTCCTTTCCTTCAGCTGCAGCCCAGCCAAAAGACCAAGACCTCTGCTTTCCTATTCTTTTTGTTAAATTATTGAGGCACCTCCCGACCAAATCCTGCTCAGCCTTAAGGACAAAAGAGATTATAGGTAACACTCTTCATTTCTCTCATTCACACATCTGAAACCCGCAGAAAATTCCCTATTCCATAGATCTAAACTTACACACACCAATGATACACACGGCAATGTAAGAGAAAGAGACCCAGAAGATCGTGACGTGACACGTGAAGATTGAGGGGTTACACGAACTAATTATCTGAAAGCACTTTTGAGTTATGTATATTCATATCCATCAATCCATTTCATAGTATGGAGGGAGCACGGGGGTGTGGGAAAAGTGTCACAGACCTTATCCTAGAGCTACAAAGAAACATCCCCAGTGAGGAAAATCTCTGTTTTGCTACAAGGAATTAAAGTGTTAATGTCCATTCTTCAGTGCCACGAGGCCCTCACCTTGCGTTGAGGAAGAACCCTGTTAGTAAATCTCATAGCTCTGTCTCAACACCATCTCCCTTTCCGAGACAACACGCAGACCATTTGCACCCGCAGCTGCTTGCTTTTTATCCCGTAAACAACGGGGTTTAGCACAGAGGGGATGAGCACGTAGATATCGGCCAGCAGGATGTGAACGTGTTTAGGGATATTGTGGCCAAAGCGGTGGGTTAGGAAAGTGAAAAAGGCTGGGATGAAAAATAAGAGGATGATACAGACGTGGGAGCTGCAGGTGCTGAGAGATTTGTGCTGGGCCTCTTTTGTGGGCAGCTTGAAGACAGCCCTGAGAATAAGCACATAAGACACAGCGATAAGCAGAAAGTCTAGTATAATATTTGCAATAGGCACTGCTAAGCCATACCAGATATCTATGGATATATCCGCACAGGCCAGCCTGGCCATCCCGATGTGGTCACAGTAGGAGTGTGGGATGACGTTGCTTGCGCAGAAGGGCAGCCGTTTGACGAGAAAAACAACAGGCACATTTATACAAAAGCTTCTGAACACAATGGCCGTGGCTATTTTCCCGATCCTCTCATTGGTGAGGACAGTCGTGTACCTCAGGGGGTCGCAGACGGCGACGTATCGATCGAACCCCATGGCCAGTAGGACGCCCGACTCGACATTAATCCCAAAGTGCAAAAAGAAGAGCTGGGTGAGGCAGGCACTGAAGGAAATGGCCTTACGTCCAAACCAGAAGATGGCCAGCGTGTTGGGCACTGTGCAGGTGGATAACAGTAAGTCGGCCACCGCCAGCATGGAGAGGAAAATGAACATGGGCTCGTGCAGCCTGCGCTGGGTGGCGATGAGCAGGAGGAGACCACAGTTCCCCAGAGCAGCCGCCGTGTACATCAGCGCGAAGGGGATGGAGATCCAGGGGTGCCAGGGCTCCAGGCCCGGGATGCCGACCAGGATGAAGGTGAGGTGACTGAACGTTGTGCTGTTGGGCGCGGCCATGGGGCGCTGAGGGCTCCGCTTGGGTGCCGGGCCCGGCTGGAAGCAGAGACAAGGTCAGTGCCTGCTGGGCTCCTACCCCCTCACACTCACTTCTCACTTCCCACTCACGCTCTGCACCCCTGGGCCTGAGAGCCGCACTCAGAGCTGGGCAGGGCAGAGCCGGAGCTGATGACAGTGACCTGTCAGGAGCCTGAGATGACCACTCGACAAACCAGCCACAGAGCAGACAGGGCTGGAGAAGAGTCTCAGAGAGCCCAGCCCATGAAGCCGGCCTCCATGAGCTCTGGAACACACCTGGAAGCAACAAGAGACTGTTCAGCTACTCACGCTGCTTGAGGATTTATTGTCCCAGCTCTGGCCCTGCTCCCTGCTTTGCCACTGAGACGCTGAACCCCCCCAGGATCTGCTGAACCCACTGACACAGCAGCCACTCAGAGGTGCCTCAGTGCAGAAAGGGGCACTAATGGATTCGGAGCCTGGGGACACAGGACTGGGCCCAGGATCCCAGCAGTGGCCGGACCGGCCCCAGACACAACAGGGATAGAATCTCCCTGCGCCTACGGACAGTCCCCGCCCATAGAGCCACCCGAGCACGTTTGGCTCCATTCTGCTAACCCTACTGCCCAGCCCCTGGGCCAGCAAGGCAAATGACAGTCAGCCTCTCCCCGGTGGGAACTGGGCATCGCCGGGCAGAGGAGCCTGCGGGCAAGTTCTAATCGTTGGCTTTGATAAGTAAATTATCACACGATTCCACTATATTTGAAAGAGTCGGCCTGTCTGTCTGTTTCTGTCCGTAAGTCTGTCCGTGCGAGCACTCCTCTGAAGCGGTAGGAGCTAGGACCACCCAATGTGCTAGGCAACTGTGTCTTATCCTCGCTTCAAAGCAAGTTCCGCTCAGCACACCACACAGGAAAGAGACACACACCCGTCCCCTTTCCCTTCTGTCTGGGACTGTCCAAAGTCTCTTTTCCTCCAAGAATCCATTAGGGATGGGGCGGGGGAGCAGCTGCCTGCCCCGTGCTCGCTGTTGCCCCAGCATGGAGCGAGGGGAAATTGGCAGAGGCGGTGGATGTGCCGTTGGCTGCATCACTCACTGTGGCTGGGGAGTGCAGAAGGGGATGGACGGGACAAGCCCCAGCCAGGTCACATGAATTCCTCCCTGTGGTGCCTGCTGGACTTGGGCAGCCATGGAGGGGCGCTTCTTATCTACCCCAAGCTGCTGCAGGGAGAGAAAATCGGGGTAGCCCTCTCTCCCGGGGCAGCTTGGAACCAGAACCCCTTCTTTCCAGCCCAGCCAAGGGCCAAGGCTCCAGGGAAGCCTGGGCACGTCCATGGTATTTCCAAATTCACACACTGCAAATTTGCAGCCCAAGCAAGGCCAGGTCCCCTGCCAGCGCCAGAGGGAGGCCCCTGAGGAGAGGTAAAACCTTCCTACTGCCCACCGAATATGGTGGCTGACGACTGCGGGTCTGGACGATCCCAGGAAAGTGCCAAGTTTCCCGACATCTGCCCGTGCTGGAGTTTCCTGCCCTTCCCTGCAGCCCTGGTGCTACTCACAGGCGATGGGGGAGGTTCGACAAACCGGACCCTAATCCAGCCCAGCCTGGGAAGGTCCGTTGGCGGGAGCTGCACTTTGCTCTTTGCTATTTTCACTCGCTGCCCCAGGCCAGCAGCTGGTCAGTGAGGGCTCCCTGGGGCCACAGGCAGGCCCAGCTCAGAGACGCCCGGGAGACTCTCTAGGGTGACAGCTGAGCAGGAGCCTCCGGCACGAACGACACCCCATGAGCTCCTCTGGGCCCTAGAACGTCTGCCGGGTGTGGAAATATCCGAGTGCCCCAGGTAGGGACGTTCCATTGCAAAGCCTGCCTGGGTGCCGGGTGCCTCCCTACCTAAATGCCTGGAAGCTGAGATCCAGGGCCTTTTCCTGGCTGCAGATGCCCTGCCACTCCCCCCAGCCCTTCTCACTGCTTCAGTAATGTCCCTGGGCAGCCTTTCCCAAGGCCTCCTGGGCAGGCCCAGCCCCCTACAGCCGTGAGGCCGGGTAGGGAGTGGAGACGTCAGCTGTTCCATGAGAATTGCAACTTCCCTCACAGCACAGAGTAACTACAGAGCTTAAATAAGAACATAACATAAGAAAGGTCATACTAGGTCAGACCAAAGGTCCATCTAGCCCAGTATTCTGTCTGTCGACAGTGGCCAGCACCAGGCACCCCAGAGGAGGTGGACCAACGACAATGATCAAGCGATTTGTCTCCCACCATCTGTCTCCAGCCTCTGACAAACAGAGGCCAGGGACACCATTACTACCCCCTGTCTATTAGCCTGTTATTGACCTAACCTCCATGAATTTATCTAGCTTCTCTTTAAGCTCTATAATAGTTCTTGCCTCCTCTGGCAAGGAGTTCCACAGTCTATGTGCTGTGTGAAGAACTTTTTTTTATTAGTTTTTAACCTGCTACCCATTAACTTCATTTGGTGTCCTCAAGTCCTTCTATTATGGGAACTAATGAAGAACTTTTCTTTATTCACCCTCTCCACCCCACTCATGATTTTATTGACCTCTATCATATCCCCCCTCAGTCTCCTCTTTTCTAAACTGAAAAGTCCCAGTCTCTTTAGCTTCTCTTCATATGGGACCCATTCCAAACCCCTAATCATTTTAGTTGCCCTTTACTGAACCCTTTCCAAGGCCAAAATATCTTCTTTGATGTTAGAAGACCACATCTGTACACAAAATGTAGGACAATGTAGCACTTTAAAGACTAACAAGATGGTTTATTAGATGAGGAGCATTCGTGAGCCAGACCCACTTCCTCAGATCAAAACCTGGCCCACGAAAGCTCATCATCCAATAAACCATCTTGTTAGTCTTTAAAGTGCTACATTGTCCTGCATTTTGCTTCAGCTACCCCAGACTAACACGGCTACATCTCTATCACTATTTATATCTGTACACAGTACAGCTTCTGTCTGTCCGCTGCCCTACTGCCATACACCCACCCTCTCTGCTCCCTCCAGCCCTGCCCCAGTGTCTGTGTCCCGGACGTTCATTCACATTTCATAGCAGAGTCATTGGGGGCTCAGGGTAGGAAATGCTGGTGTCTCTGCCTGGCTCTGCCCTGAACTTTGTGGCAGGGAAACCGAGACTTGTGCCCCTGGCAGCCCGCTCTGTGCTTCCCCTGCCTTTCCTTCCCCTGCAGGCGCCATCCTCCTCCACCAGACCTGCCCCCTGCTTTGAGGGGCCCCAGAGGCTGTGGGGGGTTCCCCTGGACTGGGTCCTTGGTGAGCTCAGGTCCCACTGATGACATGCGAGGGCACCTTTCTCAGCAGGGGGCACCGTACAAGAGCCCCCCCCCCAACACTCACCGGGCTCCTGCCTCAGCCGGGGATGAGGAGTCTCTGCCTGGGATCCAGGTGGGGAGCTGCAGGGGCAGGAACCGCACTGGCCGGGGCTCGGAGGCAGGGACATTTATCCTGCCTGCCTGGGAGTCCCAGCGGGGTCAGAGCCAGCAGGGAGCCCTGGGCACAGAGCAGTTTCCAGCTCAGCCACAGGGAGGGGCAGGCTGGGATCAGGGGATTTGAGTGTTTACAGGCGTGATGTTCCTCGTGTCTAGGAATGGAAACCCCACTGGAAATTCCCCCTCCAGCTCCAAGAGAGATGCAGCTGAGTCAAATGTGGCAGGAGTTTTCTTCTCTAACAAGTACCAGAGAGACTTGCTGGAACATTGACAATTTATGGAGTATTGTAATACCAAGATACAAAGGAAAGAGCAGTGGGAGAGGACACCATATTGGGAGGGGAGTGGAACTAGAGAGGAAAGGAAACAGAGATGCTGAGTTAACATGTGTAAACCCCCAAAGACTGGGAGAATAAATACTGGCAAGATATGAATAAGAGGGGATATAATGGAATTCTCTAAAAACATGGGTAACCCACTTGTTTAGTATCTGTTGCAAGGCCCCTGACTGCATAGCTCAAGCTAGAGACTCTACCATTAAGCTATAGAAATCCTAGGTTTGAATCTGCCCCGTGGAATTTAAGGATGCATGGTCTGGAAGGGAAATGTTATTTATCCCCTGCTATAAAATGAAGAGAGGAATCATTAAGTTGTAGCAGGTTTAAAACGAGTGACCAGGGGTGTTTTTACACACAATGAACAGGTGGATCTCTTTGCCATCTGATGTTGTGAAGGTCAAAACAGTAAAGTTTTGTCTTCACTGCAGGGTTTTTGTGGAAGACGCCTTTTGCGGAAGAGTTCTTGTACAAAACTCCTTGTGCAAAAGCGAGTTCAGCCCTAAAAACACATTGCAAAAGCGACGTGCTTTTGTGCAAGAGAGCCCTTGCGTAAGAAAGCTCTGATGTCCCTTTTTGTGTAAGAAACCGCTGTGGAGCGTCCACTCCTGCCTTTTTGGGCAAGAGCTATAGCACGAAACGGAGTTATGCCTCGTAGGAGGTATACCCACACAGCAAAAAGCCCTCTGTTCTGTCGATTGTAGATTATCTTGCGCAATAACACGCTGGTGGTGTGGACGCTTTGCGGGATTTTGAGCAAAATCCTTGGGCTATGCCTGCACTGGCAGCATCTTGCGCAAGTTGTTCTTGTGCAAGAAGTCTTGTGTAAGAAAACATTCGCACTGCCGGGTGTAAGCTGTGCTTTTGCACAAGAGTACCCATGGCAGTGTGGACGCTCTCTTGTGCAAGAATTCCCTGCTGAGCGCCCACACTGCCCTCTTGCGCAAGATTCCTGCAGAAGAGGGCTTACACCTGTTAAAAAAGAGCGTAGCTCTTGCGCAAGAAGCCCTCTCTTACCATGCCGTACTGTACATTTCCTTGCGCAAGAGCAGGCGGGCAGTGTGGACGCTATGCGGATTCTCATGCAAGAACGGCACTACTTGCGCAAGAAGCCGTGAGTGTAGACATAGCCTTGAAGTGTAGAAATAGCCCAAGCATGGAAAATAATTTTTCCCTGGGGGCCACTTCAGAAATTTTGAATTGGCCCGGGCTAGTCCAGATGGGACAGGGCCTAAACAGCATAGGCTTGGCCTAAACAGGAAGGGGCGGGGCCAGTCAACCCCAGACCATGATCAGTCTGGGGGTCTGGAAGCCCCTTTGCCGCCCCTTCCCACGAGACATCCACGCCCTGGAAGAGGGTTGGTACGCTCCTCCATCCCCAGGCCAATCAGCCTTTTCCTGCCCTGCAAGGAGCATGTGGCACTTTGAAGTGCTGCGGGCTCCTTGCAGGGCCAGGACAGGGGGAAGGAAGCTTCACTCGGCTCCCCCTCCCCCTGGCCCTGAATAGCCCAAAGCCTCCTCCGCTCTCCCCCGTGCCCTGCGAACAGCATGTGGTGTTTCAAAGCACCATGTGCTCCTGGCAGGGCGGGAGGAATCTTCCCACACTCCCCCGCCCTCAGGCCCTGATTGGCCTGGGGGTGGGGGAGAAGCAGGGTCCCCGTGGGCCAGATCCACCCACTCGACGCGCCAGATCCAGCCTGAGGAAGCCCTTTTGTCCACTCCTGACATAGCCTAACAGTGTTCAAAGAATCAACTAGACCAGTCCACGTCCATCAACAGCTGTTAGCGGTTTGTAAGACGCTCCTAGGTCCTTAGTCCGAAGGAAAGTCCCTTGGGATGGAAAGCTGCTGCCTCGTTTTGCGATTGGTAAAACTGGAGTTTTCCACGGAGATCAGAAGGGAACAGGGTTCGGGCTAGGGAAGGGAAGGAGGAGCCAGAGAGGCAGAGGGAAGGCAGCTGGGAGGAGATCCGGGCAAGCAGGGCCCAGAACAATGTTCTTCCCCTGCACCGGGCTTCCATTTCCCTCGGGCTGACCCAGTGTCAGCGTCGGGAGAGGAGCGGAATCTGTGCCACGAGGGAGGGGTGGGGCTGGCCCTGCCTCCTCCCCCACCAGGTGTTTCTCTCCCCTCCCCCAGACCGGTCCTGGCTTCCCAGAAAATATCAGAAAAGCAACTCAATGAGCCGGGTCCGCTCCCCCACCCGGCAACGGCCAGACCAGCCGCTCCTCCCCCAGCAACTGCTGTGATGGACGCGTGTGCTGCCAATCAGAAGCAAATCCTGCCCCCCCACCCCACCAGCCATACTGCTGATCTCTCTTCCCCCCAGCCTACTACACAGTGCTGGTCTCTCTACCCCCTTCCCCTCCCACACTGCTGGTCTCTCCACACCCCCATCGCCCCACACAGCTGGTCTAAACCCCTCCACCTCCCCACACACTGCTGGGCTCTCTACCCCCAACAGCCTCACACACACTGTGGTCTCTCTACCCATACCCGGCCTCACACCACTAGTCTCCCTGACATATCCAGCCCCAAACAGGTGGTCCCTCTGTCACCCCCTACCCTACGCTACCCTCATGGTGATGCTGTTTCTACCTCTCCACAGTCTCGTCTTTCTCTCACCTCCATCACACACACACACTTGCCAGGTCCCTGGGTCCCCCTTGTGTGCCCTGCCCCACGCACTCCTACAGTCAGAGAATCTTTCTCGCTGGCACGTTTATCAAGGGGAGAGAGCAGAGGGCCAAACCCAAACCTTCCTGCTGGGACGTGTCAGTTCCCACGGCACATGGGACGGGCAGGTGCCCCAGAGTGGAGCCAGAGCTCCTGGGTCTGAATTACGCAGCAGGGGACTTCGCAGGGGCTGGGAGACCTGCTGGTTAGCATGAGCTCTGTGCAATTTGGAGCAGGGGGTTGACCCTAGATTATGTGTGAGAGGACGGATCGCTGGGCTGGGGGGTTTTCTGTGCCCCACAAGGTCAGTGTGTTGAATGCGCATCCCCACTGACCCGGGGTAGGTCACTCGTCCGTTGTCCAGGCCCTGGGCTGGGATGCAGTGCAGTGAGGCAGGAGGCCTGTGTGAGTCCAGCATCCATCGCGTAAGGACACTCATGTCCCCGAGTCAATGGAGCCAATGTCTCACCCAGAACAACCAGTTTGTGATGCGTCTCTCTTTCCCTCTTCTCTCGAGCAGGTCTCTTCAAGCTCTTCCTTCTCCACCCATTTCAAGTCATCTTAGTTTTAGGGTTCCCTCTTGGGCAGCTTGGGCTTTAGTGGCTTCTATCTCATGCCGCTTTAATTCTACCAGTCTCTTCTATTCCACCTCTGTCATGGCTCCTTCCCCACTCTGGCATGATAAATTCAGAAGTGGGGCCCAGCATAAGTACCCCAAAACCTTATATACCAGGCTTTGGTATGAATCTTCCCCCCAAAATCTTAACAAGCTTGATTTTGGGAATAAAATCTCTGTGACCACCACCCAAGTATTAATAAAGAAACCAGAGGAGAGATCACTTCGGAAAACTCACCCCTAAAGTAAAAACCAGGACACAACAATTAACCAATACCAGGCTAATGAGAGGAAAAGAGAAAGAACTTTTAGTATCAACACAATATTCCTGTTGCAAGCAGAATGACCGGATGGAAAAGTAATAAAGTAATGCTCATGGAGAAACTCTACCATGGGCCCAGGACTTAGTTACAAAGGAAAGCCAAAACATCGTTTAAAAGTGCACCAACACGACACCCCATTCCCCACACTATAAAACAAAAACATCTAATAGATTTATCTAAACTTTAGCCTACTTACAGAAAGGGGAGAATTGTTTCTTGGAAAGAGAGACTTGTGTGTCTCCCTCCATAGCTGCAGAGCACCAAAGAGGGAAAAACTAAATATTCCTTTGTCCCGGTTTGAAATTCCTACCTGCATTCCTATTGGCTGAATGTACCTGGTTAGCTAAGGTTGACCCCTTAGTTCCCAGGCTGCTGGCTAACCCTCATGCTGGCTAATTCCTTCTGCACCTCACTCTCTCTCATATTCCTGTTTCCCTCATCTTAAAACTTCTTCTCCAGCTGCCCCGCCAAACCAGGGTTGTCTCCCCACCCTGGGATCTTCGGCTCCTTTCCTTCAGCTGCATCCCACCCAAAAGACCAAGACCTCTGCTTTTCTATTCTTTTTGTTAAAGTATTGAGGCACCTCCTGACCAAATTCTGCTCAGACTTAAGGACAAAAGAGATTGTTTCACAGTTGAGGGTAACACCCACCATTTCTCTCATTCACACATCTGAAACCTGGAAAGTATTCCCCATTCGATAGATTTAATCTTACACACACCAATGATACACATGTCAATGTAAGAGAAAGAGACCCAGCAGATCGTGACATGAGGGGTGATGGGTTACACGAACTAATTTCCTGAAAGAACTTTTGAGTTATGTATATTCATATCCATCCATCCATTACATACAGCAAGGAGGGAGGTGGGGTGGAAGGTGTCGCAGACCACACCCTAGACATGCAAAGAAACATCCCCAGTGAGGAAAATGTCTGTTTTGCTACAGGGAATTGAAATGTTAATGTCCATGCTTCAGTGCCGGTGGCCCTCACCTTGCAGTGAGGAAGAGCCCTGCTAGTAAGTCTCATTGCTCTGTCTCAGCACCATCTTGCCTTCCGAGAAAACACACAGACCATTTGTTCCCTCAGCTGCTTGGTTTTCATCCCATAAACAACGGGGTTTAGCACGGAGGGGATGAGCACGTACATATCGGCCAGTAGGATGTGAACGTGTTTAGGGATATTGTGGCCAAAGCGGTTGGTTAGGAAATTGAAAAAGGCTGGGACGTAAAATAAGAGGATGATACAGACGTGGGAGCCGCAGGTGCCGAGAGTTTTGTGCCGGGCGTCTTTGGTGGGCAGCTTGAAGACAGCCCTAAGGATCAGCACATAAGACACAGCGATAAGCACAAAGTCTAGTATAATGGTTCCAATAGGCACTGCTAAGCCATACCAGATATCTAGGGATATATCCGCACAGGCCAGCCTGGCCACCCCGATGTGGTCACAGTAGGAGTGCCGGATGACATTGCTTGCGCAGAAGGGCAGACGTTTGAGGAGAAAAACAACAGGGACAATTACACAAAAGGTTCTTAGGACCACGGCCGTGGCTATTTTCCTGATCTTCTCGTTGGTGAGGACAGTTGTGTACCTCAGGGGGTCGCAGACGGCGACGTACCGATCGAACCCCATGGCCAGCAGGACGGCCGACTCGCTGTTAATCCCAAAGTGCAAAAAGAACACCTGGGTGAGGCAGGAAGTGAAGGAAATGTCCTTGGATCCAAACCAGAAGATGGCCAGCGTGTTAGGCACTGTGGTGGTGGATAACAGTAAGTCGGCCACCGCCAGCATGGAGAAGAAAATGAACATGGGCTCGTGCAGCCTGCGCTGGGTGGCGATGAGCAGGAGGAGACCACAGTTCCCCAGAGCAGCTGCCGTGTACATCAGCGCGAAGGGGATGGAGATCCAGGGGTGCCAGGGCTCCAGGCCCGGGATGCCGACCAGGACGAAGCTGAGGTGACTGAACGTTGTGCTGTTGGGCGTGGCCATGGGGCGCTGAGGGCTCCGCTTGGGCACTGGGCCTGTCTGGAAGCAGAGACAAGGTCTGTTCCTGCTGGGGTCCTGCCCCTCTCACACTCACTTCTCACTTCCTGCTCACGCCCTGCGCCCCTGGTGTGAGGGCTGCACTCAGAGCTAGGCAGCGCCAATCCTGAGACGGTGATAGGTACTTGTCAGGAGCTCGGAGCTTGGACAAACCAAGCCCAGAGCAGGCAGAGCCAGGCGGAGAGTCTCAGAGAGCCAAGCCCGTGAAGTAGGCATCCCTCATCTCTGGACATACCTAGGAGTGACAAGGGAACATTGAGCTACTCGAGATCTGTGAGGATTTACTGCCCCAGCTCTGGCCCTGCTCCCTGCTTTGCCACTGAGAGACGCTGAACCCCCGGGGAGCTGTAGAGCCCACGAACACAGCGACCACTCAGAGGTGCCTCAGTGCAGAAAGGGGCACTAATGGATTCGGAGCCTGGGGACACAAGACTGGGCCCAGGATCCCAGCAGTGGCCGGACCGGCCCCAGACCCGGCGGGGATAGAATCTCCCTACGCCTACGGACAGTCCCCGGCCATAGAGCCACCCAAGCGCGTTTGGCTCCATTCTACTAACCCTACTCCCCAGCCCCTGGGCCAGCAAGGCAAATGACATTCAGCCGCTCCCCGGTGGGAACTGGGCATCACCGGGCAGAGGAGCCTGCGGGCAAGTTCTAATCATTGGCTTTAATTTGTAAACTATCACACGATTCCAGTCTATAAATGAAAGATCCTGCCTGTCTGTCTGTTTCTGTCCGTCTGTCTGTCCGTGCGAACACTCCTCTGAAGTGGTAGAGCTAGGAGCACCCAGTGTGCCAGGCAACTGCGTCTTATCCTCACTTCAAAGCAAGTTCCGGGCGTGGCTGTGCAAAGAACATGGGCTGTGCCTGGAGTGGGGCTGGGTCTCAGCACACTGCACAGCAAAGAGACAGAGACACCCGTCCCCTCTCCTCTCTGTCCAGGACTGCCCAGAGTCCCCTCCTCCCACGCACTCATCAAGGACGGTGGGGGGATGAACCTCCCCTCCCACTTCTGGCTGTTCCCCCCAGCAGGGAGTGAGGGGAAAGTGGCAGAGGCGGTGGATGAAACCTCCCTCTCCCCACTGCAACTGGTGGCTGACGACTGCGGCTCTGGGCGATCCTGGAGAAGTGTCACGTTCCCCCACATCTGCCCCTGCTGGAGTTTTCTGCCCTTCGCTGCATCCCTGGTGCTGGTCATGGGACCGGGCAGCAGGCTGGACAAATCGCACCCTGCTCCAGCCCAGCCTTATTGGCGGGAGCTGCATGTTGCTCTTTGATGCTTTTAACTCACTGCCCCAGGCCAGCAGCTGGTCAGTGAGGGCTCCCTGGGGCCACAGCCAGGCCCAGCTCAGAGACGCCCGGGAGACTCTGCAAGGTAACAGCTGAGCAGGAGCCTCCGGCATGAACAACCCCCTCCATGGGCTCCTCTGGGCCCTGGAACATCTGCCGAAATGGACGAGTGCCCCAGGCAGGGACGTTCCATTGCAAACCTTGCTTGTGTGCCGGGCGCCTCCCTACTTGGGCGCCTGGAAGCCGAGTCCCTGGAGCCTTTCTCCTGGCTGCAGATGCCCTGCCGCTCACACCAGCCCTTCTCACTGCTTCAACTGTGTCCCTGGGCAGCCTTTCCCCAGCCCCCCCGGGCAGGCCCAGCTCCTGGAGCCCTGGCTCAGTATTTGGGAGCGGAGACGTCGGCTGCTCCGTAAGAATTGCACCTTCCCTCCCAGCACAGAGTAACTACAGAGCGTCCGTCTGTCCCTGCCCGTCTGTCCATGCACCCGCCCTCTCTGCCACCTCCAGCCCTGCCCCCGTGTCTGTGTCCCGGACGTTCATTCGCATTTCATAGCGGAGTCACTGGGGGCTCAGGGTAGGAAATGCTGGTGCCTCTGCCCAGAGGGAAAGGCAGGGAAACCAAGACTTGTCTCCATGGCTGATCACTCTGGTTTCCCTGGCTTTCCTTCCCCTGTGGGCACCATGCTGCCCGACCTGACCTGCCCCCTGCTCCCAGGGACACTAGGTGCCGTGACGGTTCCCCTGGACTGGGTCCTTGGCAAACTCAGGTCCCACTGATGACTCACGAGGGCACCTTTCTCAGCAGGGGGGCAGCCGTGCAGGAGACCCTCCCCCCAAACACTCACCGGTCTCCTGCCCCAGCCGGGGTTGAAGAGTCTCTGCCTGGGATCCAGGTGGGGAGCTGCAGGGGCAGGAACCGCACTGGCCGGGGCTCGGAGGCAGGGACATTTATCCTGCCTGCCTGGGAGTCCCAGCGGGGTCGGAGCCAGCAGGGAGCCCTGGGCACAGAGCAGTTTCCAGCTCAGCCGCAGGCAGGGGCAGGCTGGGATCAGGGGATTTGTGTGTTTACAGGAGTGATATTCCTGGTGTCTAGGAACGGAAACTTTGCTGGAATTTCCCCTCCAGCTCCAAGAGAGACGCAGCTGAGTCAAATGTGGCCTGAGTTTTCTTCTCTAACAGGTACCACGGAGACTTGCTGGAACAGTGACAATTTATGGAGTATTGTAATACCAAGAAACAGTGAGAGAGGATGCCCTATTGGGAGGGGAGTGAACTAGATAGGAAAGGAAACAGAGATGCTGAGCTAACATGTGTAGACCCCAAAGACTGGGAGAATAAATACTGGCAAGATATGAATAAGAGGGGATAATCGAGGTCTCTCAAAACATGAGTAACCCATATGCTTAAGCAAAATGCAGGACAATGTAGCACTTTAAAGACTAACAAGATGGTTTATTAGATGATGAGCTTTCGTGGGCCAGACCCACTTCCTCAGATCAAATAGTGGAAGAAAGTAGTCACAACCATATATACCAAAGGATACAATTAAAAAATTGAACAAATATGAAAAGGACAAATCACATTGCAGAACAGAAGGGGGATGCAGGGGGTGGGGGGTGGGAAGGGGGAGGAAGGAAGGTAAGTGTCTGTGAATTGCTGATATTAAAGGTAGGGAGAGTGGGATGTTTGTGAGTTAATGGTATTACAGGTGATAATTGGGGAAACTGTCTTGGTAATGGGTGAGAAAGTTCAAATTCTTGTTAAGTCCTTGTTGGCAAGTGTCGAATTTTAACATGAATGACAGTTCAGAGGATTCCCTTTCAAGTGCAGATGTAAAAGGTCTTTAAGACCTAACAAGGTCTCACTATTTGATCTGAGGAAGTGGGTCTGGCCCACGAAAGCTCATCATCTAATAAACCATCTTGTTAGTCTTTAAAGTGCTACATTGTCCTGCATTTTGCTTCAACTACCCCAGACTAACACGGCTACATTTCTATCACTATTCCATATGCTTAACATATGCTGCCAGCCAGCTGGCTTTATAGCTCAAGTTAGTGACTCCTACACTAAGCTATAGAAACACCAGGTTTGGATCTCGTTAGGCACTCATGGCCTGAAAGGGAGAAGTAATTAATCTCTTGCCATAAAACAAGGACAGGAATCATTAAGTTGCAGCAGGTTTAAAATAAGTGAACAGGAGTGTTTCTATACAGAATCAACAGCAAGGTTTTGTTTACACTGCAGGGTTTTGCATAAGGAGCCTTTTGCAGAAGTGTTCTTGTACAAAACGTCTTACGCAAAAGCGTGTCCAGACCTCAAAGCGCATTACAAAATGATGTGCTTTTGGCACAAGACAGCATCCACGTTACATGGATGCTCTTGTGTAAGAAGCTCTGATGGCCATTCTTTTTGTGCAAGAAACTCCTGTGGAGCATCCACACCTGCCTATCTGGGCAACAGCTATAGCACAAAAAGGAGTTATGCCTCACAGGAGGTGAATCTTCACCGCCAAAAGTGCTCTGTTGTGTTGATTGTAGATTTTCTAGCACAATAGCACCCTTGAGGTGTGGACGCTTTGCGGATTTTTGCGCAAATTTTGTTTGAAGTGGCCCGGGCCACTCCGGAATGGACAGGGCCTAAACAGGAAGGGGCGGGGCCAGTCAATCCCAGACCATGATTGGTCCGGAGCTCTGGAAGCCTCTTTGCCGCCCTTCCCATGAACACCCATGCCCTGGAAGAGGCTTGGCATGCTCCACCACCCCCAGGCCTCACATTTCCCCTTGTGCTCCCCGCTCCATTCACTCCTACAATCAGAGACTCTCTCTAGCTGGCACGTTTCTCGATGGGAGTGGGCAGGGCCCCAATCAAAACTTTCCTGCTGGGACGTGTTGGTTCCCATGGTACATGGGATGGGCGGGTGCCTCTGGGTGGAGCCAGAGCTCCTGGGCCTGAACTACGCAGCAGGAGAGTTCACTGGGTGATGGGAGACCGGGTGGTTAGTGTGAGCTCTGTGCAATTTGGAGCAGGGGTTTGATCCTAGGTCTCATGTGAGCGGCTGGAGCACTGGGCTAGGGGGTTCTCTGTGCCCCACAAGGTCAGTGTGTTCTGGGCACATCTCCACTGACCCAGGGCAAGTCGCTCCGCCGTTGTCCGGGCCCTGGGCTGAGATGCAGCAGAGTGAGGCAGGAGGCCTGTGTGAGTCCAGCATCCATCGCGTAAGGACACTAGACTGCTGGCGCTCGCCCATAACGGAGCCCAGGGCCATGGGTGCTGGCATCCAAATGGGAAATAAAAGGTTATAAAAGTCCAAACATGAGTCTCGTGGTGGATGAGCCGCAGAAGCTGGACACAAACAAGCTCCTGGCGATGGGTGTCCTGCAGAATTGGCTGGAGACATGTCAGGAGGAGACCACACCCATACAGATCCATCCCCCCACCCTGGGCAGCACGGCCTCCCGTCCTCACCTGAGGGGGGCAAGGGAAGGCAGGAACTTCCAGATTTACAGCTTCTTCCATTACTTATTTATTAGAAAAGAACAGGTTACCCAGAGGCGGATGGGGTAACAGGGCACCTTTATTGCAGATGCTCCTTCCATCTCCGATCCCACTCGCCTCGGATGCGAGTCAGTCAGGAATTTATTCAGGTTACACCCTTTTATCTTAGTTTGTAAATACCCTTATCAATTCCCTCACCCTTGAGTACCTAATTTAGGAGAGGGAATTTTTGGTGAACACCCAAAGAATGCATAATCAGAACCGTGTGCTGAACATAATGACACATGCCCCTTTTCACAGCTTTTGAACTGAGGATGGCAGGTCTCACATCACAACTCTCCTGACATCAGCAGCGTACAAGGGGTACAGGAGAAATGACCCTGACTGTATAATTCTCTGCAGATAAGGGGGTGAGGGAGATAGCACTGCTAACACCCACGCCATTCATTGAAAGGTTACATCTTGGGTGCAGTTGCATGTTCCTGTATCCCAAGCAAGCAGGGAAGGAGGAACCAAAACAAGTCTGTCACTGAATAGAAACAGCATCTGCCAGGGCTGTGCCCCTTTCTCATGGTCGCAACTACCCAGACCCCTAATTTAACCCTTGCACACCCCAGTAGAACTGGCCAGAGTTCAGCCCACGTAGCCAGAGGTAGGGAGGGGAAGAAACCACCTCACTCGTGCTCCGCGGCTCTCAGTGCCTCCCCGTGACTCTAATCGCCCAGTCCATGAAGACAGAGGATTCCTGTAGCCCGGAATCTCCTTCCTACTTCAGTTTTATAAATATTATTTTCCTTTTGGTCCCAGGTAGCTGAGTCCATGGTGGACTCTAGGGTATTAGCAAACCCGTCCTCACACAGCAGAACTGGAGGGGGCTTATCTGGCCCATGACGTTTAGGGCAAAGACCACTAAATGGCCCCTGTGAAGACAGTTGGGAGAGTAATGGGTTGGGCCCCCTCGAAATATCAGGTGATGTGCTGAGATATCAGTGAGCTGACTTTTCTGTCAGACTGGGCACCCTTTAGCCCTGGCTTGCTGAGCCGGGCTCTTCAGCCTCCTCCAGCAGCACACAGGTAGGGTCGCACCCAACTTCGGATGGAGACAAGCATGGAGATCATCTTGCGGAAGTCTCCGCTAAAGGGACAGAGCCCAGGTGCCCAACTCTCGTGGAGTGCAGAGCCAAAATTATATGAAATTCGCACCTACAGACAGTCCCCGGGTTACATGGATCTGACTTACATCGGATCCCTACTTACAAACGGGGTGAGGCAACCCCGCACTAGCTGCTTCCTCCCAGCAGACCAGGGAGATGCGAAGCTAGCGCCCCCCCCCCCCCCCAGCAGACCAGGGAGACGCGGAGCGGCTTTTCTCGGGAGACACCTCAGCTTGAGAATAAAGGACTGAGGGAAGTGAGGTGTTGGAGAATAAAACTGAGCTCTGGAAAAATGTTTGGCTAGAGTTTCCCCTACAATATGTACCAGTTCCGACTTACATACAAATTCAACTTAAGAACAAACCTACAGTCCCTATCTTGTACGTAACCTGGGGACTGCCTGTATCTCAATGTGGAGGAAGCCATGCACAACCTCCTGCTACCCCAGTTAGAAATTACAGGAGTTAGGTATCAGTATTAACAAGAAATACATTTATTAATTACAAAGACATACATTCTTAGTGGCTAAAGAGGTAGGAAACAGAACAATGTGGATTACTAAGGCACTAAAACATGGCATACAAACTAAGCTTCATTCATTAATTAAACTGGTTACAAACAATGATTCCGTAACAGAGATATTTTTTTGGTAGATTCCTTCACAGGCATAGTGTCTTTCAAGCCTGGGCTGTTTCCCACTCTGGCAATTTGTGTGCAGAGAGTGGGGGTCCACAGGAGACTTAAAAAAGACTTTGCTACTAAAGGTTTGTGTCCAAGCACCCCAAGGTTACAGATTCTCCGGCCTTGGATTGTTATCTCCACTGACACTCAAACACAAAACCCTTTAAAGAACCATGGAAGGTGCACTTGGAAAATCCTTCCTGTAAGTGACACTCAAGCTATTTTAAGTTTCTTTCTGTAAAGGCCTTGAAAACCCAGCCATTGCAATCAGCTGAAAAGGGAACTCTGATTTCTCTGAGCGGATTGGCTGCACAGTCTTACGCAGCGGCACACAGAACCTCTAGCCTTCTAGAACATGGCAACCAGATCATGTTCTGAAAAGGGTGATTAAGATTTAAGAAAGAAAAAGAAAAATAAAGAAAATGCAATGATAGAACATTGCTTGGATGCTTGGTATTACAGAATAACTGGAAAGGGGATTAAAAACACAGGCACTTGTTTCCCAGGGATTCAAGTTGGAATTTTACAATGACAGGGGGTAGTTACATGTGCTCAGCCCAGAGATGGCCAAGAAACCCCAAAATAAAGAAAATGACCTGATCTCATCTAACTAAGCTTTCCCTGTTCTACTCACATAGCTGGAGTTTCTAGACTGAGTCTTTTCTTAGGCTTGGATGTCACAACATTCTCCGTGCCTTGTTCCCTAGCTCATCACTGGTTCTTCCAGGGGCTGCTCTCCTGCCATACAAAAAGATCAGAAAGGGCTCCTGCTTCTAATTCAGAAGCCCATGTTGCATTTTCTTTGGCTCTCCTGGCCCCCTGCAATCCTACTTCCTGCTTCTTTAGCATTTTTGGGTACTCTTTAGGGATCACTGCGTATTCTTTTCACCATTAGAGTTGAGGAAATTAGGCTTCAGTCTAAACAATTAACTAATGAGATAAGACTTGAGCTATCTGAACCACCCCTCAGACCCCATTCACCTCATAGTCAAGCAGTTCTTCTCTGCAGCCCTCAGTTCCAGTCCTTTTCCTTCCAGATGATTTCAAATATTTCTTTGGATTGGGAGGAAGAGGAGACACAAACTAAAGACCTTGATTGTTTTCTACCCTCATCTTCAATAGGTTTTCCATGAATCTGGAATCCTTTTTTGATGTCCCCACCTCTCTCTACAAAAGGCCAGCCATCCAAGAAGGATGGTAGTGTCAGGTGATCAGGTCACGTGTCTCTGTAATATCTCATTGTCTGGCTTTTCCATTGTGGTAGAAGTGGGTGTCACCCAAAGGAGCACAGCAGAACTATTGGTACATGGTCAAAATTCCTAACCTGTGACACAAAAAAGAGTCATGCATAGAAATAGGACAGTCAGAGTCAGTAAACCTGTAGGGGTAAACTGAGGCAGCCCATGGTATCTTGCTGAGAACTGAGAACTCAAATCTTAAACCTGAAACCTGGGAATTAACAGGACAGGCAGCTGCCTTGATCCTGGTCTCCCTGGCAACCACATTCCAAGTGGGCCTCACTCTGATAAGACTGGTACCAGACAAACCGCGTGGGAGTTTTCACTGTCTGCTGTATTCCTAGGAAATAAGCCTGGCTCCCAGAGACTGCGCCAATCCAACGCAATATCACCCCCGCAGTAGACGCATTATATTTCCGGCCCACAAAGTGCCATCAACATGCCTTTGTTTATGGTGAGCTTATTTTGCTTGTTAGAAATAACTACTGGTATTATTGATAAGATGTTTAATTGACAATGGGCAGAGGTACTGTGTTACCTTCGTAGTTCATTGGCTTATGGGCTCATCATGTTTCCACCTCTAGACCTATCAAATCTCTTCTCCTCCGTCCTGCTGCTTATATAATGTAATGTATGTTTTGATTTAAGTAGTGCTAACCTGGTTAACCCCTGGGTGTACAATAAATCCTCAGCTTGTTTTCACCTGCATCCAGTGTGTCTGGAATTATTCCCTTCAGTTTGGGGGCTCATCCGGTATCCAGACTTGTCAGCTGATTGGGAATCAGAGACTGATACCCAAAGAGAGGTGAGTATGTTTATTTACCACCTCATTTGGCCAGGGTTTGAAGTCTCTCATTCCCTTCAGACACATCCTGGATCCATTCCCGTTTGAGGCACGAGACACCTGGATGTGTGTGAACCAAGCATAAGAGGCAGGCCTGAAAGGGGGGGGGGGACTGTGTGGGAGTAAGCAGAAGAGGGCAGTATATTGTTTGGGCTAAGGGGCTGTTATGGAGGGACTGGATAAGCCACCAGGGAGTTACTGAGTTATACGTTAAGTTCAGAATTGACTGGGTATGCCACGCGGCAGGCAGTACAAACTGGTGGTCCACTCCCTCATTCCATGTAACATTGCAAGACCTGCTGGAAGCCCCACAACAGAAACATGATGTATACACCCTCGAACAGTGCAAATCCCCAACCCAGCCGGCAGTGGAAGGGTGCCTGAAGGCACAAGGACCGTGCAGTATAAGCTGTATATGGAATTGTAGGAGGGAAAGGCTGACCCACGGTCGTGCCCTTCAGGACATGACAACCAAGGGGGATCATTCATCCCTTGGTGGGAACGGCAAAGCTGTGTGCAGAGAGAAGGGAGGGAGAGATTCCCTGGTGAGTGGGGTGTCAGTGTCTGTGACATCCAAGGAAGGAAAGCTGCGTGCAACCTCCATAAAACCCAAAACCCCAACGCTTGATCTGGGGGCTTGTGCCCACGAACCAAGTTTGGAGAAGAAAAGGAAAGAAGA
Organism: Pelodiscus sinensis; assembly: GCF_052426305.1. Classification (NCBI taxonomy): domain Eukaryota; kingdom Metazoa; phylum Chordata; order Testudines; family Trionychidae; genus Pelodiscus; species Pelodiscus sinensis. The sequence goes on along the minus strand of NC_143052.1, from coordinate 353,448,857 downwards.
GGAGAAGAGAGAAATAAAGGAAGAAGGGATTGAGGGCTAAGCGCGACAGAAGTCATGACATCGCAGAGAAAAGGGGGAGCTAGCCCACGGGAACATCAAGGCTACAAGCAAGCACCAGAGAAGGATTTGATCAAGTGGGGGACTGAAAAGGAAAGTGGAAACACCAAGAAAGTAGCAATGACATGGTTACAAACCCTCACATTAAAAGAGAAAGAAATTAAAGCCCTGAGGGATGAGATTGAAGCTCAGAAGAGCAAAAATCTGCCCCGCAGTGAGGAATGTAACTTAGGGTGTGTCTAGACTACAGAGTTTTTTCGACAAAAGTGGACTTTTGTTGACAAAACCATACTTGCGTCTACACTACTGCTGAGTTCTGTCGACAGAAGGTGTTATTGCATCTAGGGTTGTGTCTAGACTACAGGGTTTTGTCGACAAAGCGGCTTGCTTTGTCAACAGAACTGAATGTGGTCTAGACGCTCTTTGTCGACAGAAGCTTTGTCGACAGTATCTGTCGACAAAACTTCTGTCGACAAAAGCCTGTAGTCTAGACGTACCCTTACAAGCTGCAGCACCTCTGTGCCAAGAGAATGCATTAGAAGGGGGAGAAAAGGATTTCTCAGCTGGCACACCCTTACCAACTGCACTGCCTCTCCCAAACCTAGGGGGGAATTTGGCACAACATTACCCCCTCTAGCCCTCTCTTTGCTCAGCCCCATACGGGACACAACCACACATTACACAGAGAGAGAAGGCACAGATGATTGTCCTCGTTTCCATTTTTTATAGGATTCCTTTTTTTACTTCCATGATCTAAAAATGAAAAAGGAGTCCTATAAAAATGGAAAGTAGGACAAATTACAAAGGATGAATATAAGCAAACAACACAGGAATGCAGGGGCAAGATTAGAAAAGCAAATGCACAAAATGAGCTCAAACTAGCTACAGGAATAAAGGGAAACAAGAAGACTTGTTTGGATTGTTAATTAACAGGACTACATTAAAGGAATTAAAAGAGCAGCATTGAAGAATAGGGCAAGCTTTAGCCACCACTATCGAGGAATTGTAACAGACCTATTGGATGACTGAGTTCATCCAACCCTCATGGAAGTGGTGAGTCCCCACCTCCCCCGTACCCATTCATGGGAGTGGGGAGGTAGAGAATCCATGAGAATCCAGAGGCCCACCTGGACAGGCCATAGTTTAACCTTTTGCTTTTTGGACCCTCTGGGTATTCCTCACTCACAATGAGCCCGAATAGTAACCTCCCTGCCTGTACCAAAGCAGGGGCATATAATTAAAACAGGGCATCGCTTATTCTGAAGGTCTCCCTGTACCCTAGGGACTGTTGCACCCACTCTGATAAGGAAATCGTATGTGCCTGCCCATATAACATCATGGCGATTCTGTCTAGGTTTGAAGTGGTCATCACAGAGAAATAAATGCACACTGAACTGGCGCAAATGAAAGGTACCTACTGGTGTTTGACTACCTAGACAGATCACTCCATTGAACTAAATGGAAGGTCCTGCCCCTTGCCATATCCATCCGTGTGCACAATGGTCCCTTGCCAGGAGATCCTGACCGTTGATGGGCCGCGGCTCTACTGCACTTTTGCAATGACGGGTAATCTAACATGGGATCTTGAGTGGCATGGTGGAAGTAAGTACCTAGAGGAGGGTCTACTGGAGTTGGTGACCAATGCCCAAAGGCATATCGGGGTCGGCCGAATGAGGTAAACACAGATAGGGAAAACTGTGGACCATACCAGAACACACTACTCTGCGGCACTCAACCAGGCAGTAAAAGTCAAGTCTATAATCATGGGCAGCACCTTTACTAGTAACGAAATACCTTGGGGAAGGATTTGTGTAGTGTTTTGCCAAATTATGTGGGAAGTTTCAATTATAACATTCATGACAGTGCTGGTGCTGTACCGGCGCTTCCAAAGTCAATTAAAAACCTTAAAACTGTTGTACTTAACCTGGCGGGTTAGAAAACCCTAAGGTTAAGAGGCGAGAATTGAAGCAGCCCATGGTATCATGCTGAGAACTGAGAACTCAAATCTTAAATCTGAGACTGGGAATTAACAGCACGGGCAGCTGCCATGACCCTGGTCTCCCTGGCAACCACATTTCAAGAGTGCCTCACTCTGATAAGAGTGGTACCAGACAAATTGCATGGAAGTTTTCACTCTCTTCTTTATTCCTAGGAAATAAGCTTGGCTCCTAGGGACTGTGCCAACACAAGGCAATATCACCCCTGCAATAGATGCATTATATTTCTGGCCGACATTTTATTTTAGCTTATGTTAGAAATAACTACCGGTATTATTGATAAGATGTTTAATTGACGATGTGCGGAGGTACTGTGTAATCTTCGTAGTTCATTGGCTTATGTGCTCATCATGTTTCCGCCGCTAGACCTATCAAATCATTTCCCCTCCGTCCATCTGCTGCCTAGATAATCTAATGTATGTTTTGATTTACCCAAGTTAACCCCTGGGTGGTACTCCACCAGCGCTGGTGTACAATAAAACCTCAGCTTGTTTTCAGCTGCATCCAGTGTATCTGGAATTATTCCCTACAAAACCGTAACTCATGGGAGGGATCATTGGGAAAGTTATCTAGCATAAAGCATATGAGAAATACAGAATATGGAAATTTACACCCAGACAGAAAGCTGGGCTGCGACCAGGTTTTCCAGTCATGAGGCAATTCACTGCTCTACAGAAATGATCAGGCGAACAGAAGTCCATGCACATAGGACAGTGGGATGACCCTGTGGAAGAATGTCATGTCCTGGAACCCTCACAGTAGTGACAATACGTACAACTTGGATCATAACTAGTCATCACTTTTGCAAATCTGCTAGAACCATTACAAATCTAACAATTAGCAGCAGAAGATTCCATGGGGCTGTTTGGGGCCCAATGTTGAGAGATAAACCAAAATGTTGCACTTACGTTGTGGAAAGAAATGCACTGAAACAAAAGGCAGGAAACTGAAAATGGGGGCAAGAGAGGTTTTTTCCCCTTACAGAATACAATTAGCCATTGGAACTCACAGCCATATGGTGAGCAGGATACAAAAGAAATTGGTGATCAATACAGATGAGAGTAGCCATACGTACAGTAACAAAGGCTAAAACTTTCCTGGTCCTGAATATAAGCCAACTCTCTTGAGGTTTAGGCGGAAACTTTCCCTTGCACAGGATAACGGTGTACACCTCTCTGGGATTTCCTCTAAGCAGCCAGAAGTGGTTACTAGAGACAGAATACGGGTAATATAGACGAGGGCTATGTTCAAGCCTGGCTAGTCCCACATCCCTAAATATGTACCAGACAAAATTATTGCTTAACTGATGGTATTTTTCATCGCCAGAACATGGGAGGTGGTGGAACACTCCACAGCATGCAGAGATGTTCCTTGCCAAACCAGGGGTGAGAGTAAGTCACTTGTTAGTATCTTATTGCCTCTCAGGCCAGCATAAAATGGGCAGCATGAGAAGTCACCACCCCTGTGGACTTCCTCTAAGACTAGTGAAGTCTCCCTCTTTTGGGAGTATCATTAAAATGGGTCCCAAGGCAAAAAATTCATGATTCTCGAAGCCACATTGAGCCATGGCCCTGGATTTGAAATGAAATATGTCAGGAGCTGAAAATGTCTGTTCTGATACAAGGAGCTAACATGTTAATGTCCATTTCTTGCCCTCTCCTTGCAGTATGGAAGACCCCAACAAGCAAATCGCATGGCACTGGACTCAGAACCATTTCCCTGTCTGAGACAAAACACAGATCATTTGTTCCCACAGCTGCTTGGTTTTCATCGCATAAACAACAGGGTTTAGCACGGGGGCGACGAGCACGTAGAGATTGGCCAGCAGGATGTGAATGTGTTGAGGGATATTGTGGCCAAAAGCATGGGTTAGGAGAGTGAAAAAGGCTGGGATGTAAAATAAGAGGATGATACAGACGTGGGAGCCACAGGTGCTGAGAGCCTTGAGCCGGGCATCGTTGGTGGGCAGCTTGAAGACAGCCCTGAGGATCAGCACGTAAGACACGGCGATGAACACAACTTCGACTACAATGGTTAAGAGAACCACTGAAAAGCCAAACCAGATATTGAGGGTTATGTCCGCACAGGCCAGCCTGGCCACCCCGATGGACTCACAGTACGAGTGCAGGATGACGTTGCTGGCGCAGAAGGGCAGCCGATTGAGGAGAAAGACAACACAAACAACAATACAAAAGCTTTTGATAACAATGGCGGTGCCTATTTTCCCGATGTTTGCATTGGTGAGGACAGTCGTGTACCTCAGGGGGTCGCAGATGGCGACGTACCGATCGAACCCCATGGCCAGTAGGATGTCCGACTCGGTGGCAAGTCCAAAGCGAACAAAGAACATCTGGATGAGGCAGGCACTGAAGGAAATGGCCTTGGGTCCAAACCAGAAGATGGCCAGCGTGTTGGGAACAGTAGATGTAGATAATATTAAATCAGCCACCGCCAGCATGGAGAGGAAAATGAACATGGGCTCGTGTAGCCTGCGCTGGGTGGCGATGAGCAGGAGGAGACCACAGTTCCCCACAACAGCCGCCATGTACATCAGCGTGAAGGGGATGGAGATCCAGGGGTGCCAGGGCTCCAGGCCCGGGATGCCGACCAGGACGAAGCTGAGGTGACTGAACGTTGTGCTGTTGGGCACGGTCATGGGGCGCTGAGGGCTCCACTTGGGTGCCGGGCCCGGCTGGAAGCAGAGACAAGATCAGTGCCTGCTGGGCTCCCGCCTCTTCACATTCACTTCTCACTTCCCGCTCACGCCCTGCACACCTGGGCCTCAGAGCTGCACTCAGAGCTGTGCAGGGCAGAGTCGGAGCTGGTGACAGGGACCTGTCAGGAGCTCAGATATCACAGGTGACCACTCTACAATCCAGCCACAGAGCAGGCAGGGCCAGGCAGAGAGTCTCAGAGAGCCCAGCCTGTGAAGCCGGCCTCCCTCAGCTCCGGGACACACCCAGAAGCAACAAGGGACTGTTTAGCTTCTTGAGCTCCATGGTGATTTATTTCCCCAGCTCTGGCCCTGCTCCCTGCTTTGCCCCTGAGAGAAGCTGAACCCCCATGGGGAGGTGCAGAGCCCACGGACACAGCGGCCACTCAGAGGTGCCTCAGTGCAGGAAGGGACACTAATGGATTCGGAGCCTGGGGACACAGGACTGGGCCCAGGATCCCAGCGGTGGCTTGACCAGCACCAGACATGGTGAGGATAGAATCTTCCTGCACCTACGGACAGTCCCCGGCCATAGAGCCATCCGAGTGTGTTTGGCCCCAGCTCCAGAGTGGGGTTCCTGTTCACCTAACCCCTGAGTCCTTGTCACGCCCAGCGCCCCAGCTCTTCCCACAGGGCTGTTTGGCCAGCAGGGGGGATCCATCATACAAACCCTGCACCCAGCCCATAGGCCATCATGGCAAACAAAATTCAGCCTCTCCTCGGTGGGAACTGGGCATCACCAGGCAGAGGAGCCTGCGGGCATGTTCTAATCTTCAGCTTCAATTAGTAAATTATTATGCGATTCCACCCGATATTTGGGAGTGTCGGCCTGTCTGTCTCTGTGTGTCTGTCTGTCTGTCCGTTCTGGTACCCCTCTGAAGCAGTAAGAACCAGGGACACCTAATTTCCTCGGCAGCTACTTATTCTAAATTCAAAGCAAGGTCAGTGCTTGTCTGTGCCAACAACATGGGCTGAGCCTGGAGTGGGAGTGGGTCTGAGCACACCGCACAGGAAAGAGAGAGACAAACCCGTCCCCTCTCCCCCCTGCCTGGGACTGCCCGGAGTCCCCTCCCCCCAAGCACATTCGGGGGCTGACGCATCCCTCCCAGTTCCCACTGCTGGCTGGTCTCCCTTGCAGGCAGTGAGGGGAAAGTGACAGAGGCAGCAGGATGTGCAGTCGGCTGCCTTACGCATTGTGGTTGGGAGCGCAGAGGGGGATGGACGGACCAGGACCTGCCCCAGCCGGGGCACATGAATCCCTCCCTGGCGGTGCCTGGCGGATTGAGGCAGCCATGGAGGGGTGCTTCGTGCATGCCTCCAGCTGCAGCAGTGGGAAAAGCCTGGGGGAGCCCTGAGAAACCTGAACCCCTCCTGCTCAGCCCAGCCCAGGCTAGGGCCGTGGCACATTTTATTTTTCAAATTCACACAGTACGGGAGTGTCAGCCCCGAGCAAGGCCAAGTCCCCTCCCAGCGGCACCGGAAGGCCCTGAGGAGAGATGAAACCTCCCTCTCCCCATAGCTGCCCGTGGCTGACGACTGCAGATCTGGGCAATCCTGGAGAAGTGTCACGTTCCCCACATCTGCCCCTGCTGAAGTTTCCTGTCCTTCCCTGCAGTCCTGGATCTGCTCCCAGGGGCGGGGGGCAGGCTGGTCAAACCGGACCCTGCTCCGGCCTAGGCTGGAAGGCCCCATTGGTGGGAGCTGCACGTTGCTCTTTGCTGTTTTAACTCACTGCCCCAGGCCAGCAGCTGGTCAGTGAGGGCTCCCTGGGGGCCCAGCCAGGCCCAGCTCGGAGACGCCCGGGAGATTCTCCAGGGTAACAGCTGAGCAGAAGCCTCTGTCACCAATGACCCCCCATGGGTTCCTCTGGGCCCTGGAACGTCTGCTGGGAGCGGAAATGGCCGAGTGCCCCAGGCAGGGACGTTCCATTGCAAAGCCTGTCTGGGCACCGGGCGCCTCCCTGCCTGACAGCCTGATAGCAGAGAACCGGGGACGTTTCTCCTGGCTGCAGAATCCCTGCCGCTCACCCCAGCCCTTCTCACTGCTTTGGATGTATCCCTGGGCAGCCTTTCCCGAGGCTCCCCAGGCAGGCCAACCCCTGCAGCCCTGACACAGACATTGGGAGCAGAGACTTCGGCTGCTTCATGAGAATTGCACCTTCCCTCCCAGCACAGAGTAACTACAGAGCGTCCGTCTGTCCCTGCCCGTCTGTCCATGCACCCGCCCTCTCTGCCCCCTCCAGCCCTGCCCCCGTGTCTGTGTCCCGGACGTTCATTCGCATTTCGTAGCGGAGTCATTGGGGGCTCAGGGTAGGAAATGCTGGTGCTTCTGCCCTGGGCCTCGCGCAGGGAAACGGAGACTTGTGCCCATTGCCTGGCCGAGAGCGGAAGTATCCGAAGTGACCGCCCTGAGCAGAGCTGAGCAAGGCCACTCTGGGGAGAGCCAGCGGGTTTATCCCTGCATTAAGGAGCAAGGGAGAGACCAGGCCATGGGAGGGGACGGGGAATGTCTCGGTGCCATTCCCGGGCTCAGTGCGCCCTGCAGCCATGGGGGAGGGGGCCAGTGCAGCTCATTGCAGGCAGGACTCAGGCTCTGTGCCCCTGGCAGCCTGCTCTGTGCTCTCTGCTTCCCCTGCCTTTCCTTCCCCTGCAGGCACCATCCTGCTCCCTCCCTCCCCCCCCGACCTGCTCCCGCTCCCAGGGACACCAGGGGCTGTGGGGGGTTCCCCTGGACTGGGTCCTTGGCGAGCTCAGGTCCCACTGATGACACGTGAGGGCACCTTTCTCAGCAGGGGGTCAGCCGTGCGGGAGCCCCCCCCCCCCCCCCAAACACTCACCAGTCTCCTGCCCCAGCCGGGGTTGAAGAGTCTCTGCCTGGGATCCAGGTGGGGAGCTGCAGGGTCAGGAACCGCACTGGCCGGGGCTCAGAGGCAGGGACATTTATCCTTCCTGCCTGGGAGTCCCAGCGGGGTCGGAGCCAGCAGGGAGCCCTGAGCACAGAGCAGTTTCCAGCTCAGCCGCAGGGAGGGGCAGGCTGGGATCAGGGATTTGCCAGTGTTTATGTGAGTGATATTCCTGATGGCTTTGGATTTTCAGAAAGCCTTTGAGAAGGTCCCTCACCAAAGGCTCTTGTGTAAATTACATGGCCATGGGATAAGAGGGAAGGTCCTTTCTTGGATTGAGAACTGGTTAAAAGACAGGAAACAAAGGGCAGGAATAAATGGTAAATTTTCAGATTGGAGAGGGGTAACTAGTGGTGTCCCCCAAAGGGTCAGTCCTGGGACCAATCCTGTTCAACTTATTCATAAATGATCTGGAGAAAGGGGTAAGCAGTGAGGTAGTAAAGTTTGCAGATGATACCAAACTGTTTAGGATAGTCAAGACAGAAGCAGACTGTGAGGGACTCCAAGAAGATCTCACCAAACTGAGTGATTGGGCAACAAAATGGCAAATGAAATTTAATGTGGATCAGTGTAAAGTAATGCACATCGGGAAAAATAACCCCAACTATACGTACAGTATCATGGGGGCTAATTTGGCTACAACAAATCAGGAAAGAGATCTTGGAGTTATCGTGGACAGTTCTCTGAAAACTTCCACGCAGTGTGCAGCGGCGGTCAAAAAGGCAAATAGGATGCTAGGAATTATTAAGAAAGGGATAGAAAATAAGACCCAGAATATTTTACTGCCCCTGTATAAAACTATGGTACGCCCACATCTTGAATAGTGTGTACAGATGTGGTCTCCTCACCTCAAAAAAGATATTTTGGCCTTGGAAAGGATTCAGAAAAGGGCAACTAAAATGATTAGGGGTTTGGAACGGGTCCCATATGAGGAGAGGTTAAAGCAACTGGGACTTTTCAGTTTAGAAAAGAGGAGACTGAGGGGGGATATGATAGAGGTCTATAAAATCATAAGTGGTGTGGAGAGGGCCGATAAAGAAAAGTTATTTATTAGTTCCCACAATAGAAGAACTAGAGGACACCAAATGAAGTTAATGGTAGCAGGTTTAAAACTAATAAAAGAAAGTTCTTCTTCACACAGCGTGTAGTCAACCTGTGGAATTCCTTGCCAGAGGAGGCTGTGAAGGCTAGGACTATAACAGAGTTTAAAGAGAAGCTAGATAATTTCATGGAGGTTAGGTCCATAAAAGGCTATTAGCCAGGGGATAAAATGGTGTCCTTGGCCTCTGTTTGACAGAGGCTGGAGAGAGATGGCAGGAGACAAATCGCTTGATCATTGTCTTCGGTCCACCCCCTTTGGGGCACCTGATGCTGGCCACTGTCGGCAGACAGGATACTGGGCTAGATGGACCTTTGGTCTGACCCGTTCTTATGGTCTTATGTTGCTCTCACAAGCCCAAGCAGGCAGACTGCCAGCTGTCCCATACGGGAGCCAAGTAGCCTTGACATGCCCCAGCTGGAATCAGGGCTGTGCCGCACACAGCTTGCATACCAGGCAGCTCACAATCTTACCCTACACGGGAGTATAGAGGGTTTTTGCAAGTGGGGAATGGAGCCCCCTCATTGCTAGAGCACTCGGGGGCAGAACCAGGAATTGGATCGGCCCCTCCTTGTCCCAATCTGGAGCTGTTGTCACTAGATCATCCTTCTGGTCTCAGAGCGGGACATGGGGGCTTTGCTCTCTGCGGGGGTGCCCCTTTGTGGCCATATCCAGGGCATGGTTCTACCAGGCCATGGCCCGGCCTGTGGTCACTCTCCTCAGTCTGTCTTTCAGGGTATGTCTACACTACCACCCTAGTTCGAACTAGGGTGGTTAATGTAGGCAATCAAAGTTGCAAATGAAGCCCGGGATTTAAATATCCCGGGCTTCATTTGCATCTTGCCGGGCACCGCCATTTTTAAATCCCCGGTAGTTCGGACTCCGTGCCCGCGGCTACACGCGGCACGGAGTAGGTATTTCGGACTAGGCTTTCTAATTCGAACTACCGTTACTCCTCGTGGTACTAGAAAGCCTAATTCGAACTACCTACTCCGTGCCGCGTGTAGCCACGGGCACGGAGTCCGAACTACCGGGGCTTTAAAAATGGTGGCGCCCGGCAAGATGCAAATGAAGCCCGGGATATTTAAATCCCGGGCTTCATTTGCAACTTCGATTGCCTACATTAACCACCCTAGTTCGAACTAGGGTGGTAGTGTAGATATACCCTCACGGGGCGCAAAAGCTTGGAAACTTGGCCTGTCAGCCAAGTCACTGTGGCGTTCCCCTTCTGGGGACATGACACGTGTGAACCTCTCTCAGGACCCTCTGTCACTGCCCCTGAAGGGTGGCCCATCCACAGAGACTGGCAGGCAACGCCCGGCTGGCCCTCTGCCCTGACGTCCAGCTCAGGCTCCATACAGCCAACAGTGCCCAGGCCTCCGGTGTCCCCGAGCTGCTCCCTGCCTCGCCTTCTCCCCACTGACACCCACTGCAGTCCTTATGCTGCTGCCTTCTGCCCTCAGAGCCTCGACTTTACGCAGGACACCTCAGGGCCGGGCCTAAGCCAATGGTGGCCCAGGGAGGAGCATTGCAGCCCCCCTCTCTTCATCTGTTACACTAACGAACACCTCATTTATTGTGCATTTGTAGCCCTTTGCACATCTTTGGTGCAGGGTTTACATATACGAATTACCCCTTTCATATGAGAGAGTATATTCGCATGCTGGGTTTTGGAAAGCTGGATTTGTTCATGCCATGGATAAATTAATAAAAATGGTTTCCTTTAATTACAGATATATTTCAGCTTCAAAATCCCTGAAATGGACTCACAGAGACATTGAAAGGCGGGGGATGTCCAACGCTTGGGGGAGAGGGGAGAGGGCTGACACAGGCTGGGGGCTGCTCCTTTACCCCCTACACCATAGACAAGTGGAGGATCCATGTGGACGCCCCCAGCTGCCCGGGCCCCCCAGCTGGGCTCCAGGCTGCCTTGGCCAGTGATCCACCCCACTGGAACACAGGAGGGTCCCCCCAGGGAAACGTGGGTGGATGGGTTGGGCCCATCCACTTTCCGGACAAGGGGAGGACCCCAGCTCCCTTGGTCCTGCCCCACCATCCATTGCCCTTCCGTTGCGGGTCTGAGCTCCCATCGTAACTGCTTTGCATCTCTGTCCATCCCCAGCCTTCTCCGGCCCTTCTCCATCTGCATCACCTGTCTGCTTCCCACTCACTGGGAGAAGGGATTCGCCACTTGCCCGGCCCATGGCCATCAGTGCCATGTCCACTTGGCCCTCTACAGTGTCCACAAGACACTGCCCACCCCCCCCCCCCCCCACAGTTGCCAGGAAACTGGATTTCGACTGGACACACGGTGGGAAAGGAACCTGGGCAGTTAAAGCCCTCTGTCACATTACCGAAGTTTAAGGGAAGCAACCAGGGGGAGTGTTTGCCCCAAAAGCTGGTACAAAGGGGGCCATGTGAGGTGTCAAACAAAAGCTTACTTTCTACTGGTTCTGTATATGCTATCCATATATTTGTATTATGTCCGTGTGAGGAGTTATGAATATGTACTCTGTATGGAGAGTGGGAGTTTCTCTGCATGTGATTGAGCAATGGGCGCAGCCTATCGACATGCTACTTAGCAAGGTTCCAGGGACAATAGGTCTCTTAAGAACCAGAGACCCACCTGAGAAGGAATCTAGGTGCCTGGTCAGAGACCATGTGACCCTCTCCAGCTCGGAAGAATTCCAGGGGAGTTATAAATATGCCATGTGGCCGACTCCATGTTGGCCTTCAGATTTGCTCCTGATTCCAGATGTAGCCTGGCAGGGAATCACGAGCCGGGAAGAATTGTGAACCCATCCTAACCTAGGATGTACACCAAGGACTTTTAAAAGCCAGCAGTTATAATATCTCTGCTGTGAGCCTGCATTGAGAACTGGGAGATTTGATGCATGTAATGTTTGATACTTTAGCAGCCTTACTCTCATGCTTTTTGATCTTTTAGTAATAAACCTTTGGGTTTTAGATTCTACAGAATTGGCTCAGCGTGATCTTGTGGGTAAGGCCTAGAATGTAAATTAACCTGGGATCTGTGGCTGGTTTCTTGGCACTGGACAGAACTTGTTTGGGGAAGGTGAGATTGGGTCCTAAGACCCCTAACCTGTGTATGAGGCCTGGGGCCATCTGGGGCACGGATATTGCTGGGCTGTCAGAGGGGTTTTGCTTGTGAGGCTTCTGGCTGGCCAAGCAGGCGGCTGAAGTGCTCTGTGGGACTGGTTAGTGGCCTATTCAGGAAGGTCTCCAGTCTGTAAGGAGCCCCGAGTTTGAGCAATTCCCCCTGAGCAGACAACCTCATCTGTGCCCAGACCCGGCCCAGTCCATCACACCCTCAGCACCCCTACAGCCCAAACCTGCCTCCAGCAATTTGGAGCAGGGGGTTGACGTTGGTTTCCATGTGAGTGGCCGGAGCGCTGAGCTGTGGAGTTCTCTGTGCCCCACAAGGTCAGTGTGTTGTGGGCGCATCCCCACTGACCCAGGGGCAGATCACTCGGCCGTTGTCCGGGCCCTGGGCACGGACGCAATGGAGTGAGGCAGGAGGAAAAAGAATAGGCTGATCCAGCCACGGGTGGAGTAACACGGCACCTTTATTGCTGATGCTCCTTCCGTCACAGATCCCACCCACCTGGGATAGGAGTGAGCCAAGAATTTACCCAGCTTACACCATTTGGGGAACACTTTAATCCTATTGGAGACACTTTAATCTTCCTAATCGCTGTTTAAAAGATCTTCACGTGGCTGTCTTGTCACAAACCAGTTCCAATAGCCAAATACACAGAGAGGTATTGGAATTACAATTCATCCGCAAATTCAATTCTCATGCTAATGGACTCAATCGTGCTGAGGGTTGGCTGGGACACTATCAACCTAGAATTCAATGAAGGTGCACACAGCTCTTTGTGTAGATTCCTGTGTTAGGAAGGATGCTATCTATTGACTTTGATTCTTAGCTGCTTCATTTTAAGTACCCAAACGTCAGGTGCTTACTGATTCCCAGTTCTGCCTTCCTGTTTTTCCCTGTGATTTTCATACCCTCTGCTCCCTGTCTCACAACCCCCCCCCCCGCTTCCTTTTTCCCCTTCCTTCCCCCACTCCCTCCTATTTCTTTTAAATCTGCACATCCTAAACTAAAATGTTTAGGGGTTTGGAATGGGGCCCATATGAAAGGAAACAAAAGCAACTGGGAATTTTCAGTTTAGAAAAGAGGGGTATGTCCACACTACCCCGCTAGTTCGAACTAGCAGGTAATGTAGGCATACCGCACTTGCAAATGAAGCCCGGGATTTGAATTTCCCAGGCTTCATTTGCATAAGCGGGGAGCCGCCATTTTTAAAACCCCGCTGGTTCGAACCCCGTGCAGCGCGGCTACACGGGGCTCGAACTAGGTAGTTCGGACTAGGATTCCTATTCCGAACTACCGGTACACCTCGTTTTAAAAATGGCGGCTCCCCGCTTATGCAAATGAAGCCTGGGAAATTCAAATCCCGGGCTTCATTTGCAAGTGCGGTATGCCTACATTACCCTGCTAGTTCGAACTAGGAGGGTAGTGTAGACATACCCGAGGTGACTAAGGGGGGATATGATAGAGATATATAAAATCATGAGTGGTGTGGGGAGGGTGAATAAAGAAAAGTTATTTATTAGTTCCCATAATAGAGGAACTAGAGGACACCAAATGAAATTAATAGGTAGCAGGTTTAAAACTAATAAGCGAAAGTTCTTCTTCACACAGAGCATAGTCAACCTGTGGAACTCTTTGCTGGGGGATGCTGTGAAGGCTAGGACTATAACAGAGTTTAAAGAGAAGCTAGATAATTTCATGAAGGTTAGGTCCATAAAAGGCTATTAGCCAGGGGATAGAAATGGTGTCCTTGGCCTCTGTTTGTCAGAGGCTGGGGAAGGATGGCAGGAGACAAATCGCTTGATCATTGTCTTCGGTCCACCCTCTCTGGGGCACCTGGTGCTGGCCACTGTTGGCAGACAGGATACTGGGCTAGATGGACCTTTGGTCTGACCCAGTACGGCCGTTTTTATGTTCTTGTTCTTATGTTAAACTCAAAACTTCGGTCACCTGAAGAGTACAGGTAGTTCGGAATAGGAAGCCTAATCCGAACTACGTAGTTCGTGCCACGTGTAGCCACGGGCACGGAGTCCGAACTAGGGACATTTAAAAATGGCGGCGCCCGGCAACATGTAAATGAAGCCTGGGAAATTCAAATCCAGGGCTTCATTTGCAACTCCGGTTGACTACATTAACCACCCTAGTTCGAACTAGGGCGGTAGTGTAGACATACCCTAACTGAGCAGTGTGAACACCCAGGGAATGCATAATCAGAACCATGTGCTGAAGATAATGGTACCCGCCCCTGTTTACTGTTCACAGCTTTTGAGTTGAGGATGGCAGGTCTCACATCACAACACTCCTGACATCAGCAGTGTACCAGGGGTACAGGAGATGTGATCCTGAGGCTACATCTAGACTACAAGTCTCCTTCGAAAGAGCATCTAGGCTGCAATCAGTACTTTCGAAGGAGCAAGCCGCTTTTTCGAAAGAGAGCAGCACCAAGGCAGTCTGGATGCCTTTCGAAAAACAAGGTTTTCCACAGGCGAAAAACCTGCCATGTTCTTTCAATTTACTTTTGAAAGAACGTGGCAGCAGTCTAGATGAAAGGGAAGTTTTTTCGGAAAAAAGACCACTTTTTTCTCAAAAACCCGTAGTCTAGACACTCCCTGACTGTACAATTCACAGCATTTAAGGGGGTGAGGGAGATAGCACTGCTAACACCCACGCCATTCATTGAAAGATTACATCTTGGGTGCAGCTGCATGCTCCTCTATCCCAAGCAAGCAGGGAAGGAGGAATCGGAACAAGTCTGTCAATGAATAGAAACAGCATCTGCCGGGGCTCTGCCCCTTTCTCATGGTCACAACTACCACACCCCTTATATAACCCTTACACACCCCAGTAGAACTGGCCAGAGTTCAGCCTACATAGCCGGAGGTAGGGAGGAGAGGAAACCGCCTCACTCTTGCTCCGTGGCTGCCAGTACCTCCATGTGACTCTAATCGCCCAGTCCATGAAGACAGAGGATTCCTGGAGCCTGGAATCTCCTTCCTACCTCAGTTTCATAAATATTATTTTCCTTTTGGTCCCAGGTAACTGAGTCTATGGTGGACTCACGGGTATTAGCAAACCCGTCCTCACACAGCAGAACTGGAGGGGGCTTGTCTGGCCTGTGGAGTTTAGGGTAAAGACCTCTAGATGGCCCCCATCAACACCGTTGGGAGTGTGATGGGTTTGGCTTCCTCAGGATATCAGGTGCTGAGATACAGCTGAGCTGCCTTTTCTGTCAGCCTGGGCACCCTTTACTTCTCTCTTGCTGAGCCAGGCTCTGCAGCCACCTCCAGCAGCACAAAGGTAGGGCAGCACCCAACTGCGGATTGAAACAGACACGGAGATCAGCGATGAGAAGTCTCAGCTAAACGGGCCTGTTGCAGTGCCCAGGTGCCCAACTCTCATGGAGTACAGAGCCAACGGTGTATGAAATTCTCCCCTCCCTCAGTGTGGAGGAAACCACGCACAACTTCCTGCTACCTCAGTTAGAAATTACATAAATTGCGTATTAGTATGAACTAGAAATACATTTATTAATTAGAAAGAGATGTATTTTAGTGGCTAAAGAGAGCAAAGTGGATTACTAAGGCACTAAAACAAGGCATGCAAACTAAGCTTGATTCGTTAATGAAACTGGTTACGAACATTTGTTCTGTAACAGAGATATTGTTGTTGCAAGATTCCTTGACAAGCTAGTTTCTTTCAAGCCTGTTTGTCAGGGCTGTTTCCCACTCTGGCATTTTATGTGAAGAGGGTGATGTTCCATAATAGACTTTAAAAATCCTTTGCTAGTAAAGGTTTGTGTCCACGTACAACAAGGTTACAGATTCTCGGGCCTTGGATTAGCATCTCAGCTGTCACCCAAACAGAAAACCCTTTAAAGAACAGTGGAAGGTGCACTTGGCAATTCATTTCTATAAGTGACACTCAAGCCATTTTCAGCTTCTGTCTGTAAAGGCCTTGAAAACCCAGCCATTGCAATCAGCTGAAAAGGGAACTTTAGTTTCTCTGAGCAGTTTGGCTGTGCAGTCTTAGGCAGGTGCACACAGAGCCTTTAGGTATCTAGTACAGGGCAAACCAGATCATGTTCTGAAAAGGGTGCTTAGCATTTAAGAAAGAAAAAGAAAAATGAAGAAAATGCATTTGATAGAACATTGCTTGGTGTTACAGAATAACTGGAAAGGGGATTAACAACACAGGCAATTGTTTCCCAATGATTCATGCTTGAAATTTACAATGAAAGGGGGTTGTTACATGTGCTCAGCCCAGAGATAGCCAAGAAACCCCAAAATAAAGAAAATTACCTGATCTCATCTAAGTAAACTTTCCCTGTTAAACTCACATAGCTGGAGTTTCTAGAGTGAGTCTTTCCTCAGGCTTGGCTGTCACAACATTCTCTGTGCCTGGTTCCCTAGCTCGTCACTGGTTCTTCCAGGAGTTGTTCTCCTGCCATACAAGAAGATCTGAAAGGGCTCCTACTTCCAATTCAGAAGCCCACGTTGTGTTTTCATTGGCTCTCTTGGCCCCCTGCCATCCTACTTCCTGCTTCTTTAGCATTCTTGGGTACTCTTTAGGGCTCACTGTGTGTTCTTTTCACCATTAGAGTTGAGGAAATTAGGCTTCAGTCTAAACAATTAACTAATGAGATAAGACTTGAGCTATCTGAACCACCCCTCTGGTCCCATTCACTGCATAGTCAAGCAGTTCTTCCCTGCAGCCCTCAGTTCCAGTCTTTTTCCTTCCAGATGATTTCAGATATTTCTTTGGATTGGATGGAAGAGGAGATATGCACTAAAGACCTTGATTGTTTTCTTTCCCCATCTTATATAGGTTTTCCTTAAAGACGGAATCTTTTTTGATACCCCCACCTCTCACAAGAAAAGTTCAGACATCTAAGACGGATGATAATGCCAGGTTATCAGGTCACCTGATGCCGTATTATCTCATTGTCTGGCTTCTCCATAGTGGTACTTGAAGTGTTAGAGGTGGGTGTCACCCAGAAGGAGCACAGCAGAACTATCGGTACATGGTCAAAATTCCTAACTTGTGACACAAAAATGAGACATGCATAGAAATAGGACAGTCATACTGAGTAAACCGTAACTTATGGGAGGGATCATTTGAAAAGTTAGCTAGCATAAAGCATATCAGAAATACAAAATATGGAGGGTTACGTCCAACCAGATCGCTGGGCTACTACAAAGGTTTCCAGTTGTGAGGCAATTCACTGCTCTATATAAATGATCAGGCGAACAGAAGTCCATGCACATAGAGCAGTGGAATGATACTGTGGAAGAATTTCATGTCCTGGAACTCTTACAATCCTGGACATACGTACGAGTTTGATCATAATTAGTCATCACTCATGCAAATCTGCTAGAACCATTAAGAATCTAAAAATTAGCAGGATAAGATTCCAGGAGGGAGGTGGGTTCCGATGTGGAGAGAAAAGCCAAAATGTTGCACTTCTATTGTGGAAAAAAATGCACCGAAATAAAAGGCAGGAAAATGAAAATGGGGGCAGGCGTGGGGTTTTTTTCTTCTTTTTTTCGTACACAACCCAATTAGGCATTGGAACTCACAGCTGTAAGATGAGCATGATACAAAAGAAATTGGTGATGAATACAGATGAGAGTACACAAATGTAGAATAATGAACATTAAAACATTCCTAGTTCTGGGTATAAGCCAACCCTGTTGAGGATTAGGAGGAAACGTTCCCTTGCACAAGGTCACTGTGTACGCCTCTGTGGGATTTCCTGTAAGGTTATGTCTAGACTACAGGCTTTTGTCTACAGAGGCTTTGTTGACAGATACTGTTGACAAAGCTTCTGTCAACAAAAAATGTCTAAACTACATTCAGTTCTGTCGACGAAGCAAGTCGCTTTGTCGACATGAGAGTGTAAATGCAAAGGACAGTGTAGCTGCAATAACGCCTTCTGTTGACAGACCCCTGTCGTCAAAAGGCATTATTCCTCATAGAATGAGGTTTACCACCATTGACAAAACTGCCGACTTCTGTCGACATTATTTCGACAGAAATCGGCGGTAGTGTAGATGTAGCCATAGTTTTGTGGACAGAAGTCCACTTTTGTCGACAAAACACTGTAGTCTACAAACACCTTAAGCAGCCAGAAGTGGCTACTAGAGACAGGATACGGGTCATGTGGACCAGAACTCTCATCCGTCCTGGCAAGGCCCACATCCCTATAAATCTACAACACACAATTATTACTTAACTGACAGCGTATTTCATCACTGGGACATGTTGAGAGGTGGAACACTCCACAGCATGCAGAGATATTCCCTGCCAAACCAGGTTAGAGTCAGTCACTTGTTAGCATCTTAGTGCCTCTCCATCCGGCATACAGTGGGCAGCATAACAACAAACCTTCCCTGTGGACTTCCTCTCAGAATAGTGAAGCTTCCCTCTTTTGGGGGAGTCATTGAAAAGGATCCCAAGGCCACCAATTAATGGTTATCAAAGCCACAGTGAACCATGGCCCTGGATTTGAAATGAAATATCTCAGGAGCTGAAAATGTCTGTTCTGATACAGGAGGCTAATGTGTTAATGTCCATTTCTCGCCCTCTCTTTGTAGCGTGGAAGAAGTCAGCCAGCAAACTGCATGTCTCTGGACTCAGAACCATTTCCCCTTCTGAGATAACACTAAGACTATTTGTTCCCACAGCTGCTTGGTTTTCATTCCATAAACAACAGGGTTTAGCACGGGGGCGACAAGCACGTAGAGATTGGCCAGCAGGATGTGAATGTGTTGAGGGATATTGTGGCCAAAAGCATGGGTTAGGAGAGTGAAAAAGGCTGGGATGTAAAATAAGAGGATGATACTGATGTGGGAGCCACAAGTGCTGAGAGCCTTGAGCCGGGCATCTTTGGTGGGCAGCTTGAAGACAGCCCTGAGGATCAGCATGTAAGACACGGCGATGAACACAACCTCGACTACAATGGTTAAGAAAACCATTGAAAAGCCAAACCAGATATTGATGGTTATGTCTGCACAGGCCAGCCTGGCCACCCCTATGGGCTCACAATAAGAGTGTGGGATGACGTTGCTGGCGCAGAAGGGCAACCGTTTGAGCAGAAAGACAACACAGATAACTATACAAAAGCCTTTGATGACAATGGCCGTGGCTATTTTCCCAATGTTCGCATTGGTGAGGATTGTCGTGTACCGCAGGGGGTCGCAGATGGCGACGTACCGATCGAACCCCATGGCCAGTAGGATGTCCGACTCGGTGGCAAATCCAAAGCGAACAAAGAACACCTGGGTGAGGCAGGAGCTGAAAGCAATAGTCTTGGGTCCAAACCAGAAGATGGCCAGCGTGTTGGGCACTGTAGATGTAGATAATATTAAATCAGCCACCGCCAGCATGGAGAGGAAAATGAACATGGGCTCTTGCAGCCTGCGCTGGGTGGCGATGAGCAGGAGGAGACCACAGTTCCCCAGAACAGCCGCCGTGTACATCAGCGCGAAGGGGATGGAGATCCAGGGGTGCCAGCGCTCCAGGCCCGGGATGCCGACCAGGACGAAGGTGAGGTGACTGAAAGTTGTGCTGTTGGGCGCGGCCATGGGGCGCTGAGGGCTCCGCTTGGGAGCTGGGCACAACTGGAAGCAGAGAGAAGATCAATTCTTGCAGGGCGCTCACCCCTCTCACACTCACTTCTCACTTCCTGCACCCCTGGCTGAGAGCTGCACTCAGAGCTGTGGAGGGCAGAGCCGGAGCCGGTGACAGGGACCTGTCAGGAGCTCAGAGCTCAGACAACTCAACAAACCAACCACAGAGCAGGCAGCGCTTGGCTGAGAGTCTCAGAGAGCCCCGAAGGTGAAGCCGGCCTCCCTCAGTTCCGGGACACACCTGGAAGTGACAAGGGAATGTTCAGCTACTGAACCTCCTTGAGGATTTATTGCCCCAGCTCTGGTCCTGCTCCCTGCTTTGGCACTAAGAGATGCTGAATCCCCTTGGGCACTAATGGATTCAGAGCCTGGGGACACAGGACTGGGCCCAGGATCCCAGCAGTGGCCGGCCCGGCCCCAGACACGGTGGGGATAGAATCTCCCTGCGCCTACGGACAGTCCCCGGCCAGAGAGCCACCTGAACAACTTTGGCCCCAGCTCCACACTGGGGGCTCCTGTTCACCCCGACCCGTGAGTCCTTGCCATGTCCATCAGCCTTGGATCTTCCTGCAGCACTGCTTGGCTGGGGAGAAGAGGGGCAGCCCTCTCTCTCGGGGCAGCTTGGAACTTGAACCCCTTCTCTCCAGCCCAGCCCAGAGTCACGGCTCCGTTACTACTTAGGCTCTACATTAAAGAGCAAATCATGTGCCATCCGTTAGGGGAGGAATCTGTGAATTCACATCTGTCATGGCTCCTTCCCACTCTGGCATGATAAATGCAGAAGTGGGGGCCAGCAAGTGTACCCCAAAGCCTTATCTACCAGGCTTTGGTATAAAACTTCCCCCAAAATCTTAAAAATCTAGATCTTGGGAATAAAACTTCCACTGCCACCACCCAAATGTTGATAAAGAAATCAGGGGAAAGATCTTTTGGGAAATCTCGCCCCTAAAATAAAAATCAGGGTACACAATTAACCAATGCCAGGTTAATAAAAAGAAAAGGAAGAACTTTTATTATTACAACAATATTCCTGTTGCAAGCATCATGACTAGATAGGAAGGTAACAAAATATACTCATGGGCTGTGTCTAGACTACATGGCTCAGTCGATGGAGCCATGTAGATTAGGGTTATACGCAAAGGGAAATGAAGCGGCGATTTAAATAATCGCCGCTTCGTTAAAATTTACATGGCTGCCGGGCTGAGCAGACAAACAGCTGATCAGCTGTTTGTCGGCTCATCGCGCTAGTCTGGACGCTCCCCAGCCGGCATCAAAGCCCTTTGTCAGCAGCCCCGTTATTCCTCGTCAAGGTTTACTGGGGCTGCCGACAAAGGGCTTTGATGTTGGCAGGGGAGTGTCCAGACTAGCGCGCTGAGCCGACAAATAGCTGATTAGCTGTTCGTCGTCTCAGCGTGGCAGCCATGTAAATTTAAATGAATCGGCGATTATTTAAATCACGGCTTCATTTCCCTTCACCCAATAAATAAATCTACATGGCTCCGTCGACGGTGCCATGTAGTGTAGACGTACCCATGGAGAAACTCCATGGGCCTAGAACGTAGTTACAAAGAAAAGCCAAAACATCTTTTAAGCAGTGCCAGACATCAGATCCCCTACCCAGTCCTTAAAACAATAAAGCCTAACAAAACTACCTAAACGTTACCCTACTTACAGAAAATGAAGAATGGTGTCTTGGAGAGAGAGAGAGACATGCTTGTCCCTCTCTGTAGCTGCAGAGAACACACACAGAGAGA